>NC_041392.1:138552127-138670060 GCF_002162155.2 Triticum dicoccoides | reverse complement strand
ATTCCAGCGCAATTTTTTCACCTTTTTCGTCTTCCCTTCTTCTTAAGCCACTGCAACATTTCACCCAACCTCCCCCGCCTAGCGGTCCCCCTCCCCGTAGTCCCCAGCCATGGGCAAGGCACCACCACTCGTGGAGGAGCACCTACACAAGAATCATCACTTACAGTACAAAGCAATGTGATCGTCGGCCGCCATCACCGGTTTCTGGGGAATTGTTGCATACCAGACGTGTTTGGACGCGCACACAACATCGGATCCGACACATTGAACCCATGCCAAATACCCCAAATCGACCTCCACCCTCGCCCGACCTGCCACCTTCCTCTTGGTTTTGTCCTCTTCTGCGTTGCTCAATGCCCATCCTGCTCCCCCACCCTAGCTTCGTCGTTGTCCCTTCCCGACACAACCTGCAGTGTTGCCACCGCCGTCTCTTTGTACAATTGCAAAAGGATTATAGAATGGATGTGGAGAGGCATCTGCAATTCTCCAAGCTCATTGGGTATTATTCAGGGAGCTACAAATAGTTGGGTTTCGGAAGCATTGTGTGATGTGACAGACTTGTATAATTGTGCACAACATAACCGTGAAGGATGAGGGCGATGGGATTGCCCATGGTGATTTTGAAACCTTGGTGTACAGGCCCGCTTCCCTGAACAAGATGCAGATGCAACACATATTGTCAACTTCCTAGAGATGCAGGGACAATTTTGAGATCAGCTTCAAACTATGCACTATATATAATATTTATAGTTGAACTATGTATTTCTTTTAACTTGAACTACTTATTGTTGTATTGTTGTGCGTTATATTTTATTGTTGGTTGGGGGCGCATGATTGTAAACCTAACGACCAGAGTTCGATCCACGTCGGGGACGAATTTCTGGAATTCTCATGAGGGATGCTTTTTCTATATCAATAAATCCGTGGGTGCTAGTGCCCATGGAGTTTCATTTTTTTTTTCTCTATCGTTCTGTGATCATATGTATGTGCTTGCATTTGCATGGAAATGTGGGATGTGGTTGCCGGAACGGGTCCGCCCGCTCCGTGGATGCGTTCGGGTCACACAAGGCAAGTGTGGCTTGAGGCGCTACTGGTCCTCAAATTACTTTTCATTGGGAGATTGGTAGTGCAGAAAATGTCTAATATTCGTTTTTTCTTCATCATTGAATAAACAGAGAAGAGTCGGTGTGCATTTTCACGGGGGGCAGGCGGTGAAGGGAGCTGAAAAGAAAACCAAAGAGTAATCTGGCACGTGTAGATACTAGTCAAAGATTCTTGGAGCTGATTTTTCACACTAGATTATTGTATTGCGCAGGATGCACACGTGATGCATTTTCTCTCCAAAGTACTAATCCCTCTGTTTCATAATATAGAAACATTTTTGACACTAATATGCAGGTTAGGGTTTTGTTCTCAAGTACTCCCTCCGTTTCAAATTACTCGTCGGAGAAATGGATGTATTTAGAACTAAAATATATTTAGATACATCCATACATGCGACAAGTAATTCTGAACGGATGGAGTAATTTAGGGGACGCTTTGCATGATTGATGACTTATTACTTTGAAGCTTTGCAGAGTGCCGTTCATTCTCGATCAAGTGTCGATGCATGACTCAACACTGTTTTTGTGAACACTCCTTTACTCTTTCCATCCAAAACATTAACGTGTGCATCATGGGCGCTCACTGGCTGCATCCACGTCGGACTAGCTAAAGACAAAAAAGAAACAGTCGGAGGAAAAAAAGTGAAGGGTTCTCTCAGCCTCAGGCCCTCAGCCCCCGACCCTCATCCCTCGATTCATCTCCCTCTCCCTCGTCTGCAGCCACCGCCGCCGCCACCAGCGTCCTCCCCCGTAGCTGGCGCCCCCACCCCTTCTCTCCTTCCCTCACCCGCGCCCTCGTCCACCTGGGCCTCGTGGTCGGCCATGGAGGTATGATCCGACCCATGGATGGATGGGGGCGAAACCCTAGACCCACACGCACCCATGGATGCATGGTGATGGGGCGACGGCGGCAGCCTTCTCTTGGTGCTTACTAATGTGGTGGTCCTCGACGCCGGCGATGGGTTGCAGCACGTAGACGCCAAAGGTACTTACGCCCTCCATCCTCCTCCACTCCCCTCACCTCATCTTCTTCTTGTTCTGGATTTGTCGATTTGATTTGTGCGGTTGGTTTGTGCAGGCTGCGGGTGTGACGGAGGAGCACCATGGCGGGCGTGCAGGCCATCTTTCCCTACCAAGTGAGCCCAATCCCTTTCTTTCTCTTGGACAGCTCTGAAGAATTGACATTTGTCAAGAACCTGCAACAGAACCAAAAGAATGATATAAGTATATAACTACTTTGGTGATTCCTTTTAAGATGTCAACGGGACATGAGAGAAAAGATAACTTGTCATTTGAGATGCCCCTAATTCAATTTTATATCGTGTTGAACTTTCTCAAACTATTATGTATATCATCTTAGTAATTGAGCTAAACAAACTGCCATGGTACCCAATCCCTTTCTTTCTCTTGGACAGCTCTGAAGAATTGACATTTGTCAAGAACCTGCAACAGAACCAAAAGAATGATATAAGTATATAACTACTTTGGTGATTCCTTTTAAGATGTCAACGGGACATGAGAGAAAAGATAACTTGTCATTTGAGATGCCCCTAATTCAATTTTATATCGTGTTGAACTTTCTCAAACTATTATGTATATCATCTTAGTAATTGAGCTAAACAAACTGCCATGGTATTATATGCTGGTTGCAAAATGAAAAAAGCAACACATGCATGAAGAATAGTAGTGAATATTACACATATTACCTCTCATATTTGTTGATCTGACCCTTGGAACCACCCAACGGAGGATGAAGGAAGAGGCCAGCTGCAGCAAAACCAGGCTCCACATTCCCTTGCAAAGGAAAAATTCAGAACTGAAGGTGTCCATGCCGGACTGTATGCAGCGTGCGCCTGCGGCACAGCGACCTCGCCTTTGTACGTAACTGAAGATGTTTAAACTAATCTGTAGTAGAACAAAATTGAATTTCATCATCCTAGACAGAACTAAAATTAACAAGATATTGTTGTTTAAAATTTATTAAAAGATCTGTTGTTAGGAACCATCCTTTGGAATCAGAATATTTAGACTAATAACACCAAGATGTAGAGAGCAACTTAGCAAAATTATTGTTAGCAAAGAATAATTTTGTACAATGGAAACTCGTGAGGGTCTAGATCCTCTTTTATCGGGCGACCATTAGAAAAGGTAGATCCTCTTTTAGTTGACAACTATTAACAAAGGTATTGTTAGGCCACGAACATGAGCAAATTGTTTAAACAATTAAGCTGATTTAATAATTGTATAACTCAGTCCGAACGCATGCCCCACCTGCAAAAGAAAGATACAATTGCTGCAGCTAACTGTTGCAACTGCGTCTATAGAAATCAGAGGAAGCTTATTTAATCAGCCAATTGACAGGTTCAAATTATTGTCAGTGCTAGCCTACTAGGACCAAATGCACGTGCCAATTCATGCCAATAGTTGTAGATCAAAAGAAATAAAAAATAGACTCACCAGCTGCAAATACTCCAGGAATAAAGGCGCAAGCATGGCACTGGGCATGATTTATGTAGTACAGTGATTGGGTGAGAGGGTTTAATTTTCATATTTCTTTCAGACAAACAGATGGAGATTACATGGTAATGTACGTATATGACAAACCCTTATTTTCTGTAAAGTGGTAGTGCAGATGACCAATGTGGTGTGAATTCCACTTCTGCAGATATCTTGTTGATGGAACCATTTTCTGTCACTATAAAAACATGGATTATTGTCACACTGGTTCCTATCGGCGCAATAGCGCCTATTGCTCCGAAGTATGAAGTCGGACCTTTACATTTAAGTAACTCCTTAGTTTGCTTCTCCGACAAAATAATAGTAATTAGTATCATTATCGGACAATAATGGGACTGCTATCTTTAGGTCCTTCATGACATATGCCACACTGAACATCTTAAGGGCGATGTGTTGTTGTAATATTATGATTGCAAGAACAAATTGTTTTGGGGATATTTGAATGGAACATTTGACATTTTGAAGGCACAAATAGAAACAAGAACACCATATATGCTCTATAAGGTTTGCTCTGAGTTTTGTGAGTCTCTGGAGATAGGCTTTAAAAGTACTTCATGTGTCCCAACAACTTGTTTTTGATGATGTGCATGACACTTTCAGCAGAAAAGGTAAAGCAAAATCTAGGCACAAATTGACTCTTCCCACCCGTGCACAGATAAAATGTCTAATCTGAAGTAAGGCGTGGATGGGGAATTTGTTTGGCACAAAGTACACTGTGATATGTTTATGTCTCACTTGATCTGTAGAGCATGGATGTATGCGAAGTTCACTTGTATGTTGCATCCTCTGTTAGATCTAGAGTATGACTAGCTAGCTGAATCTTCTATTCATGTCCAGTGCTGAAGCAGAAAATAGAAGGGTGCAGATGAGGAGGCAAGGGCTGACGGCAGCCACAGGAGGAGGTCGGGGTGGTTGAAGAATAAGGCATGGGCGACTCCTGCAAGATGTGTCTCGAGCAGATGTCGACGATGAGGCAATGAGAAGACCCTCCTTGTGAGCCCTATCCCTCTCATTTGGCCTCTCGATTTATGGTTCTCAGGCTCCATGTTCCTCTGTTCTTTGTTTGTGGCGATCAGTCTGTTGAAAACACCCATTGCTAATGTTCTTTAGACAGTTATAAGAATGAATCCATACTTTCATAAGAAAAGCTTGCACTTACCAAATAGTTGTCTCAGAGTTGAGAGTGCGAGGAAGATCTGATCACTTGCTAGATGTGGGTTGTTTTAGAATGAACTTAATTAGCACCTCCTAGAAACATGATGTATGTGATATATTTGAAGCAACACGTGGTGTGGTTTATGAATGAAAAAATGCTGAGATATACCGCTTCACCTTATGAATGAAAAAAATGCTGATATATATATATATATATATATATATATATATATATATATATATATATATATATATATATATATATATATATATATATATATGAACAATGCATAGGTAAATAGTGCTGCCACATCATCTTTTAATTGCATCATAAATTATTAAATTTAGTTGTTTTGATAAAATGATGTACAGTGATAACATTTTTGAGTAGGAACGGTTTCACATAATGATAGAAATATGTCATAGTAGGTATCTCGATTCTCTTAGATGCCACTTTTGGTCATGTATGTTTCAACATCCATTTAGTGCCGGTAGAATTATATGATGCAAATAATATTAAGATGTTACTAGACAGTGCACTTTACTGCTGAAAAGAGTGAATATGCTAGGAAATGTTACTTATACCATCCTCATTTCTAGCACTACAGTTGTGTTGTTTACACTTTATAGGTGTTAATAACATTTAGTCAGTCTGCTTTATGATTTTTTTCACCGCCAAATATAATAGTAGCTAAAGTGGCACTGAGAACTTTATGATGACATAAAGTTCCATTGAACCGATTTAAAATTGTGAGCTTGCATATTTGGATATTTTAAATACACTTTCTAGCTTGCTTTGTTTCCGTTCTAAATTTTTTTCTTTTGGGAACGCTTGTAGGTTGAAAGTCCCCTTGACAGTTTTCTGAAATCACTTGGACTTGAGAAGTATTCTATTACCTTCCAGTAAGAGGAGGTTTGACTATTTACCTAAATCTTTGCATTGTTTTTTCTTCTTTGGTTGACAATTGTTTTGTTACAGGTTGACATGGCGGTCCTACGTCACATGACTGAAAGTGATCTAAAGGCCTTGAGCATCCTGATGGTAAGTGCATTACATATCATGCTAGATCATGAATTTTGCAAGAATAGGCATTTCTTGGCTTCTCACATCGTTCATCCGAAGAGTAATTTCAGTATGGTCCGGCCGTACTTTGCATAAACTGTAGACTCAACTGTTAAACAAGTACACAGAAGTACTTAGAATGCATCATTTGCTGAGGAACTGGACTGAACCTACTTTACAGAAGGATTGCATGCACTTATATATTTTATCCAATGATATGGCACATATTAATTCCAAGTTCAGTGTAAGTAATTCTTTTGTAAGTCAGCATTCCTATTTGTGCATATGTATATTTTTATTCGAGGCGCAAAGGTCAATCTTACGGTGCATGTTCTTTTAGGGTACTGGGAAAAAGAGTACCTTTGCCTTGGAATCGAGAGCGTAGGGAAATGCCCATGGGGTACAATGTAGAAAAGTAGGGAGACGTGGTAGGTTTTTTGCTCATCTGAAGTTAGGCATATATTGTACGGTACATGTACAACAATGTGGGGTCTCTTTTATTGGCATGTTTCTGTCTTAGTAAGCATCCATCAAACGGGTTTAGGTTGGTTAGAACAAGGTGTGGCGGTCAAGAGATGATGATGTAAGATTATTAGACTGTTGTTATTTATTTGGTCTGCATGCATTGACCAGCTGGTTAATTGATACGGCACTGTGTCGGTGAAACTGGGGCAATATTTTCATCATTGTATACTATTGTTACACATGATTTCATAGTTTGCCAAGTATCACAGAATTTGTGGTTGAGTACTTATATCCAAAATCATCGTGTTAGTACTGAAGTTAATTTATGCATTGTTATTGGAGTTGCCTTAATGTTTCCCTTGCTATCAAGATCTACCTGTGCTCTGTTTTTAACCATCTAAAATCATGAATAACCTGAGCCATTATCGTCTATCGAATCGCTTATGTAACCTCTAATACTGCAACTTGTTGCATCACATGCGCCTGTTAATATCTACAATCTATGATGTCATTGCTTTTCTCTTAGAGCTGATCTGTTGTCTGAATGTGTTACATTTGTATTGCTTTCTCTTATAGTTCCAGTCAGGAACTTGCACATACACATATTCTTGTCCTTTCAGCTTGATTTATAAGAATGCACGGTATAATGTGACTGTTTTATCGTGATGTGTTGCATTTGACCATAGATACTGATGTGATAAATAACTATTAAAGATGTAACTTTTAGGTGTGCGGCTTCCTTGGCCAACAACAACTTGAGGTGGCACTTACGGGAATGGATCTTGTCATCATCCTTGGTGGACTCCCAATAAAACCAGGAATGACAAGGGATGATCTGTTCAACAAAAATGCTAGGATTGTTTGCTCAATCTGTGAAGGTGTTGCCAAGAGTGTCCTAATGCAATTGTGAGTTTGATCAGCAACCCTGTGAACTCAACCGCCCCCATTGTTGCGGAGGTTTTCAAGAGAGCTGGAACTTATTATCCCAAGCGTCTCCTTGGAGTGACAACATTTGATGTGGCGAGGCCTAACACCTTTGTGGTATGCAGCCTGAGGAAACTATCTTGAATATCTTCTCTTAAAAAGCTTTTACATGCTCAAGCTCAACATCATGTGCTTAGATACTCTACTTGCAATGCTTATAGCTCTTTCTCATTTACTGTTCCTCTTGTTGCTTTTTTGCAGGCGGAAGTGCTTGGAGTTGATCCAAGAGAAGTCAATATTCCAATTATTGGGACATGCAGGGCCCACTATATTACCCCACCTGTCACATGTATCTTATGGTGTTGTCATCATATTGGGGATGTAATATTTCTTATTAAGAAAAAATCTCTAGCTTCTATGAATATCAACACTTGGACGATGTAAATTTGCTTTAATTTTGCATTCCGGGAACTTGTACTGGACTTCTACATAACTAGTCAGCAAAGAAAGCCAACGTAGATAATTTTCAGGTATTTACTATTATTGTTACTTCAGCAAGATATTTTATAGATATTTTGGACTTACATTCTGGTAGTTATGCTGATATCTTGTGTATGTTCAGTTTTCTCGTAGAATTATTTGTTCGGCTTAACAAATCATGTGGCCTTAAAAAGGAAAGACACATTTGGTAGTAATTTTTTTTTCTGTTCGACAAAGAGAGATGTGCAACTCACAAGCCTTTAGTTATCTATGAACAGAAAAAAGGATTGTGGAACTACTAAACCATTTTACTTTCTGCCATTTTTCCTTTTTCTTTATAGTTTATACAATCAAGAATTAAGTATGACAGTGTGTGGCACCCATGAAACCAGTTAGTGTATGTTCATATATTTATGCTATATTTGTTGTTCAAGAAAAGCTAAGAACTACTCATATTATTATGATTGTCGATTCCATTCAACATAAATCCTTACTAGGCAATTCAAATCCCAGCGAATGTGTATTTCACTCCACATGCGCTTATCTTCTTTCAAGTTAATATGAATTCGATTGGACCACCAGAAAATATTTTACTTGCAGTTCCCATTGTTGCAGATATTGGTGTTTCCTGGTTCTTTCTAAATTTATCCATTAGGTAGTCAATGCTTTTCTTATTACTACATTTTGGTCATAACCACATTCTTTAATAGCCACCATAGTAGTACTTCTTAAGTTATTTTTTCTATTTCAGGCAATAGGAGCATACCTTATCTGTTGATTGTTCAAACCAGAATTAGGCATGATTTTGGGTCATCGAGTTACCCCTTCTGCTTTATGAGTGAATACTCTCGTGCTGCATTCTATTACGTGTATTCTTTTTTTAACGGGCGCTCATTTGGACTGCATATGCACGTTAACAAATATACAAGCAGGATTAGTACGCACAGTTACTCAGATTGGGTGTTAATACAAAACATTCATTATTTACACAGCTATAAGTTTACATTATGCAAATGACAGTAACAAAAATAGTATGACACAAAGGTGATGACCAATCAAGGGAGGTTGTTGATGAGATCAATGACACCAGAGGGACGGACAGGCAGCTGCGAAGCATCTGACGGAGCAGCCGGTGGACAGGAGGAGCAAAGACAGCATCTCTTGCGTCATTGTAAACATCTACTGCTAGCAGAGCTTCAGCCGGTGAACATGAGGAGCTTCATCTCTGTCGTTGTAAACTTTCAACTGTTGGCCGAGCATCAACCTCATGCCCCTCAAGTGTACAATTGGTTCTATGCCAGTTTGGTTTTACAATTTTTTGTTGTTATTCATACAATATAGTGTTTAATCTGGTTGGGAATAATCCACCACCTAAAGGCATCAAGGCCTAAAATATTGTTGTTTGTTCAAAGGTTGTTTGATTTGTTATTAGTTGTAAATTCTATTGCTTGCTTATATGTGCATGTTCACCAGCAATTAGAGAAAAAATGGGTGAAAAGATCGCTTGTCAAGCTGGGACCGCACAAACTTCCTCCCGGGAGGCGCCACCGGGTGGCCCCCCAACCCCTAGTGTCTTTGGAAATGCGTGGTTTTAACAATCAGTCTGCAGCTTCACACATGCACACACCGAATCATTGTGTTGACGTAGAAGTGTGTACGTTGACTCTCTTGAGATAGGTGCGATCTGGTTGGCTCCGATTAAACAACGGGGGCCGTACGCTTTGGAAAAGATAAAAAGAATGCACGTCTCCTTCTAGATGTGCTCCGGCAGACGTTACAGAGGAAGACTTGCAGTGGCTGCTTGATTGAAGGGGCACACGCAACACACATGCACATGTCTAGCTTAGTTGACCTGTACGTGTAAATGCACGACGAGATAACGAAAAATGACTGCAGAGGCCGAGCTCCACTGAGCTCTATATACATTTCTCAGCCAAAATACCTTTTTAAAATCTGAAAAAATGTTTTCATGTAGACATATATTTGAAGTATACGTGTATAAATTTTCATAAACATATGTATTCATATGTGATGTATACAAAAAAGACAAATACACAGATTGAAATAGGCTTTTTCTTTGTTGTATTTGAATCAGATATTTGTCTTTTTTGTGTAGCATGCAAATGATCAAATTAGTTACTGAAAATTTACACATACTTAAAGAATATGCATATGTATTTGTATAAAAAAATTGGCAATTTTTGAAACTTTTAAATATATTTTATTTTATTTTTGCAAAACGAGCTCCATGAAGCCCGGTCTTTGCAATGCCACACTCGGCTTTCTTGTCACTGTGCAAAGATCGTGTGCGTGTGGGAGAGAGATGTACCACCCTTTCGGATACCTCAGTTTTATTTCAGATTTGTTCAGGATAAGCACGAAACGCTGTGTGTGAATTTCGTTTCAAGGACGAGACAATACCGGATAACCGTTATCCAATGCCTTTGTGAAGGACCGTTTTTCTTCCGGGGGGAATGTGAAGTGTCCGGTTAACTCACGGAATTCTCGGCCCGTGAGAGTTTAATTCATAGACTTGACACCGGTACTTTCATTTTTCTGAATCTATTTCAGGCCTCCTGATGATGTGCGTTGAGTTGGAGGAGACGTTGCTGGAATTTAGTTTATTTTGGGCAGCCCAATAACTATTTCAGAAATTCCTAATAAATTCTAGAGGCCCACTTAGCCAATTTGTGCAAGGCAAGAGATACTATTAAAGTTTAGTCCCACATTGCTAGTTTAGTGGGAGTTGGACCCGGAAAATGCCATCGGAGGCCGAGCTCCAGTGAGTTCGTTTTTATTTTTTATTTTTCTGGAGCATGAAAATTTTCAAATTTATTTTTGAACACACATGCACATGTATACTATGTATATGCAAAATTTCACAGTATTATACGTTTACATGTGGCCTACATGAAAAAGACAAATACACATTTTTAATGGGCCTTTTATTTTTGTTATTGGGCCAGAAATTTGTTATTTTTGTACAGCCTACAAATCACAACATTTTTCGACGAAATTTAACATGTTCTTGCGGAATACATATAAGTTTTCATGATATTTTTTTCAGATTTTTTTGAAACTTTTAAATACACTTTTTGATTTTTTCAAAATACCGAGCTCACTAGAGCTCGGCCTCCAAAAATCCGCACTCGAGTTGGACCTCCTTATAAGGGAGGTTCTTTCCCCACTTGTACAAGCATGAGGACAAGAGGGATATCCATGCGCGCTCCTCCTCGGGATATACTACTTGCTATATTGTCTGCTTTAGATATGATAGGCTACGCTTCATATATGCAGAAGCTATTTACCTTCTCTCTGTCAGAACGCATGACTTGTTTTATCTCTACTATATTAGTCATGTTTTATCTAGTATTTCTGTTAATAAAATCATTTGGTAAATTGCTCATATTTCCAACAGACGTTCCCTTCGACTAAAAAAGTGTCTATGACGACTTCGTCAGTCTTAAGATATGTGTCGGCTTAGTCTATCGAGGTGCTCATAGGGACAGGGCGTGCGTGGCTGCGATCATGAGGGTGAGTATATGTGCATATGTATGAGCATTTGCATGTATACCGTGTTAAAAAACTCATGGGCGCCTACTAGGGAAGCCAATTTTTTACGGATCAGATCTATTATAAGAAGTTCATTGGAAATACAAAACATGTCAAAAAAATTACATCAAGATATCGAGGCCACTACCGCCGTCAGAATGACTCGTCAACGCGCCTTTGTCGCCGCTCCCCTACCAGGGCCAATTTGGCCTTGTCGGTGACAGTCGAAAAGTCTTCGTGCACATGCCCCAAGGATCAACGCCCTTGAGCCGCAGTTGTCGCCGTTGAACCCTTGCATGGATCTGAAGCATCCTAACACCAAATCTCGCAACATGACGAGAAACCCTAACCTTGTTGGGGATCGTAGCAGAAATTAAAAATTTTCTACGCATCACCAAGATCAATCTATGGCGTATTCTAGCAACGAGGGGAATAGGAGTGCATCTACATACCCTTGTAGATCTCGAGCGGAAGCGTTCAAGTGAACAGGGATGATGGAGTCGTACTCGCTGTGATCCAAATCACCGATGACCAAGTGCCGAACGGACAGCACCTCCGCGTTCAACACACGTACGGTTGGGAAGACGTCTCCTCCTTCTTGATCCAGCAAGGGGGAAGGAGAGGTTGATGAAGATTCAGCAGCACGACGGCGTGGTGGTGGATGCAGCAGGATCCCGGCAGGGCTTCGCCAAGCACAAGCAGGGAGGAGAGGTGTTACGGAGGGAGAGGGAGGCGCCAAGAACAAGGTGCGGCTGACCTCCCTCCCTTCCACTATATATAGGGGCTAGGGGGGCGCATGCCCCCTTGGAGATCCCATCTAAAGGGGGGGCCTGGGGGCAACGGCCCCCTTAGGGTTTCCAACCAGGGGGTCGCATGCCCCCTCAGGGGGCAATGGCCCCCTAGGGTTTCCAACCCTAGGCGCCTTGGGCCCTTGGGTGGGGCGCACCAGCCCATCAGGGGCTGGTTCCCACGCCACTTCAGCCCATGGGGCCCTCCGGGATAGGTGGCCCCATCCGGTGGACCCCTGGGACCCTTCCGGTGGTCCCGGTACAATACCGGTAACCCCCGAAACCTTCCCGCTGGCCGAAACTGGACTTCCTATATATAAATCTTTACCTCCAAACCATTCCGGAACTCCTCGTGACATCCGGGATCTCATCCCGGACTCTGAACAACTTTTGAGTTACTGCATACTAATATCTCTACAACCCTAGCGTCACCGAACCTTAAGTGTGTTGACCCTACGGGTTCGGGAGACACGCAGACATGACCGAGACGCCTCTCCGGGCAATAACCAACAGCGGGATCTGGATACCCATGTTGGCTCCCACATGCTCCTCCATGATCTCATCGGATGAACCACGATGTCGAGGACTTAATCAATCCCGTATTCAATTCCCTTTGTCAATCGGTACGTTACTTGCCCGAGACTCGATCGTCGGTATCCCAATACCTTGTTCAATCTCGTTACCGGCAAGTCACTTTACTCGTACCGTAATGCATGATCCCGTGACCAACCCCTTGGTCACATTGAGCTCATTATGATGATGCATTACCGAGTGGGCCCAGAGATACCTCTCCGTCATACGGAGTGACAAATCCCAGTCTCGATTCGTGCCAACCCAACAGACACTTTCGGAGATACCCGTAGTGCACCTTTATAGCCACCCAGTTACGTTGTGACGTTTGATACACCCAAAGCACTCCTATGGTATCCGGGAGTTGCACAATCTCATGGTCTAAGGAAATGATACTTGACATTAGAAAAGCTCTCACAAAACGAACTTACACGATCTTTGTGCTATGCTTAGGTTTGGGTCTTGTCCATCACATCATTCTCCTAATGATGTGATCCCGTTATCAATGACATCCCCATGTCCATAGCCAGGAAACCATGACTATCTGTTGATCAACGAGCTAGTCAACTAGAGGCTCACTAGGGACACATTATGGTCTATGTATTCACACATGTATTACGATTTCCGGATAATACAATTATAGCATGAATAATAGACAATTATCATGAACAAGGAAATATAATAATCATTTTATTATTGCCTCTAGGGCATATTTCCAACAGTCTGCCACTTGCACTAGAGTCAATCATCTAGTTACATTGTGATGAATCGAACACCCATGGAATTCTGGTGTTGATCATGTTTTGCTCTAGGGAGAGGTTTAGTCAACGGATCTGCTACATTCAGGTCCGTATGTACTTTACAAATTTCTATGTCTCCATTTTGAACACTTTCACGAATGGAGTTGAAGCGACGCTTGATATGCCTAGTCTTCCTGTGAAACCTGGGCTCCTTGGCAAGGGCAATAGCTCCAGTGTTGTCACAGAAGAGAGTCATCGGCCCCGGCGCATTGGGTATGACTCCTAGGTCGGTGATGAACTCCTTCACCCAGATTGCTTCTTGTGCTGCCTCCGAGGCTGCCATGTATTCTGCTTCACATGTAGATCCCTCCACGACACTTTGCTTGCAACTGCACCAGCTTACTGCCCCACCATTCAAAATATACACGTATCCGGTTTGTGACTTAGAGTCATCCAGATCTGTGTCGAAGCTAGCGTCGACGTAACCCTTTACGACGAGCTCTTCGCCACCTCCATAAACGAGAAACATATCCTTGGTCCTTTTCAGGTACTTCAGGATGTTTTTGACCGCTATCCAGTGTTCCTTGCCGGGATTACTTTGGTACCTACCTACAAAACTTATGACAAGGTTTACATCAGGTATGGTACACAACATGGCATACATAATAGACCCTATGGCTGAGGCATAGGGGATGACACTCATCTCTTCTATATCTTCTGTCGTGGTCGGGCATTGAGCCGTGCTCAATCGCACACCTTGCAATACAGGCAAGAACCCCTTCTTGGACTGATCCATATTGAACTTCTTCAATATCTTGTCAAGGTACGTACTTTGTGAAAGACCGATGAGGCGTCTCGATCTATCTCTATAGATCTTGATGCCTAATATATAAGCAGCTTCTCCAAGGTCCTTCATTGAAAAACACTTGTTCAAATAGGCCTTTATGCTTTCCAAGAATTCTATATCATTTCCCATCAACAGTATGTCATCCACATATAATATGAGAAATGCTACAGAGCTCCCACTTACTTTCTTGTAAACGCAGGCTTCTCCATAAGTCTGCATAAACCCAAACACTTTGATCATCTCATCAAAGCGAATGTTCCAACTCCGAGATGCTTGCACCAGCCCATAGATTGAGCGTTGGAGCTTGCACACCTTGTTAGCATTCTTAGGATCGACAAAACCTTCCGGCTGCATCATATACAATTCTTCCTTAAGAAAGCCGTTAAGGAATGTCGTTTTGACGTCCATTTGCCATATCTCATAATCATAGAATGCGGTAATTGCTAACATGATTCGAACGGACTTCAACTTCACTACGGGTGAGAAAGTCTCATCATATTCAACCCCTTGAACTTGTCGATAACCCTTAGCGACAAGTCGAGCCTTATAGATGGTCACATTACCATCCGCGTCTGTCTTCTTCTTAAAGATCCATTTATTTTCTATGGCTCGCCGATCTTCGGGCAAGTCAGTCAAAGTCCATACTTTGTTTTCATACATGGATTCTATCTCGGATTTCATGGCTTCTAGCCATTTGTCGGAATCCGGGCCCGCCATCGCTTCTTCATAGTTTGAAGGTTCACCGTTGTCTAACAACATGATTTCCAAGACAGGGTTGCCGTACCACTCTGGTGCGGAACGTGTCCTTGTGGACCTACGAAGTTCAGTAGCAACTTGATCTGAAGTTTCATGATCATCATCATCAACTTCCTCTCTAGTCGGTGCAGGCACCTCAAGAACATTTTCTTGAGCTGCGCCACTTACCGGTTCAAGAGGTAATACTTCATCAAGTTCTACCTTCCTCCCACTTATTTCTTTCGAGAGAAACTCTTTCTCTAGAAATGACCCATTCTTGGCAACAAAGATCTTGCCTTCGGATCTGAGGTAGAAGGTATACCCAACAGTTTCTTTAGGGTATCCTATGAAGACGCATTTTTCCGACTTGGGTTCGAGCTTTTCAGGTTGAAGTTTCTTGACATAAGCATCACATCCCCAAACTTTTAGAAACGACAGCTTAGGTTTCTTCCCAAACCATAATTCGTACGGTGTCGTCTCAACGGATTTCAACGGAGCCCTATTTAAAGTGAATGCGGCAGTCTCTAAAGCATAGCCCCAAAATGATAGCGGTAAATCGGTAAGAGACATCATAGATCGCACCATATCTAATAGAGTGCGATTACGACGTTCGGACACACCATTACGCTGAGGTGTTCCAGGCGGCGTGAGTTGTGAAACTATTCCACATTTTCTTAAGTGTGTGCCAAATTCGTGACTCAATTATTCTCCCCCACGATCTGATCGCAAGAACTTGATTTTCCTGTCACGTTGATTCTCAACCTCACTCTGAAATTCCTTGAACTTTTGAAAGGTCTCAGACTTGTGTTTCATTAAGTAGACATACCCATATCTACTCAAGTCATCAATGAGGGTGAGAACATAATGATAGCCACCGCTAGCCTCAACACTCATTGGACCGCACACATCAGTATGTATGATTTCCAATAAGTTGGTTGCTCGCTCCATTGTTCCTGAGAACGGAGTCTTGGTCATTTTCCCCATGAGGCATGGTTCGCACGTGTCAAATGATTCGTAATCAAGAGACTCTAAAAGTCCATCTGCATGGAGCTTCTTCATGCGTTTGACACCTATGTGACCAAGGCGGCAGTGCCACAAGTATGTGGGATTATCATTATCAACCTTACATCTTTTGGTATTCACACTATGAATATGTGTAGCATTACGCTCGAGATTCATTAAGAATAAACCATTCACCATCGGAGCATGACCATAAAACATATCTCTCATATAAATAGAACAACCATTATTCTCGGATTTAAATGAGTAGCCATCTCGAATTAAACGAGATCCCGATACAATGTTCATGCTCAAAGCTGGCACTAAATAACAATTATTGAGGTTTAAAACTAATCCCGTAGGTAAATGTAGAGGTAGCGTGCCGACGGCGATCACATCGACCTTGGAACCATTCCCGACGCACATCGTCACCTCGTCCTTCGCCAGTCTCCGCTTATTCCGCAGCTCCTGCTTTGAGTTACAAATGTGAGCAACCACACCAGTATCAAATACCCAGGAGCTACTACGAGTACTGGTAAGGTACACATCAATTACATGTATATCACATATACCTTTCGTGATGCCGGCCTTCTTGTCCGCTAAGTATTTGGGGCAGTTCCGCTTCCAGTGACCACTTCCCTTGCAATAAAAACACTTAGTCTCGGGCTTGGGTCCATTCTTTGGCCTCTTCCCGACAGCTTGCTTACCGGGCGCGGCAACTCCCTTGCCGTCCTTCTTGAAGTTCTTCTTACCCTTGCCTTTCTTGAACTTAGTGGTTTTATTCACCATCAACACTTGATGTTCCTTTTTGACTTCTACCTCTGCTGATTTCAGCATTGCAAATACTTCAGGAATGGTCTTTTCCATCCCCTGCATATTGAAGTTCATCACAAAGCTCTTGTAGCTCGGTGGAAGCGACTGAAGGATTCTGTCAATGACCGCGTCATCCGGGAGATTAACTCCCAGCTGAGTCAAGCGGTTATGCAACCCAGACATTTTGAGTATGTGCTCACTGACAGAACTATTTTCCTCCATCTTACATCTGAAGAACTTGTCGGAGACTTCATATCTCTCGACCCGGGCATGAGCTTGAAAAACCATTTTCAGCTCTTCGAACATCTCATATGCTCCGTGTCTCTCAAAACGCTTTTGGAGCCCCGGTTCTAAGCTGTAAAGCATGCCGCACTAAACGAGGGAGTAATCATCAGCATGTGTCTGCCAAGCGTTCATAATGTCTTGGTTCTGTGGGACGGGTGCGTCACCTAGCGGTGCTTCTAGGACATAATCTTTCTTGGCAGCTATGAGGATGATCCTCAGGTTCCAGACCCAGTCCGTATAGTTGCTGCCATCGTCTTTGAGCTTGGTTTTCTCTAGGAACACGTTGAAGTTGAGGACAACATGGGCCATTTGATCTACAAGACATATTGTAAAGATTTTAGACTAAGTTCATGATAATTAAGTTCATCTAATCAAATTATTCAATGAACTCCCACTCAGATAGACATCCCTCCAGTCATCTAAGTATAACTATGATCCGAGTTAACTAGGCCGTGTCTGATCATCACGTGAGACGGACTAGTCAACATCGGTGAACATCTTCATGTTGATCATATCTTCTATACGACTCATGCTCGACCTTTCGGTCTTCTGTGTTCCGAGGCCATGTCTGTACATGCTAGGCTCGTCAAGTCAACCTAAGTGTATTGCGTGTGTAAATCTGGCTTACACCCGTTGTATTCGAATGTTAGAATCTATCACACCCGATCATCACGTGGTGCTTCGAAACAACGAACCTTTGCAACGGTGCACAGTTAGGGGGAACACTTTCTTGAAATTATTACAAGGGATCATCTTATTTAAGCTACCGTCGTTCTAAGCAAATAAGATGTAAAACATGATAAACATCACATGCAATCAAATAGTGACATGATATGGCCAATATCATTTGCTCCTTTGATCTCCATCTTTGGGGCTCCATGATCATCGTTGTCACCGGCATGACACCATGATCTCCATCATCATGATCTCCATCATCGTGTCTTCTTGAAGTTGTCACATCAACTATTACTTCTACTACTATGGCTAACGGTTTAGCAATAAAGTAAATTAATTACATGACGTTTATGTTGACACGCAGGTCATAAATAAATTAAGACAACTCCTATGGCTCCTGCCGGTTGTCATACTCATCGACATGCAAGTCATGATTCCTATTACAAGAACATGATCAATCTCATACATCACATATATCATTCATCATTCATCACAACCTTTGGCCATATCACATCACAAAACACTTGCTGCAAAAACAAGTTAGACATCCTCTAATTGTTGTTGCAAGTTTTTACGTGGCTGCTATAGGTTTCTAGCAAGAACGTTTCTTACCTACGCCAAAACCACAATGTGAATTGCCAATTTCTATTTACCCTTCATAAGGACCTTGTTCATCGAATCCGATCCGATTAAAGTGGGAGAGACAGACACCCGCCAGCCACCTTATGCAACTAGTGCATGTCAGTCGGTGGAACCGGTCTCACGTAAGCGTACGTGTAAGGTTGGTCCGGGCCGCTTCATCCCATGATGCTGCCGAAGCAAGATAAGACTAGTAACAGCAAGCAAATTGACAATATCGACGCCCACAAATACTTTGTGTTCTACTCGTGCATAGTAACTACGCATAGACCTAGCTCATGATGCCACTGTTGGGGATCGTAGCAGAAATTAAAAAAATTCTACGCATCACCGAGATCAATCTATGGAGTATTCTAGCAACGAGGGGAATAGGAGTGCATCTACAAACCCTTGTAGATCGCGAGCGGAAGCGTTCAAGTGAACGGGGATGATGGAGTCGTACTCGCCGTGATCCAAATCACCGATGACCAAGTGCCAAACGGACAGCACCTCCGCATTCAACACACGTACGGTTGGGAAGACGTCTCCTCCTTCTTGATCCAGCAAGGGGGAAGGAGAGGTTGATGAAGATCCAGCAGCACGACGGCGTGGTGGTGGATGCAGCAGGATCCCGGCAGGGCTTCGCCAAGCACAAGCGGGGAGGAAAGGTGTTACGGAGGGAGAGGGAGGCGCCAAGAGCAAGGTGCGGCTGACCTCCCTCCCTTCCACTATATATAGGGGCTAGGGGGGCGCATGCCCCCTTGGAGATCCCATCTAAAAGGGGGGGGGGCCTGGGGGCAACGGCCCACTTAGGGTTTCCAACCAGGGGGGCGCAAGCCCCCTCGGGGGCAACGGCCCCCTAGGGTTTCCAACCCTAGGCGCCTTGGGCCCTTGGGTGGGGCGCACCAGCCCATAAGGGGATGGTTCCCACGCCACTTCAGCCCATGGGGCCCTCCGGGATAGGTGGCCCCATCTGGTGGACCCCCGGGACCCTTCTGGTGGTCCCGATACAATACCGGTAACCCCCGAAACCTTCCTGCTGGCCGAAACTGGACTTCCTATATATAAATCTTTACCTCCAGACCATTCTGGAACTCCTCGTGACGTCCGGGATCTCATCCGGGACTCCGAACAACTTTCGGGTTACTGCATACTAATATCTCTACAACCCTAGCGTCACCGAACCTTAAGTGTGTTGACCCTACGGGTTCGGGAGACACGCAGACATGACCGAGACGCCTCTCTGGTCAATAACCAACAGCGGGATCTAGATACCCATGTTGGCTCCCACATGCTCCTCGATGATCTCATCGGATGAACCACGATGTCGAGGACTTAATCAATCCCGTATTCAATTCCCTTTGTCAATCGGTACGTTACTTGCCCGAGACTCGATCGTCGGTATCCCAATACCTTGTTCAATCTCGTTACCGGCAAGTCAATTTACTCGTACCTAATGCATGATCCTGTGACCAACCCCTTGGTCACATTGAGCTCATTATGATGATGCATTACCGAGTGGGCCCAGAGATACCTCTCCGTCATACGGAGTGACAAATCCCAGTCTCGATTCATGCCAACCCAACAGACACTTTCGGAGATACCCGTAGTGCACCTTTATAGCCACCCAGTTACGTTGTAACGTTTGATACACCCAAAGCACTCCTACGGTATCTGGGAGTTGCACAATCTCATGGTCTAAGGAAATGATACTTGACATTAGAAAAGCTCTCACAAAACGAACTTACACGATCTTTGTGCTATGCTTAGGTTTGGGTCTTGTCCATCACATCATTCTCCTAATGATGTGATCCCGTTATCAATGACATCCCCATGTCCATAGCCAGGAAACCATGACTATCTGTTGATCAACGAGCTAGTCAACTAGAGGCTCACTAGGGACACATTGTGGTCTATGTATTCACACATGTATTACGATTTCCGGATAATACAATTATAGCATGAATAATAGACAATTATCATGAACAAGGAAATATAATAATCATTTTATTATTGCCTCTAGGGTATATTTCCATCAAACCTCACCTCCCAAGAAGACGGCATTAATCTACATCGGAGCTCCATAGACTACGTCCAAACGGACGAACTCAAGGAGGATCGAAACCCGGAAGACAAACTCGAAGAAGAAGCGCCGCCATTCGCGCGAGCACCGCATCTGCGAGGACTAAAAAACCATAGCCTAACGTACTAACCTGTGCGGGGGCACTAGGATTCTTCTCCCCACCACAGGCCGCCGGAGCAGCTGAGGGGAAGCAAATCCACGGGCTCGCCGGTGAAGTTTGAAGGGGAAACTTTGTCCTGGCCGCCTAGGGTTAGGGTAGGAAACGAGAGATGTGTGTCTGAATCTGGTTATATGTTGTCGCACGATCAATTTTTTTTGAACACTTTACAAACGCAAGATGCTTATGTAAATACACAGAAACTCATCCATTCCATTTATTTATTTATTTGGCATTTTTGAAACTCTGAGTCCTTCCAATATTTTAACTTTCGAAATTTGTACCCTGATACACTCAATGGCACCGTTGATGCAGACGGTCCCACTCTCATGTGGAGCGGTGCTACAAGCCTGCCCTTGAGCTGCCGCAAGAGACGGCCACCGGCGCTTCATGGGTCACAGTTGGTGATGCAAGGACCATTGCCAATGTTGCAAGCGACGATGGTGATGTTGCAAGTCCGAGAGGGGGGGAGGTTGTGAGCCGGTGAGATGAGTTGATGCCGTGAGCCAGGGGCGAGGACATTGCGATGTGGACGAGGAGGGGAAGGTATAGACAAAGGACATGAGTGTTGTTTCGTCCTATTGCGCACTTGGTAGGAGGGCGGTAAGGAACGACATGAGGAGTGGGTTCCAACGAGGAAGGCAATTCTACGAGAGGGAGGCAATCGATTTGGATGCCCCATCGCTCGTTCGACTCATCCACAAAAGTATAGCTTGATCAATTTTTTCTTAAAATACGTGCATGCCTTGTAAACCTAAAATGTAGGTGTGGGCATTCTAATCGAGAATCAATCTACATCGAACCAAAAAACCAAGACCGAAATCGAATGAACCAAGACCTAAAAAATTGGTCCGTAATATGATTCTCATTTTTAAAGGACCAAAATCAATTGGGGGAATTCGGTTAACATATGTAGGAAACATCTACAAGCCTCCAACGAAACAACACATCAAACATCCCGCCCACCTTCTGAAGGAAATATGCCCTGGAGGCAATAATAAAGTTGTTATTTATATTTCTTTATATCATGATAAATGTTTATTATTAATGCTAGAATTGTATTAACCGGAAAATTAGTACATGTGTGAATACATAGACAAACAGAGTGTCACTAGTTTGCCTCTACTTGACTAGCTCGTTGAATCAATGATGATTATGTTTCCTAACCATAGACATGAGTTGTCATTTGATTAACGGCAGGCCCGGCCCATAGGCCGGGCAAACGGGGCGCCCGCCCTGGGCCCCGAGGAGGCAGGGGCCCCGGGCCAGGTAGTATTCTTGCAGGCAGCCCATAAACTACATGAAAAAAATTGAGGCCCAAGGAATCGATCGTAGTCTGACCCAGCGACTCCTTTGCTTCCTCAATCGCAGGCTCAGCGCCGCCGGTCGCCCCTACCGTGCCTCCCCAATTCTAGTGTCCTGGCCGACCATTAATGACGTGAATTCCCCAATCGACTCTCCTTCCTTCTCATCATTGTGCATGTTCACTTTGGAGAGAGACCATGAGGGTAGATGTTCTCTCCACTGTTTCCAGTAATTATGTTCCTTAATTCAGAGATTCATTGATAAGCTCTGCGCAGGATTCCACATCGCACATCCACCAAATCTACATGGGTCTTATTCTACTCTTCATTGGATCCAAAAGTTGGAGAGTGCTCAGGCAGGAGACTAGAGAAGGGAGAAATTTTGTTCACCTCATGGCGTTGTATTTTTGTTCGTGCTGATTACTGCAGCATATGGATCAAGCCATCTACATCATCATTTCATTTCCAGGTGCTGTTGATCCTTGTATTAACCATTTTTATACAGCTTATTTAGTGACATGTCTTCAAGAAATTATTTGTCTGCTAGTGGAATCCCAAAAGGGATCAATTGCTAAGTTCTTCAAAACTAGTAATTATTTGAGGGAATCTGCATGTTTTGATCATCATAGTATAAACATGAAATAGTCAGTTTGCTTTGCCATGCCTTATGCAGGATAGCTTGGAACAGGTGAGTTATTATTTTGGTGAAGAATTTTTATGTGAAGAACATGCAGATTGGGGAGGATCCAGAAAAAAAAGTAAGTTGTTGCATTAATTTTATATCTCATGGTAACGCAAATGTTTTAAGAAGCAACCAGTTTCGACAAGGCCATTTGTTGTGCAGAAAAAAATGTCCCCATTGACAATTAAGAAATCAATCTTTTGTGGAGCTGTATTGTTTCATTACTATCACGATACAATTCTCTTGATTGATAAATAGTTGTACTGTCAGTCTTAAGAGTCCAAAGATAATCAATCAATGATGTGCATTGGATATTTATTTTAAGCTTTTGTATTTCAAGAAGGGCCCCTTGTTCTTGTCTTGCCCCTGGGCCACGTATATCTATGGGACGTCCCTGATTAACGGGATCACATCATTAGAGAATGATGTGATTGACTTGACCCATCCATTAGCTTAGCACGATGATCGTTTAGTTTGTTGCTATTGCTTTCTTCATGACTTATACATGTTCCTATGACTATGAGATTATGCAACTCCCGAGTACCGGAGGAACACTTTGTGTGCTACCAAACATCACAATGTAACTGGGTGATTATAAAGGTGTTCTACAGGTGTCTCCGATGGTACTTATTGAGTTGGCATAGACCGAGATTAGGATTTGTCACTCCGATTGTCGGAGAGGTATCTCTGGGCCCTCTCGGTAATGTACATCACAATAAGCCTTGCAAGCAATGTAGCTAATGAGTTAGTTACGGGATGTAGCATTACGAAATGAGTAAAGAGACTTGTCGGTAACGATATTGAACTAGGTATTGAGATACCGACGATCAAATCTCGGGCAAGTAACATACCGATGACAAAGGGAACAACATATAATGTTATGTGGTTTGACCGATAAAGATCTTCGTAGAATATGTAGGAGCCAATATGAGCATCCAGGTTCCACTATTGGTTATTGACCGGAGACGAGTCTCGGTCATGTCTACATAGTTCTCGAACCCGTAGGGTCCGCACGCTTAACGCTCGGTGACGATCGGTAATATGAGTTTATGTGTTTTGATGTACCGAAGGTAGTTCAGAGTCACGGATATGATCAAGGACATGACGAGGAGTCTCGAAATGGTCGAGACATAAAGATCGATATATTGGATGACTATGTTTGGACTTCGGAAGGGTTCCGGGCAAGTTCAGATAAATACCGGAGTACCGGGGGGTTACCGGAACCCCCCCGGGGAGTGTAATGGACCTATTGGGCCTTAGTGGGGAAGAGGAGGGGCGGCCAGGGCAGGCCGTGCACCCCCTCCCCCTCTAGTCCGAATTGGACAAGGAGGGGGCGGTGCCCCCCTTTCCTTCCCCCTCTCTCCTCCTTCCCTCTCTCCTACTCCTACTCTTGGAAGGGTTGGAGTCCTACTCCCGGTGGGAGTAGGACTCCCCTTGGGGCGCGCCTAGGAGGGCCGGCCTCCCCCCTCCTCCGCTCCTTTATATACGGGGAGGGGGGCACCCCATATACACACAAGTTGATCATTGATCTCTTAGCCGTGTGCGGTGCCCCCCTGACACGTCCATTTTGCATCATGCTTTTATATCAATATTTATTGCATTATGGGCTGTTATTACACGTTATGTCACAATACTTATGGCTATTCTCTCTTATTTTACAAGGTTTACATAAAGAGGGAGAATGCCGACAGCTGGAATTCTGGGGCTGGAAAAGGAGCAAATATTAGAGACCTATTCTGTGCAACTCCAAAAGTCCTGAAACTCCACGGAATATCTTAAAATAAATAAAGAAAAATGCTCGCCAAAGATGAAGTCCAGGGGGCCCACACCCTGCTCACGAGGGTGGGGGGCACGCCCCCCTACCAGGGCGCGCCCCCTACCTCGTGGGCCCCCTGGTGGGTCTCCGATGTCCATCTTCTCCTATATTAAGTCTTTCGATGAGAAAAAAATAGGAAGCAACCTTTCGGGACGAGACTCCGCCGCCACGAGGCGGAACCGAGGTGGAACCAATCTAGAGCTCCGGCGGAGCTGTTCTGCCGGGGAAACTTCCCCCCGGGAGGGGGAAATCATCACCATCGTCATCACCAACGCTCCTCTCATCGGGAGAGGGCAATCTCCATCAACATCTTCACCAGCACCATCTCATCTCCAAACCCGAGTTCATCTCTTCTATCCAATTATTGTCTCAAAGTCCGGGATTGGTGCTAGTAGGTTGCTAGTAGTGTTGATTTCTCCTTGTAGTTGATGCTAGTTGGTTTATTTGATGGAAGATCATATGTTCAGATCCTTTATGCATATTATTACCCCTCTGATTATGAACATAAATATGCTTTGTGATTAATTACGTTTGTTCCCGAGGACAAGGGAGAACTCTTGCTAGTAGTAGTCATGTGAATTTGGTATTCGTTTGATATTTTGATAATATGTATGTTGTCTAGCCTCTAGTGGTGTTATGTGAACATCGACTACATAACACTTCACCATTATTTGGGCCTAGAGGAAGGCATTGGGAAGTAATAAGTAGATGATGGGTTGCTAGAGTGATAGAAGCTTAAACCCTAGTTTATGTGTTGCTTCGTAAGGGGCTGATTTGGATCCATATGTTTCATGCTATGGTTAGGTTTACCTTAATACTTTTGTTGTAGTTACGGATGCTTGCAATAGAGGTTAATCATAAGTGGGATGCTTGTTCAAGTAAGAACAGTACCCAAGCACCGGTCCACCCACATATCAAATTATCAAAGTATCGAACGCGAATCATATGAACGTGATGAAAACTAGCTTGACGATATTCCCATGTGTCCTCAGGAGCGCTTTTCCTATTATAAGAGTTTGTTCCAGCTTGTCCTTTGCTACAAAAAGGATTGGGCCACCTTGCTGCACCTTATTTACTTTTGTTACTTGTTGCTCGTTACAATTTACCTTATTACAAAACTATCTGTTACCACTTATTTTAGTACTTGCAGAGAATACCTTGCTGAAAACCGCTTATCATTTCCTTCTGCTCCTCGTTGGGTTCGACACTCTCACTTATCGAAAGGACTATGATAGATCCCCTATACTTGTGGGTCATCAAGACTCTTTTCTGGCGCCGTTGCTGGGGAGTGTAACGCTTCTGGTAGGTGGAATTTGGTAAGGAAAAATTTATATAGTGTGCTGAAATTTACTGTCACTTGTTACTATGGAAAGTAATTCTCTGAGGGGCTTGTTCGGGGTATCTTCACCCCGTCCAGTAGAGCAAAGAGTTGCTCCTCAACCTACTGAACCTACTGAAAATGAAACTCCTTTCATATTTCCTTCGGGTATAATGGAAAAACTGCTCGCTAATCCTTTTACACGAGATGAAACAAAGCATCCTGATGAGCACTTATTATATGTGGATGAAGTTTGTGGATTATTTAAGCTTGCAGGTGTATCCGATGATGTTGCTAAGAAGAAGGTCTTTCCTTTATCTTTGAAGGAAGACGCATTGATATGGTATAGGCTATGTGATACGAGATCGTGAGACTATAAAAGATTGAAATTGGAATTTCATCAAAAGTATTACCCTATGCATCTTGTGCATCGTGATCGCAATTATATATATCGGGCCTCGCGAAGGAGAAAGCATCGCTCAAGCTTGGGGGAGGCTTAAATCAATGTTATATTCATGCCCCAATCATGAGCTCCCGAGAGAAATAATTATGCAAAGTTTTTATGCTCGGCTTTCTCATAATAATCAAACCATGCTTGATACTTCTTGTGCTGGCTCTTTTATGATGAAGATTATTGAATTCAGATGGAACTTATTGGATAGAATTAAATGCAACTCTAAAGATTGGGACCTCGACGAAGGTAAGGAATCAGGTATGACACCTAAGTTTGATTGTGTTAAATCTTTTATGGAACTAATATTTTCCGTAAGTTTAGCACTAAATATGGACTTGATTCTAAGATAGTAGCTTCTTTATGTGAATCTTTTGCTACTTATGTTGATCTCCCTAAGGAGAAGTGGTTTAAATATCATCCTCCCATAGAAGTAAAAGTAGCTGCACCTATTAAAGTTGAAGAAAAGACTGTCACTTATAATGATCCTATTGCTCCTACTTCTTATGTCGAGAAACCACTCTTCCCTGTTAGAATAAAGGATCATGCTAAAGCTTCAACTGTTGTACGTAAAAGCAATATTAGAACATATACACCTCCTGGGCAAGTTAAAGTAGAACCTAATTGTGACGCCCCGAGACCGATGCACCAGGTGTCTTCCAGTTATTCATTGTTGTTGCCTTGTCATTTGTTTGCGTGTTGCATCATGTCTTGTCATCATCTGCATTGCATCATCTTGTTTTCAAAACTTGCATCCGTTCGGGTTTCCCCAGTTCCGTCCGTTGTCCGTTTCGAGCTCAGACACACTCACACGCGCCCGCGGCATGTCCGAAATATTATTTTATAAGTGGCCGGGAAATGTTCTCGGAATGGGATGAAAGTTGGCGTGTGGTCTTATTATAGTGTAGATAGACCGCCTGTCAAGTTTCATCGCATTTGGAGTCCGTTTGACGCCCCAACGGATAACTATAGCGGCAATATAGCTGGTCTAACGTCGGACGTTTTCGGTCTCCGAAAACAGTCGCCGGGCCTCCCTCTCTTCTCTTCTCTCAGCTCGAGACCGTCTACACAGCCCTCCTAGGCCCATGCCTACCCCTCTCTCGGTTATGCCCGCGGCCCTTCTCGCACGCGCATCCGAAAGTTGTCCCGGACCCAACCCGGGCTGTCGCTACCGTTGTGTCCGGATCATCCCCTAACGTCTACAAAACTTCACCGTTTTCTCATTTGGACTCCCTAGTTTATTTTCCCGACCGTCCGATCTTGATCGGAGGGACGAGATAGCCCCTAACCTAATCTTCCTGAGATATATATTTGACCAACCCTAAATTCGAGGAGGCTTGTCCCATCATTCCCTTTCGGCCGCCGCCACTCTCCCTAGTTTTCAGCACCACCACAATCGGCAGCTTCCACCTTGCCCCGATCCAAATCCTCCCGCACCACCAAGATCTTCCTCACGCCCGTGCACTGCCTCCCGGCCATTAGGAGCTGAAAGCGCTGCCGCTCCTCGCCGGATCCGTGACTACCCCCTCTGACCTGCTCCGTTCCGTCCAGTCCCCGGCGAATCCACCCCAAGTCTTGCGCCATCACCCGCCGAAGCATGCCGCCGGGCCCCTGTTCGCCCCTGTTTCGCTCGCGCTGACCTCGTCAGGTCTTAGCACCCGCAGCCTCGCTTGAGGTCCAGATCGGGAGGAACCTGAGCTCCTCCATCTTCGTGCAGCGCCGACGACCTCGAGCACAGCCTCGCAGGAGTCCTAACAGGAACTGCTCGTCGCCCCTCTCCTACCTCCCATTCTTCTTCTTTGTGCCTTAATCTCCCTCTCTTCCCTGTGTTCCCCTGCAGGAGCACCAGTCCTTGAACCGTCCCGTGCCGGCGGACCTCGATGGGGACCTCACCCGTACCTGCTCTGCCCCGCGCCTTGGATCCGTGCCCTGTCTCCATTCCCGCATCGTTCCCGCCGTGTCCCTGCTGCGTTGCCGTTCCCTTGCCGGGCCGCCAAGTTCCTCGACTCGCTGCCTCGTCGCCGCAGCAACGTCAGCAGTTCGCCAAGCCCCACAACCGCTCCTCTGTGCGCCCGTTGACCACATCCCGCATCAAGGCCCTGTGATCCCAGCCTCTTCCCCGCCTCCAGGTCGCCGCTCGCCTCACCGGAGTCCTCCTGCACCGCTCGTATCCGCCGCCGCTGCTGCCTCTCTGAACCTCGTGCTCAGCTGCTGTCTGTTTTGTTCAGTCGAGCAGAGCGCTCGTCCGTGCTGTTGACGCATCGCCTTTCTGCATGGGCTGCCGCACCCCTGCTTCGCCTCTTTCGCAGCGCCTCCTAGGCCGAGCCGCGATCTACCAGCCCTGCCTCCCACCAACTGGGCCTCAGCCCACTAGGTGAGGACACCCAGCACCCTCTTTCCTGTGCAGCCCGGTAGACCAGATCTGGCCCGGCTATTTTTTTCCTTTCCCTGCTGACGTTTTTCCTTTTATTCCAGTGCATGCATAATTACAGGAATGCCACTATTTTGTTTTGTTAATAACTAAATGTCCATGCGTCTAAATAAAACATGTTATATATGTAAGCTGCTTAGAATTTTGTGTAGTTTCATTTTGTGCAACTTTCAAATATATTAAAATTGTTTAAAATGTTGTTTGCATATATTTTCCCATATTGCCATGTAAAACGGTTTAATTCATAACTAAATAACCGTAGCTCGGTTTTTAATAAACTTTAGATGTAAATGGGGTGGAAAAATGCCTAGTTTAACATGGTGGCCTCACTTTGCATGTTTAACAACTATAAAATATGGTTTAGGGCAGAACAGTACCAAATCTATAATATGCGCATGAGGAGTTTCCGAACTTGTTGTTTGTTGTTCCGGCCTCATTTAAACCTGCCTAGATAGGTAGTTATCATTTGCTTCACCCCTTGCCATGTTAATGAACATCTAATATTGTTGGGTACATAAACGAGATCGAACTAAATAACTTGAATGTGGTGTTTGTGAATATGCATCCCGATGCATATTGAGCTCCACTTAATTTGTAGGATTGCTTGTGCACTTTGCCATGCCATGCTTCATTAAACCGGACATGCATCATACTCGATTGTGAATCATGCCGTGATTATGTGATGGTTGTTTACTTTGTTGTTTGTTTCTTTCTGGGTTACTTCTCGCGTTAGCTTCGGTTTCGTTCCGGAGTTGTGAGGACCCGTTCATCTACGTCCGTTTGTCTTCTTCATGGACTCGTTCTTCTTCCTTGCGGGATTTCAGGCAAGATGACCATACCCTCGAAATCACTTCTATCTTTGCTTGCTAGTTGCTGGCTCTTTTGCTATGCCTATGCTGCGATACCTACCACTTGCTTATCATGCCTCCCATATTGTTGAACCAAGCCTCTAACCCACCTTGTCCTAGCAAACCGTTGTTTGGCTATGTTACCGCTTTGCTCAGCCCCTCTTATAGCGTTGTTAGTTGCAGGTGAAGATTGAAGTTTGTTCCTTGTTGGAACATGGAGATGTTGTTCCTTGTCGGAACATGTTTACTTGTTGGGATATCACAATATCTCTTATCTAATTAATGCATCTATATACTTGGTAAAGGGTGGAAGGCTCGGCCTTATGCCTGGTGTTTTGTTCCACTCTTGCTGCCCTAGTTTCCATCATATCGGTGTTATGTTCCCGGATTTTGCGTTCCTTATGCGGTTGGGTTATAATGGGAACCCCTTGACAGTTTGCCTTGAATAAAACTCCTCCAGCAATGCCCAACATTGGTTTTACCATTCGCCACCCAGCCTTTTCTTTTCCCTTGGGAGTCGCACTCCTGAGGGTCATCATTATTTTACCCCCGGGCCAGTGCTCCTCTGAGTGTTGGTCCAAACTAGAGCCCTGTGCAGTGCCCCCTCGGGGAAACTCGAGGTTTGGTTTTAGTTGTATGGAGAGCTCATTTGAGTGTGCCCTGAGAACGAGATATGTGCAGCTCCTATCAGGATTTGTCAGCACATTCGGGCGGTGTTGTTGGACTTGTTTTATCATTGTCGAAATGTCTTGTAACCTAGATGCCGAGTCTGATCGGAATGTCTTGGGAGAAGGAATATCCTTCGTTGACCGTGAGAGCTTGTGATGGGCTAAGTTGGGACACCCCTGCAGGGATTTGAACTTTCGAAAGTTGTGCCCGCGGTTATGGGCAGATGGGAATTTGTTAATGTCCGGTTGTAGATAACATGAAACTTAACTTAATTAAAATACACCAACCGCGTGTGTTACCATGATGGTCTCTTCTTGGCGGAGTCCGGGAAGTGAACACGGTGTTGGAGTAATGCTTGACATAGGTTGTTGTAGGATCACTTCTTGATCATAGTTTCTCGATCATGCTTTGCCTTCTCTTCTCGCTCTCTTTTGCGTATGTTAGCCACCAAATATGCTAGTCGCTTGCTGCAGCTCCACATCATACCTTACCTTACCTATAAGCTTAAATAGTCTTGATCGCGAGGGTGTGAGATTGCTGAGTCCCCGTGACTCGTAGATACTTCCAAAACCAGTTTGCAGGTGCCGATGATATCGTGCAGGTGATGCAACCAAGCTCAAGGAGGAGCTCATTGAAGATCTTGTCGTTTGTGTTGTTTTCATTCTAGTTGATCAGTAGTGGAGCCCAGTTGGGGTCGATCGGGGATCTGTGTAGCTTTTGGGGTAGTATTCTTTCATTTTGGTTCCGTAGTCGGACCATGAGTGTATTTGGTTGATGTAATGTTTTATTCCTATAATTGTGTGAAGTGGCGATTGTAAGCCAACTATGTATCTCTTTCCCTTATGTATTACATGGGTTGTGTGAAGATTACCTCACTTGCGACATTGCTTTCAATGGGGTTATGCCTCTAAGTCATGCTTCGACACGTGGGAGATATAGCCGCATCGAGGGCGTTACAAGTTGGTATCAGAGCCTTCCCCGACCTTAGGAGCCCCCTGCTTGATCGAATCGTTGGTGTTGTTGAGTCTAGAAAAATGTTTTGAGTCATTTAGGAATTATATATATCGGAGAGTTAGGAATTCTTTTTACTCCTCAGTCCCTTCATCACTCTGGTAAGGCATCCTGACGTAGAGTTTTGACTCTTCTCTTCTCAAATTTCACTAAATTTTTTAGGATCACGCGGGTATCTTGGAATCGTTCCGATGGTTTTGTGACAAGAACATTGTTCTTGGTGCCTCCTGTCATTTAGGGGTTGTGGCAGTGTCCCAGGGAGTTGAGCTCCGAGGTGTTGTCGTCACAATTTTATCGTTGCAGTTTCTGGAATACCTGAGTTTAGTTTCGACGACATCGAAAATCTCTTTTATGCAGTTGTTGGTGAGATAACCTCGACGCCACCCAGTACTGGGCGGGAGTTCGGGAGTATTGTCATAACTCGTATAACAGATGCTTTTCGAAGGTTGAGGTAAACGATTTCCGAAGGTTTCTTGGTTATGTGTTGAAGGATGGATACATCTGGATGTAGGATTTACTAGTTTTGGGTGAGATATTATGCTTCCCCTGTATCCCCAACACCTGATTGCATAACCGGAAAGTTTCGGGAGTTTATAAGTGGGAATTCAAGTAGCTCTTAGGATATCTTTCCGACAGATGTATGATATGAAATTGGGGTTCGACGTCTAGTGGTCCGCCTATTCACGGTCGGTTTTACAGTGGTCTCGTTGTGTCTTAAAGAGTCCTTGGCTATGCCGACTCGGGGATGCTTCATATGTCATGTGCACTGCCTTGTACATGATGGTGCTGTACGATCGAGCCCGTGTAGGCCCCACCATGAAAACTTCGAACGAAATCTCTATCATATGTTTGTTCTGGTTTATTCTGCAAGCCAACCCTTTGTTTTTGTTTCGAGTAGTGGTATTTGAGTTGCTTCGAAGTCAAATGTTGATTCCATACCTTTCCTAAACGGTGTTCTCATACTCCTATGTGAATACTAATCCCTCATGATAATTGAGATTGTCATGTAAATCCTTTTTCACCGGCGTGTTTCTTTTCAAGTGGATCTGATCGTTTTCAACATCCGCTTGATCAAGTATCAGTTCTTCTCAAGGTGTTTGTTTCATTCGTCTCCAAGTTGCCTTTGTTTTTTTGCCACCCACCCACCCTTTTTTCTTCAAGGACTCGGATTTCTTAGTTCGTTATCCATTTTATGGATATAAAGTCTCTCCATTCCTTTTCCATCAATATTCTTATCCGGTGATTCTAATGAAGATTCTAACGGGGCCTCAAGTTCATCATTCTTCATTCTTTTCATCTCCGGTGGTTTCAAGTCAAGCTTTGTTGATCATACCCTTTCCTCGTTTCAATACCTTCTCATGCCGATGCACCTCATATTCATTCATTTCCCGCTATTCAATTGTTCCGGAGTGCTCAAGCTATCTCGAAGATTCGTGTTTCCACTCTACATTCGTTCAAACTCTTTCTAGGATGTTATCTCATTCAAGCCTTTTAAATCAACTGGTGCAATCTCTCTTCAAAAATCATCAACGGTGTTTCTTTTGAGTGGGCCTTAACCCACATGTCTTTTCCCAGGATCTTACCTGACTCTTCTTATTTTACCGGAGCTTCTCAAATTCTTTTCCAAGCTTGACGTAAGAATGATTTATCATCAGTTAAATGTATTTCTCCAAGATCTTTCAAATTCTTTTCATCATTGGCTCTACCTTTTCTATTATTCGCTCTGGAGTGCCTCAACAATTCTTGGTGGTGCTTCTCATCATCATTTATCAACTTTTGAATATCGAAGGAGAGTTTCCCTTCATATCGTGCTCCATTCTCTCCAAGATTCATGGCTCTACCTTCGTGCCATCCTCTCATAATTGTTTCGGTTGTGAGAATTTCGTTTCACCCATCCGAAGCATTTCAATAGTATTTCAGTTTGTTTTCTACGAAGCCCATCATTTCAGAAGATGTATTCACTCTAGCTTTCATCTCTCGTTCTCCAAATCTTACCGGTACTTCATCCAAGTATCCCCTAGTCAGCTCGGGCTCTCTTCGTTCACTTGTATCTAAATCCCCTCAAGCATCTTCGTTCATTTGCTAATCCTTCCCGGTGTTTCTTCATGTTTTATTCGTTCTTTTTCAATTCTTACGGTGGTTCGTTAAAGATCTCTCTTCCTTGGTTATAATATCAATTCATTCGTTATGTCATCCTACCGGTGGATCATCGAAGACCTTCTCAAGTTGGCGCTATATCTATCTTAATCTTTTCTATGAGAATAAGTAATATGTCAAGTCCGTTGATTGTCATCAATTTAATTGGTGAAGGATAAGCATAATGTAATTCTTATTCTTGTTTCTTCCAAGTGATTCAATTTCTTATTCCGGAGGCTCATCAAATTCCGATTTAAATTGTTTCATCTTCTCTTTTTCCCGGAGTTCCAACAATTTTAAACTATTTCACCACACAGATTCATCTAAATCGGTACAAGGATTCACCTTGTGTTTTCAACTTCTTTTTCCTTCCGTTTGATCATCCTTTTGTTTACCGGAGTTCTTCATGAAGGTTCTACATGATGGTTCATCAAGGATGTAATTCCTTCTCGAAGTGTTCATCGAGATTATTTTCTAAGGAGCTCAAGTATTCTTTATCTTGCATTTCAATGTGCAATTATTTCTACCTTATCATTCGAGCTGGTATTATGCCATTCTTGATAATTTGAGTTCATGTCTCATGATTCACATGTTGTTAAGAATGAGGTATTTTAAATCCATCAATCTCTTCTTTGGATTTACCTTGGGTTATATTTCACCTAAAGTCTTCCCTAAGGTTTGTTGCTATTTATGGTGTTTATAAAGGACCCAAGTTCTTCTTTTATCCTTCCGGCGAGATAAGTTTCTCGCCTCCTCGCCCATATCAATCCAATTTTTTTCCCGTAAGTGGCTGGTTGACACCTTATAATTTGAGATGTATTCCATAAGACCATATCAAGTTTATTCTTTTTGTTGTTGGTGTTCCAACAACTCCGTTCGACCCTTCTCCTAAGGATGCCTTTTAAAGCTCAATTGTGACAGAAGTTGGCATTTTCCTCTCCATTCTTTTACTTCAATTATCTATCTTCTATTCCTTCATCTGGAGGCATTGTGATGTTGCTCTTTTCTCTCATCATCTCGAATGGTGAGGATCGTGTTCTTTTCTTGCTTATCCATTTAACCGGAGTGTTGTGCCTTTTGCTAAAGTTATCTTTGCCTTATCAAGCTTTGCATCTCTTTTCAACCGGAGTGCTGCGAATTTGTTCTTCCTTATTACTCTTCCCTATCGGAGTGCTTTCAACCTTGTTCTTCCTCGTTCCTCTTTCCTAACGGAGTGCTTTCTACTTTGTTCATCTCTGTTGTATTCTTTTCTCGAAATGGCTTAACCTTTGCAAGGTTCTTTGGTTTCACTCGTTTGTCAAAGGAGCAACTTAGATTTACCTCTCCTCTTTCTCTTCCGTTTCCCTCCGGTGCCATTCTAGATCTCGGGACGAGATCCTCTCGTAGTGGTGGAGTGTTGTGATGCCCCGAGACCGATGCGCCAGGTGTCTTCCAGTTATTCATTGTTGTTGCCTTGTCATTTGTTTGCGTGTTGCATCTTGTCTTGTCATCATGTGCATTGCATCATCTTGTTTTCAAAACTTGCATCCGTTCGTGTTTCCCCAGTTCTGTCCGTTGTCCGTTTCGAGCTCAGACACACTCACACGCGTCCGCGGCATGTCCAAAATATTATTTTATAAGTGGCCGGGAAATGTTCTCGGAATGGGATGAAATTTGGCGTGTGGTCTTATTATAGTGTAGATAGACCGCTTGTCAAGTTTCATCGCATTTGGAGTCCATTTGACGCCCCAACGGATAACTATAGCGGCAATATAGCTGGTCTAACGTCGGACGTTTTCGGTCTCCAAAAACAGTCGCCAGGCCTCCCTCTCTTCTCTTCTCTCAGCTCGAGACCGTCTACACAGTCCTCCTAGGCCCATGCCTACCCCTCTCTTGGTTATGCCCGCGGCCCTTCTCGCACGCGCATCCGAAATTTGTCCCGGACCCAACCCGGGCTGTCGCTACCGTTGTGTCCGGATCATCCCCTAACGTCTACAAAACTTCACCGTTTTCTCATTTGGACTCCCTAGTTTATTTTCCCGACCGTCCGATCTTGATCGAAGGGACGAGATAGCCCCTAACCTAATCTTCCTGAGATATATATTTGACCAACCCTAAATTCGAGGAGGCTTGTCCCATCATTCCCTTTCGGCCGCCGCCACTCTCCCTAGTTTTCAGCACCACCACAATCGGCAGCTTCCACCTTGCCCCGATCCAAATCCTCCCGCACCACCAAGATCTTCCTCACGCCCGTGCACTGCCTCCCGGCCATTAGGAGCTCAAAGCGCTGCCGCTCCTCGCCGGATCCGCGACTACCCCCTCTGACCTGCTCCGTTCCGTCCAGTCCCCGGCGAATCCACCCCAAGTCTCGCGCCATCACCCGCCGAAGCATGCTGCCGGGCCCCTGTTCGCCCCTGTTTCACTCGCGCTGACCTCGTCAGGTCTTAGCACCCGCAGCCTCGCTTGAGGTCCAGATCGGGAGGAACCTGAGCTCCTCCATCTTCGTGCAGCGCCGACGACCTCGAGCACAGCCTCGCCGGAGCCCCAACAGGAACTGCTCGTCGCCCCTCTCCTTCCTCCCATTCTTCTTCTCTTTGCCTTAATCTCCCTCTCTTCCCTGTGTTCCCCTGCAGGAGCACCAGTCCTTGAACTGTCCCGTGCCGGCGGACCTCGATGGGGACCTCACCCGTACCTGCTCTGCCCCGCGCCTCGGATCCATGCCCTGCCTCCATTCCCGCATCGTTCCCGCCGTGTCCCTGCTGGGTTGCCATTCCCTCGCCGGGCCGCCAAGTTCCTCGACTCGCTGCCTCGTCACCGCAGCAACGTCAGCAGTTCGCCAAGCCCCACAACCGCTCCTCTATGCATCGTTGACCACATCCCGCGTCAAGGCCCTGCGATCCTAGCCTCTTCCCCGCCTCCAGGTCGCCGCCCGCCTCACCGGAGTCCTCCTGCACCGCTCGTATCCGCCGCCGCTGCTGCCTCTCTGAACCTCGTGCCCAACTGCTGTCTGTTTTGTTTAGTCGAGCAGAGCGCTCATCCGCGCTGTTGACGCATCGCCTTTCCGCGTGGGCTGCTGCACCCCTGCTTCGCCTCTTTCGCAGCGCCACCTAGGCCCAGCCGCGATCTGCCAGCCCTGCCTCCCACCAACTGGGCCTCAGCCCACTAGGTGAGGACACCCAGCACCCTCTGTCCTGTGCAGCCCGGTAGATCAGATCCGGCCCGGCTATTTTTTTCCTTTCCCTACTGACGTTTTTTCCTTTTATTCCAGTGCAAGCATAATTACAGGAATGCCACTATTTTGTTTTGTTAATAACTAAATGTCCATGCGTCTAAATAAAACATGTTATATATGTAAGATGCTTAGAATTTTGTGTAGTTTCATTTTGTGCAACTTTCATCTATATTAAAATTGTTTAAAATGTTTTTTGCATATATTTTCCCATATTGCCATGTAAAACGGTTTAATTCATAACTAAATAACCGTAGCTCGGTTTTTAATAAACTTTATATGTAAATGGGGTGGAAAAATGCCTAGTTTAACATGGTGGCCTCACTTTGCATGTTTAGCAACTATAAAATATGGTTTAGGGCAGAACAGTACCAAATCTATAATATGCGCATGAGGAGTTTCCGAACTTGTTGTTTGTTGTTCCGGCCTCATTTAAACCTGCCTAGATAGGTAGTTATCATTTGCTTCACCCCTTGCCATGTTAATGAACATCTAATATTGTTGGGTACATAAACGAGATCGAACTAAATAACTTGAATGTGGTGTTTGTGAATATGCATCCCGATGCATATTGAGCTCCACTTAATTTGTAGGATTGCTTGTGCACTTTGCCATGCCATGCTTCATTAAACCGGACATGCATCATACTCGATTGTGAATCATGCCGTCATTATGTGATGGTTGTTTACTTTGTTGTTTGTTTCTTTCCGGGTTACTTCTCGCGTTAGCTTCGGTTTCGTTCCGGAGTTGTGAGGACCCGTTCATCTACGTCCGTTTGTCTTCTTCATGGACTCGTTCTTCTTCCTTGCGGGATTTCAGGCAAGATGACCATACCCTCGAAATCACTTCTATCTTTGCTTGCTAGTTGCTCGCTCTTTTGCTATGCCTATGCTGCGATACCTACCACTTGCTTATCATGCCTCCCATATTGTTGAACCAAGCCTCTAACCCACCTTGTCCTAGCAAACCGTTGTTTGGCTATGTTACCGCTCTGCTCAGCCCCTCTTATAGCGTTGTTAGTTGCAGGTGAAGATTGAAGTTTGTTCCTTGTTGGAACATGGAGATGTTGTTCCTTATCGGAACATGTTTACTTGTTGGGATATCACAATATCTCTTATCTAATTAATGCATCTATATACTTGGTAAAGGGTGGAAGGCTCGGCCTTATGCCTGGTGTTTTGTTCCACTCTGGCCGCCCTATTTTCCGTCATATCGGTGTTATGTTCCCGGATTTTGCGTTCCTTACGCGGTTGGGTTATAATGGGAACCCCTTGACAGTTCGCCTTGAATAAAACTCCTCCGGCAATGCCCAACATTGGTTTTACCATTTGCCACCTAGACTTTTCTTTTCCCTTGGGAGTCGCACTCCTGAGGGTCATCATTATTTTACCCCCCGGGCCAGTGCTCCTCTGAGTGTTGGTCCAAACTAGAGCCATGTGCAGAGCCCCCTCGGGGTAACTCGAGGTTTGGTTTTAGTTGTATGGAGAGCTCATTTGAGTGTGCCCTGAGAACAAGATATGTGCAGCTCCTATCGGGATTTGTCGGCACATTCAGGCGGTGTTGCTGGACTTGTTTTACCATTGTAGAAATGTCTTGTAACCTGGATGCCGAGTTTGATCAGAATGTCTTGGGAGAAGGAATATCCTTCGTTGACCGTGAGAGCTTGTGATGGGCTAAGTTGGGACACCCCTGCAGGGATTTGAACTTTCGAAAGCCGTGCCCACGGTTATGGGCAGATGGAAATTTGTTAATGTCCGGTTGTAGATAACATGAAACTTAACTTAATTAAAATACACCAACCGCGTGTGTTACCATGATGGTCTTTTCTCGGCGGAGTCCGGGAAGTGAACACGGTGTTGGAGTAATGCTTGACATAGGTTGTTCTAGGATCACTTCTTGATCATAGTTTCTCGATCGTGCTTTGCCTTCTCTTCTCGCTCTCTTTTGCGTATGTTAGCCACCAAATATGCTAGTCGCTTGCTGCAGCTCCACATCATACCTTACCTTACCTATAAGCTTAAATAGTCTTGATCGCGAGGGTGTGAGATTGCTGAGTCCCCGTGACTCGCAGATACTTCCAAAACCAGTTTGCAGGTGCCGATGATATCGTGCAGGTGATGCAACCAAGCTCAAGGAGGAGCTCGTTGAAGATCTTGTCGTTTGTGTTGTTTTCGTTCTAGTTGATCGGTAGTGGAGCCCAGTTGGGGTCGATCGGGGATCTGTGTAGATTTTGGGGTAGTCTTATTTCATTTTGGTTCCGTAGTCGGACCATGAGTGTATTTGGTTGATGTAATGTTTTATTTCTGTAATTTTGTGAAGTGGCGATTGTAAGCCAACTATGTATCTCTTTCCCTTATGTATTACATGGGTTGTGTGAAGATTACCTCACTTGCGACATTGCTTTCAATGCGGTTATGCCTCTAAGTTGTGCTTCGACACGTGGGAGATATAGCCGCATCGAGGGCGTTACACTAATATTGCTATTGTTAAAGATCTCTTGTCTGATAATATTGATGGGCATGTTATTCAGTTCGAAGGTGAAACTGCTAGAATTGCTAAACCTTATGCTAAAGATAAACATAGACTCGTGGTAGGCGTGCCTGTTATTTCTGTTAAAATAGGGGATCATTGTTATCATGGCTTATGTGATATGGGTGCTAGTGCTAGTGTTATACCACATAATTTATATGAAGAAATTAAGAATGAAATTGCACTTGCTGAGTTAGAAGATATTGATGTCACAATTAAACTTGCCAATAGAGATACTATTGCACCAATTGGAATTGTTAGAGATGTTGAAGTCTTGTGTGGGAAAACTAAATATCCTGCTGATTTTCTTGTTCTTACTTCCCCACAAGATAGTTTTTGTCCTATTATATTTGGTAGACCCTTCTTAAATACTGTCAATGCTACCATAGATTGCACAAAGAATGTTGTTACTGTTGGCTTGGATGATATGGTTCATGAGTTTAATTTCTCTAAATTTAGTAAACAACATCGTGAGGAAGAATTACCCCGTAAGGATGAAATTATTGGTCTTGCTTATATTGCTGTACCTCCTAGTGATCATTTAGAACACTATTTGCTAGACCATGAAAATGATATGTTCATGAATGAAAGAAGGGAAATAGATGAAGTATTCTTTAAACAGGAACCTATTCTGCAACACAACTTGCCTGTTGAAATTTTAGGAGATCCTCCTCCACCCAAGGGTGATCCCATGTTTGAGCTTAAACCGTTGCCTGATAATCTTAAATATGCTTATCTTGATGAAAAGAAGATATATCCTGTTATTATTAGTGCTAACCTTTCAGAGCATGAAGAAGAAAGATTATTGAAAACTCTGAAGAAGCATCGTGCTGCTATTGGATATACTCTTGATGATCTTAAGGGCATTAGTCCCACTCTATGTCAACATAAAATAAATTTGGAAGCAGATGCTAAACCAGTTCATGATCCTCAACGACGTCTGAATCGTAAAATGAAAGAAGTGGTAAGAAAAGAAATACTCAAGCTTCTGGAAGCAGGTACAATTTATCCCGTTGCTCATAGTGAGTGGGTAAGTCCTGTCCATTGTGTCCCTAAGAAGGGAGGTATTACTGTTGTTCCTAATGATAAAGATGAATTGGTTCCACAAAGAATTATCACAGGTTATAGGATGGTAATTGATTTCCGCAAATTTAATAAAGCTACTAAGAAAGATCATTACCCCTTACCTTTTATTGATCAAATGCTAGAAAGATTATGCAAACACACACATTATTGCTTTCTAGATGGTTATTCTGGTTTCTCTCAAGTACCTGTGTCGGCTAAAGATCAATCAAAGACTACTTTTACTTGCCTTTTTGGTACTTTTGCTTATAGACGTATGCATTTTGGTTTATGTAATGCACCTGCTACCTTTCAAAGATGCATGATGGCTATATTCTCTGACTTTTGTGAAAAGATTTGTGAGGTTTTCATGGACGACTTTTCGGTCTATGGTTCCTCTCTTGACGATTGCTTGAGCAATCTTGATCGAGTTTTGCAGAGATGTGAAGAAACTAATCTTGTCTTGAATTGGGAAAAGTGCCACTTTATGGTTAATGAAGGTATTGTCTTGGGGCACAAAGTTTCTGAAAGAGTTATTGAAGTTGATAAAGCCAAGGTTGATGCTATTGAAAAGATGCCATGTCCCAAGGACATCAAAGGTATAAGAAGTTTCCTTGGTCACGCCGGATTTTATAGGAGGTTCATTAATGACTTCTCAAAAATTTCTCGGCCTCTGACTAATTTATTGCAAAAAGATATACCATTTGTCTTTGATGATGATTGTGTAGAAGCATTTGAAATACTTAAGAAAGCATTAGTCTCTGCACCTATTGTTCAGCCACCTGATTGGAATTTACCCTTTGAAATTATGTGTGATGCTAGTGATTATGCTGTAGGTGTTGTTCTAGGGCAAAGAGTTGATAAGAAATTAAATGTTATTCATTATGCTAGTAAGACTCTAGACAATGCTTAAAGAAATTATGCTACTACTGAAAAAGAGCTTTTAGCAGTTGTATTTGCTTGTGATAAGTTTAGACCTTATATTGTTGATTCTAAAGTAACTATTCACACTGATCATGCTGCTATTAAATACCTTATGGAAAAGAAAGATGCTAAACCTAGACTTATTAGATGGGTTCTCTTGCTACAAGAATTTGATTTGCATATTGTTGATAGAAAGGGGGCTGAGAACCCCGTTGCAGACAACTTATCTAGGTTAGAAAATATTCTTGATGACCCACTACCTATTAATGATGACTTTCCTGTTGAACAATTAAATGTTATAAGTACTTCTCGTAGTACTCCATGGTATGCTGATTATGCTAATTATATTGTTGCTAAGTTTATACCACCTAGCTTCACATACCAGCAAAAGAAAAAAAATCTATGACTTGAGACATTACTTTTGGGATTACCCACATCTTTATAAAGAAGGAGTAGATGGTGTTATTAGACGTTGTGTACCTGAGCATGAACAGGAACAGATCCTACGCAAGTGTCATTCGAGTCTTATGGAGGACACCACGCTGGAGATAGAACTGCACATAAGGTATTGCAATCTGGTTTTTATTGTCCTACTCTCTTCAAGGATGCCCGTAAGTTTGTCTTGTCATGTGATGAATGTCAAAGAATTGGTAATATTAGTAGACGTCAAGAAATGCCTATGAATTATTCTCTTGTTATTGAACCGTTTGATGTTTGGGGCTTTGATTATATGGGACATTTTCCTGCCTCTAATGGATATACACATATTTTAGTTGCTGTTGATTACGTTACTAAGTGGGTAGAAGCTATTCCAACTAGTAGTGCTGATCATAACACTTCTATCAAAATTCTTAAGGAAGTTATTTTTCTGAGGTTTGGAGTCCCTAGATATTTAATGACTGATGGTGGTTCACACTTTATTCATGGTGCTTTCCGTAAAATGCTTGCTAAATATGATGTTAATCATAGAATTGCATATCCTTATCATCCACAGTCTAGTGGTCAAGTAGAATTGAGCAATAGAGAGCTCAAATTAATTTTGCAAAAGACTGTTAATAGGTCTAGAAAGAATTGGTCCAAGAAACTTGATGATGCATTATGGGCATATAAAACTGCATACAAAAATCCTATGGGTATGTCTCCATATAAAATGGTATATGGAAAAGCATGTCACTTACCTCTTGAACTAGAACATAAGGCATATTGGGCTATTAAAGAGCTCAACTATGATTTCAAACTTGCCGGTGAGAAGAGGTTATTTGATATTAGCTCACTTGATGAATGGAGAACCCAAGCATATGAAAATGCCAAGTTATTTAAAGAAAAAGCTAAAAGATGGCATGACAAAAGGATACAAAAGCATGAGTTTAATGTAGATGATTATGTATTGCTATACAACTCTCGTTTAAGATCTTTTGCAGGAAAACTTCTCTCTAAATGGGAAGGCCCCTATGTTATCGAGGAGGTCTATCGTTCCGATGCAATAAAAATCAACAACTTCGAAGGCACAAATCCGAAGGTGGTAAACGGTCAAAGAATCAAACATTATATCTCAGGTAATCCCATAAATGTTGAAACCAATATTATTGAAACTGTAACCCCGGAGGAATACATAAGGGACACTTTCCGGAACATTTCAGATTCTGAAAGGGAATAGGTATGTGGTACGGTAAGTAAACCGACTCCAAAACAATTTTTAAGGCAATATTTCTCCGTTTTGGAATATTTAGAAAAATAGAAAAATAAGTAGCAGTCCGGGAAGGACATGAGGGCCCCACGAGGGTGGTGGGCGCGCCCTACCCCCTTGGGCGCGCTCCCCTACCTCGTGAGTGCCTCGTGTGCCTTCCGGACTCCGTTTTCTTGCACGTTACATATTTTGGTCGGTAAAAATTCATTATATATTCTCCCAAAGGTTTTGACTCCCGTATCACGCAAAAATCTCCTATTCTTGTTTCGAGCTGTTTTTCTGACAGATCTAGGTTATCATGACGGCCCCAAGCACCTCCAAGGACAAGTTCTTCGAGGAGGTCATCAACCCTTACCTCGCGGAGGTGTTGCGACACCCTCAAACCATTGATATGCGTGATGGGTTGCTGCACATCCGCGATGAAGAGGGACCAAAGGGGACCGGAAGCATGGAGACGAGGCTCGAAGCAGTGGAGCAACAAGTTTTCAAGTGCCAAAGGATGGTGGAGCGTGGAATCAACGCTAGCCACATGATGCTCGCGGAGTTCACCAACAACTACAAGCCAGATGCCAAGAATACCGAGGAGGCCATCTTCAAGCTACATGAGAAGATCGAGCACCTCCAAGCCCAAGTCTATGACCTTCAAAACCAAAACTGTGAGTATGAATATAGATTCAAAAGAATTAGTTTGGCTGCAGATTTGAGGATTCTGGAGACTCGATCATCTTTCTATGATGGTGAACCTATGCCTTGGAAGATGGATGACAAGCCCGCATCATCAACAACACCTCCACCGTCTCCTCCAACAAAGAAGAATTGAGTATCTGGGTATGGGCACTCCCCTTGGCAACTGCCAAGCTTGGGGGAGGTGCCCCGGTATCGTATCACAATCACAACTCCCATCTTTACCATTTTTCTTAGTTCGATCCTATTAGTAGTATCTTGATCTAGTAGAATAAAGTTTATGGCATGATCTAGTTTTGAGTTTTGCTTTATGATCTCTCTATGTAATCGAGTCCGTGAGTTATATATAATAAAGATTAGTGTTGAGTCAAGGGCCTGGTTATTTTGCCATGATCTTGGGTGAATAAAAGAAAAGAGAAAAAGAATAAAAAGAAACAACAAGTTCATATTGATCTTATTGAGAGTAATGACTTCACATAGAAAGAGTATGATGATTAAAGTTGTTGGGAGTTGGCAGACATAGCTTTGGTCATTGTTGCAATTAATAGGAAGTAATAAGGAAAGAGAGGTTTCACATATAGATATATTATCATTGACATCTTTTATGATTGGAAGCACTCATTAAAATATGACATGCTAAAGAGTTGATGTTGGACAAGGAAGACAATGTAATGAGTTATGTCTTTCTTATATCTGAGATAAAGTATGTTGTCATGGTTCCTCTAACTTGTTGAGCTTGCCTTTCCCCCTCATGCTAGCCAAATTCTCAGCACCAAGTAGAAATACTACTTGTGCTTCCAAATATCCTTAAACCAGTTTTGCCATGAGAGTCCACCATATCTACCTATGGATTGAGTAAGATCCTTCAAGTAAGTTGTGATCGGTGCAAAGCAATAAAAATTGCTCTAAATATGTATGATTGATTGGTGTGGGAGAAATAAGATTTATACAATCTTGTGATGTGGAAGTAATAAAGGCAACGGACTGCATAATAAAGGTTCACATCACAAGGGGCAATATAAAGTGACGTTCTTTCGCATTGAGATTTTGTGCATACAACCATAAAAGCGCATGGAAACCTCTGCTTCCCTCTGCGAAGGGCCTATCCTTTATTATTATCTTCCACCTTATGCAAGAGTCACGGTGATCTTCACCTTTCCTTTTTCACTTTATCCTTTGGCAATCTCAGCATGTTGGAAAGAACATGATATATATATCTAATTGGATGTAGGGGAGCATGAACCATTGTTGTTGACATTACCCTTGAGGTAAAAGGTTGTGGGGCAAAACTATAATCCCCTATCTTTCTATGTGTCCGATTAAAACTCCGTAACCACAAGTATCGCGTGAGTGTTAGCAATTATGAGGGACTAAATGATAGTTGAGTATGTGGACTTGCTTTTTAGCTCTGACATGGACTCTTTCCGATGTTATGACAAATTGCAATTGCTTTAATGGCTGAGATTATAGTTTGTCGGAGCCCAATAATGTTTATGATTTATACTTTTGCATTGTGAATAGATCATCACTTGAACATAAGTAATCATATGACAAAACCTATATATGTTGCTATTATAAGAATAATCATGATGCCTTCATGTCCGTATTTTATTTTTATCGATGCCTCTACCTCTAAACATGAGGACATATTTATTGTTATCGGCTTTTCGCTTGAGGACAAGCGAGGTCTAAGCTTGGGGGAGTTGATACGTCCATTTTGCATCATGCTTTTATATCGATATTTATTGCATTATGGGCTGTTATTACACATTATGTCACAATACTTATGGCTATTCTCTCTTACTTTACAAGGTTTACATAAAGAGGGAGAATGCCGACAGCTGGAATTCTGGGGCTGGAAAAGGAGCAAATATTAGAGACCTATTCTGTGCAACTCCAGAAGTCCTGAAACTCCACGGAATATCTTAAAATAAATAATGAAAAATCCTCGCCAAAGATGAAGTCCAGGGGGCCCACACCCTGCTCACGAGGGTGGGGGGCGCGCCCCCTACCTCGTGGGCCCCCTGGTGGGTCTCCGACGTCCATCTTCTCCTATATGAAGTCTTTCGATGAGAAAAAAATAGGAAGCAACCTTTCGGGACAAGACTCCGCCGCCACGAGGCGGAACCGAGGCGGAACCGATCTAGAGCTCCGGCGGAGCTGTTCTGCCGGGGAAACTTCCCTCTGGGAGGGGGAAATCATCACCATCGTCATCACCAACGCTCCTCTCATCGGGAGAGGGCAATCTCCATCAACATCTTCACCAACACCATCTCATCTCCAAACCCTAGTTCATCTCTTGTATCCAATTCTTGTCTCAAAGTTCGGGATTGGTGCTAGTAGGTTGCTAGTAGTGTTGATTACTCCTTGTAGTTGATGCTAGTTGGTTTATTTGGTAGAAGATCATATGTTCAGATCCTTTATGCATATTATTACCCCTATGATTATGAACATGAATATGCTTTGTGAGTAATTACGTTTGTTCCTGAGGACAAGGGAGAAGTCTTGCTATTAGTAGTCATGTGAATTTGGTATTCGTTTGATATTTTGATAAGATGTATGTTGTCTAGCCTCTAGTGGTGTTATGTGAACGTCGACTACATAACACTTCACCATTATTTGGGCCTAGAGGAAGGCATTGGGAAGTAATATGTAGATGATGGGTTGCTAGAGTGACAGAAGCTTAAACCCTAGTTTATGCGTTGCTTCGTAAGGGGCTGATTTGGATCCATATGTTTCATGCTATGGTTAGGTTTACCTTAATACTTTTGTTGTAGTTGCGGATGCTTGAAATAGAGGTTAATCATAAGTGGGATGCTTGTTCAAGTAAGAACAGTACCCAAGCACCGGTCCACCCACATATCAAATTATCAAAGTATCGAACGCGAATCATATGAACGTGATGAAAACTAGCTTGACGATATTCCCATGTGTCCTTGGGAGTGCTTTTCCTATTATAAGAGTTTGTTCCGGCTTGTCCTTTGCTACAAAAAGGATTGGGCCACCTTGCTGCACCTTATTTACTTTTGTTACTTGTTGCTCGTTACAATTTACCTTATTACAAAACTATCTGTTACCACTTATTTCAATACTTGCAGAGAATACCTTACTGAAAACCGCTTATCATTTCCTTCTGCTCCTCGTTGGGTTCGACACTCTTACTTATTGAAGGGACTACGATAGATCCCCTATACTTGTGGGTCATCAAGACTCTTTTCTGGCGCCGTTGCCGGGGAGTGTAGCGCTTCTGGTAGGTGGAATTTGGTAAGGAAAAATGTATATAGTGTGCTGAAATTTACTGTCACTTGTTACTATGGAAAGTAATTCTCTGAGGGGCTTGTTCGGGGTATCTTCACCCCGTCCAGTAGAGCAAAGAGTTGCTCCACAACCTACTGAACCTATTGAAAATGAAACTCCTTTTATATTTCCTTCGGGTATAATGGAAAAACTGCTCGCTAATCCTTTTACACGAGATGGAACAAAGCATCCTGATGAGCACTTATTATATGTGGATGAAGTTCGTGGATTATTTAAGCTTGCAGGTGTATCCGATGATGTTGCTAAGAAGGTCTTCCCTTTATCTTTGAAGGAAGGCGCATTGATATGGTATAGGCTATGTGATACGAGGTCGTGGGACTATAAAAGATTGAAATTGGAATTTCATCAAAAGTATTACCCTATGCATCTTGTTCATCGTGATCGCAATTATATATATAATTTCTGGCCTCGATAAGGAGAAAGCATCGCTCAAGCTTGGGGGAGGCTTAAATCAATGTTATCTTCATGCCCCAATCATGAGCTCCTGAGAGAAATAATTATGCAAAGTTTTTATGCTCGGCTTTCTCATAATAATCAAACCATGCTTGATACTTCTTGTGCTGGCTCTTTTATGATGAAGACTATTGAATTCAGATGGAACTTATTGGATAGAATTAAACGCAACTCTGAAGATTGGGACCTCGACGAAGGTAAGGAGTCAGGTATGACACCTAAGTTTGATCGTGTTAAATCTTTTATGGATAATGATATTTTCCGTAAGTTTAGCACTAAATATGGACTTGATTCTGAGATAGTAGCTTCTTTATGTGAATCTTTTGCTACTTATGTTGATCTCCCTAAGGAGAAGTGGTTTAAATATCATCCTCCCATAGAAGTAAAAGTAGCAGCACCTATTAAAGTTGAAGAAAAGACTGTCACTTATAATGATCCTATTGTTCCTACTTCTTATGTCGAGAAACCACCCTTCCCTGTTAGAATAAAGGATCATGCTAAAGCTTCAACTGTTGTTCGTAAAAGCAATATTAGAACATATACACCTCCTGAGCAAGTTAAAGTAGAACCTAATTGTGACGCCATGAGACCGATGCGCCAGGTGTCTTCCAGTTATTCATTGTTGTTGCCTTGTCATTTGTTTGCGTGTTGCATCTTGTCTTGTCATCATGTGCATTGCATCATCTTGTTTTCAAAACTTGCATACGTTCGGGTTTCCCCAGTTCCGTCTGTTGTCCGTTTCAAGCTCAGACACACTCACACGCGCCCGCGACATGTCCGAAATATTATCTTATAAGTGGCCGGGAAATATTCTCGGAATGGGATGAAAGTTGGCGTGTGGTCTTATTATAGTGTAGATAGTCCGCCTGTCAAGTTTCATCGCATTTGGAGTCCGTTTGACGCCCCAACGGATAACTATAGCGGCAATATAGCTGGTCTAACGTCGGACGTTTTCGGTCTCTGAGAACAGTCGCCGGGCCTCCCTCTCTTCTCTTCTCTCAGCTCAAGACCGTCTACACAGTCCTCCTAGGCCCATGCCTACCCCTCTCTCAGTTATGCCCGCGGCCCTTCTCACGCGCGCGTCCGAAGGTTGTCCCGGAGCCGACCCGGGCTGTCGCTACCGTTGTGTCCGGATCAACCCCTAACGTCTACAAAACATCACCATTTTCTCATTTGGACTCCCTAGTTTATTTTCCCGACCGTCCGATCTTGATCGGAGGGACGAGATAGCCCCTAACCTAATCTTCCTGAGATATATATTTGACCAACCCTAAATTCGAGGAGGCTTGTCCCATCATTCCCTTTCGGCCGCTGCCACTCTCCCTTGTTTTCAGCACCACCCAATCGACAGCTTCCACCTTGCCCCGATCCAAATCCTCCCGCACCACCAAGCTCTTCCTCGCGCCCGTGCACTGCCTCCCGGCCATTAGGAGCTCAAAGTGCTAGTAGGTTGCTAGTAGTGTTGATTACTCCTTGTAGTTGATGCTAGTTGGTTTATTTGGTGGAAGATCATATGTTCAGATCCTTTATGCATATTATTACCCCTCTGATTATGAACATGAATATGCTTTGTGAGTAATTACGTTTGTTCCTGAGGACAAGGGAGAAGTCTTGCTATTAGTAGTCATGTGAATTTGGTATTCGTTTGATATTTTGATAAGATGTATGTTGTCTAGCCTCTAGTGGTGTTATGTGAACGTCGACTACATAACACTTCACCATTATTTGGGCCTAGAGGAAGGCATTGGGAATTAATAAGTAGATGATGGGTTGCTAGAGTGACAGAAGCTTAAACCCTAGTTTATGCGTTGCTTCGTAAGGGGCTGATTTGGATCCATATGTTTCATGCTATGGTTAGGTTTACCTTAATACTTTTGTTGTAGTTGCGATGCTTGCAATAGAGGTTAATCATAAGTGGGATGCTTGTTCAAGTAAGAACATTACCCAAGCACCGGTCCACCCACATATGAAATTATCAAAGTATCGAACGCGAATCATATGAACGTGATGAAAACTAGCTTGTAGATATTCCCATGTGTCCTCGGGAGCGCTTTTCCTATTATAAGAGTTTGTTCCGGCTTGTCCTTTGATACAAAAAGGATTGGGCCACCTTGCTGCACCTTATTTACTTTTGTTACTTGTTGCTCGTTACAATTTACCTTATTACAAAACTATCTGTTACCACTTATTTCAGTACTTGCAGAGAATACCTTGCTGAAAACCACTTATCATTTCCTTCTACTCCTCGTTGGGTTCAACACTCTTACTTATCGAAAGGACTACGGTAGATCCCCTATACTTGTGGGTCATCACCCCCTCCACCATAATCCACCTCGGTCATATCGTAGCGGTGCTTAGGCGAAGCCCTGTGCCGGTAGATTCATCATCACTGTCATCACGCCGTCGTGCTGACGAAGCTCTCCCTAGACACTCTGCTGGATCGTGAGTTCGTGAGACGTCACCGAGCCGAACATGTGCAGATCACGGAGGTGTCATACCGCGTTGTCATAACGCTTCCGCTTACGGTCTACGAGGGTACGCAGACGATACTCTTCCCTCTCATTGCTATGCATCACCATGATCTTGCGTGTGCATAGGAATTTTTTTGAAACTACTACGTTCCCCAATAGTGGCATCCGAGTCAGGTCTATGCGTAGATGTTATATGCACGAGTAGAACACAAAGGATTTGTGGGCGTGGGTATATACATATTGCTTGCCGTCACTAGTTGATTCTTGATTCAGCGGCATTGTTGGATGAAGCGGCCCAGACCGACATTACGCGTACGCTTACGCGAGACTGGTTCTACCGACGTGCTTCGCACACAGGTGGCTAGTGGGTGTATGTTTCTCCAGCTTTAGTTGAATCGGATTTAATGAACAGGGTTCTTTCTGAAGATCAAAAAGCAATCACTATACCGCGTTGTGGTTTTGATGCGTAGGTAAGAACGGTTCTTGCTCAGCCTGTAGCAGCCATGTAAAACTTGCAACAACAAAGTAGAGGACGTCTAACTTGATTTTGCAGGGCATGTTGTGATGTGATATGGTCAAGACATGATGCTAAATTTTATTGTATGAGATGATCATGTTTTGTAACACAGTTATCGGCAACTGGCAGGAGCCATATGGTTGTCGCTTTATTGTATGAAATACAATCGCCATGTAATTACTTTACTTTATCACTAAGCGGTAGTGATAGTCATGGAGGCAATAGTTGGCGTGACGACAACGATGCTTTGACGGAGATCAAGGTGTCAAAGCCGGTGACGATGGTGATCATGACGGTGCTTTGGAGATGGAGATCAAAGGCACAAGATGATGATGGTCATATCATATCACTTATATTGATTGCATGTGATGTTTGTCCTTTATGCATCTTATTTTGCTTAGTTCGGCGGTAGCATTATAAGATGATCTCTCACTAAATTTCAAGTTATAAGTGTTCTCCCTGAGTATGTAAAGTTGCTAAAGTTTGTCGTGCCGAGACACCACGTGATGATCGGGTGTGATAAGCTCTACATTCACATACAACGGGTGCAAGCCAGTTTTGCACACGCATAATACTCGGGTTAAACTTGACGAGCCTAGCATATGCAGATATGGCCTTGGAACACTGGAGACCGAAAGGTCGAGTGTGAATCATATAGTAGATATGATCAACATAGTGATGTTCACCATTGAAAACTACTCCATCTCACGTGATGATCGGACATGGTTTAGTTGATGTGGATCACGTGATCACTTAGATGATTAGAGGGATGTCTATCTAAGTGGGAGTTCTTAAGTAATTTGATTAATTGAACTTTAATTTATCATGAACTTTGTACCTGATAGTATTTTGCATGTCTATGTTGTTGTAGATAGATGACCCGTGCTGTTGTTCGGTTGAATTTTAATGTGTTCCTAGAGAAAGCTAAGTTGAAAGATGATGGTAGCAACTACATGGACTGGGTCTGTAACTTGAGGATTATCCTCATTGCTGCATAAAAGAATTACGTCCTAGAAGCACCACTAGGTGACAAACCCATTGCAGGAGCAACGCCAGATGTTATGAACACCTGGCAGAGCAAAGCTGATGACTACTCAATAGTTTAGTGAGCCATGCTTTACGGCTTAGAACTGGGACTTCAACGATGTTTTGAACATCATGGAGCATATGAGATGTTCCAGGAGTTGAAGTTAATATTTCAAGAAAATGCCCGGATTGAGAGATATGAAGTCTCCAATAAGTTCTACAGCTACAAGATGGAGGAGAATAGTTCTGTCAGTGAACATATACTCAGAATGTCTGGGTACCACAACCACTTGACTCAACTGGAAGTTAATCTTCCTGATGATAGTGTCATTGACAGAGTTCTTCAATCACTGCCACCAAGCTACAAGAGCTTCGTGATGAACTATAATATGCAAGGGATGGATAAGACGATTCCCGAGCTCTTCGCAATGCTAAAGGCTGCGGAGGTAGAAATCAAGAAAGAGCATCAAGTGTTGATGGTCAACAAGACCACCAGTTTCAAGAAAAAGGTAAAGTGAGGAAGGGGAACTTCAAGAAGAACAACAAGCCAGTTGCTTCTCAAGTGAAGAAACCCAAGTCTGGACCTAAGCCTGAGACTGAGTGCTTCTACTGGAAAGGAACTGGTCACTGGAAGCGGAACTGCCCCAAGTATTTGGCGGAGAAGAAGGATGGCAAAGTGAAAGGTATATTTGATATACATGTTATTGATGTGTACCTTACTAATGCTCGCAGTAGTGCCTGGGTATTTCATACTAGTTCAGTTGCTAACATTTGCAACTCAAAACAGGGGCTACGGATTAAGCGAAGATTGGCTAAGGACGAGGTGACGATGCGCGTGGGAAATGGTTCCAAAGTCGATGTGATTGCCGTCGGCACGCTACCTCTACATCTACCTTCGAGACTAGTATTAGACCTAAATAATTGTTATTTGGTGCCAGCGTTGAGCATGAACAGTATATCTGGATCTTGTTTGATGTGAGACGGTTATTCATTTAAATCAGAGAATAATGGTTGTTCAAAGTGCTAGTGATCGACTAGAGGGGGGTAAATATGCGATTTTTATGAAAGTCTTCAAAACATGGAAGGTTCGAAGACAAATGACAGAAATGAACCTATTAACATGCAGCGGAAGGTAGACTACACTAGGCAAGCCATAGTCAAGTATTCAAAGAAGTGAAAGCACGAAGACTATTAGCAGCTAGGTAATACGGATCAGGATGGAAGATAGTATGAAGCCAATCAGAACAAACAGTCACATAGTGAAGACAAACAGATAATGCAAGCAGGCAATGACTTCACAAATACCAACTATAAATAAAGAGAAGGAAGGGATAGAACCAGTTGCTTGGTGAAGACAAGGATTTGTTGGACCAGTTCCAGTTGCTATGACAACTGTACGTCTGGTTAGGGAGGCTGAGATTCAACTCAGATGACCGTGTCTTCACCTTATTCCCCTTGAGCTAAGGACACACAGTCCTCGCCCAATCACTCAGGTAAGTCTTCAAGGTAGACTTCCAAACCTTCACAGACTTTGTTCTCCGGCGATCCAGAATGACTCTTGGATGCTTAGAACGCGATGCCTAACCGGCTGGAGGATTCACAGTCCTCAAGTGTAACAAGTCTTCGGATATCACAGACAGAAAGACTTCAGTGATGCTAACACTCTTTGGCTCTGGGTGTTTAGGGCTTTTTCCTTGCAAGGATTTCTCTCTCAAAGGCTTCGGAGGTGGGTTGCTCTCAAACGACAAAAGCCGTGCACTAACTCTGAGCAGCCACCAATTTATGGTGTAGGGGGTGGGCTAATTATAGCCACTAGGCAACCCGACCTGATTTGTCCAAAATGACCCTGGGTCATGAAGGAACTGACACGTATTCCAACGGTCAGATTTCAAACACACGTGGTAGCTTGACTTGGACTACAAGTAAAGCTGACTTATCCAACTCTGGATAAGATTTGCTCTCATTGTCTTTGCTCGAAGACTTAGGATCTGGTTGAGCATCACTTTAGTCACTTTGACTTTGTTCACTTGGGCCCCACTTAACAGTACAGTGGTTCCTATGATTCAACAAATAAGAAAATGAAACTACGAAACAACTATGTCTTCACGCTCCAAAGTCTTCATGCGATGTCTTCTCATGTCATAGTCTTCAATGTGAATATCTTCACATACCACCATTGTCTTCAATGTCTTCACACATTTTTAGGGGTCATCTCCGGTAGGTAAACCGAATCAATGAGGGACTACTACCTGTGTTATCCTGCAATTCTCACAAACACATTAGTCCCTCAACCAGGTTTGTCGTCAATACTCCAAAACCAACTAGGGGTGGCACTAGATGCACTTACAATCTCCCCCTTTTTGGTGATTGATGACAAACTGGTTGAAGTTTTCAACGGGGATAAAAGTATGTGAAATTGTAAAGGATTGAGGTATTGTCTTCATAAGTAGCAAAAAGGCTCCCCCTGAAGATGTGCATATAAGTATTTTGCTTTTGAATGCAAATGCACATGCCAGGTTGTACTTGCGGAGATCCTCTTCTACTTATGAAGATAATTCATCATGCATGAAGGGATATAGCAAATATAATGACACGCATAATGAAAAATGGACATCTGCAAAATGACTTCGTGCGGAATTTATCGTCGCACATGCGGAATTTATCATCGCATCACATAGTTGACCGAAAAGGTAGCAGGCGACCATCAAGTTTAAGTGTTACAACTCAAAGAACCAAATGTATCAAAAGCGAGAGTTGTAAGCACTTGGCAAATGTAGCAAAAGTATAGCAACCACCCATATGGACCCGCTTGAAGACTATCAACTCATATGCTTCTCCCCCTTTTGTCAGTAATGACCAAAAAGGTTTGAAGACATAGAGCTTTCTACTCGTTCCCGTGAGGAGTAGGCAAAGCAGCAGGGTCGTCGTTGAGGTTTGGTGGTGCAGACGAACTTGGTGCAGTGTCGATACACACCGAAGTGGGAGGTGGTGAGGTAGCATCATCTTGGTCATCAATGACTCTGGCATTAATAGTTGCAGCTGAGGAAGAATAGTCAGAGTCTTCGAGTGAGGGAGTCCGACGCAAGTGAGCGTTTCGTGGAGGAGTGGAATCAAACTTGAATCTCTCAGTGAAGCCATCTTGTTGAAGATCATCTTCAGAGCTCAGTAGAGTCAGACTCTTCCATGACCGGCGACAGGTTTCATGAGTGACAAATGCATTCTTGGTGGCAAGGTTGCGGATGTGATTGGCATCCACCAAGAGGCTATGCATTTGACGCTTGAGCCAGTCATGATGCTTATCATGTTTTTGATGCAGGGTCGCTTCCCAGGCCTTTGAGAAATTGTGCTTTCAGTGGCTTCAGTTTGGGTACGAGGGGCATGTGTATTGCCAGCCAAAGGATAAACACGAGTGATGGCCTGAACTCCTTCAATGGGCTGTGTGAAGCTTTGGTGATCAGTATTGTGAAGATAAACAGGCTCTTTGGCAGGATCTGGGTAGATGGCTTTGACAGACAGATCAACCTCTAGCAAGAATATGAGATGATTGCATGCAGAAGGCTGATAGTTGATAGCAGAGTGAAGCTTGATGAGGCGCATTACCCATGGAGCATAGAACTTTAGACCAAAGATATCTGAGCCAGATGCAGCCAATTGCCTGATGAAGAAGTCTTGAGCATTGAAGCTGATGCCATTGAAGATATAGAAAACCAATGTCTTCATTGCTCCTTCAAGCTTCACTGCAGGAGAATGTCCTTTGACAGGCCATAGAGTTCGCCTGGTGATGTGATAAATGGTGCGGGGCAGATACTCTAGGTCTTCGACAAAGAATTCCTTTAGATAGTCAGCGTCATGGGGCAGTGGCTTCATCATGCTAAGCATTTGGCTCATGATGGGCTTTGGCTTCTGGAAGATGCTCTCCAAGGCATTGCGGTGGAGCTGACAACCTGGTTCATAGTGTTCACCAGGAGTGGGCAGGGCAGTAAGCTCAATGATGTCATGGGCTTTGGCTTCATGGTGTACATCACCTGTCATCCACTCAAGGATCCAAGTCTTCGGATCCCTGTTGTAGCCGCGAATGTGGAGGGTAGCATAAAATTGTAGCAGAAGCTCTTCATTCCAATGTTCTTTGGCAGTCACAAAGTTCAGAAGACCAGCATCACGGAAACAGTCAAGTGCCTCTTACAAGCAGGGCAGTCCAGCAATAGCTTCACTATCGAGACGCATATGGGGAAAGATGCGCCCTTGATCATAGAGTACACAGGAATAGTAACTGCGCTGCTGGTAGCTCCAGAATCGATCATATGAAATTCTTGGCTTGGAGTAGGGGTTCTTGGCACTATCAAAGAAGGTGTTGTGTGCAATGAAGCCATTTACATTAAAGGATCCTGGTGAAGTTGTGGTACCTGGAAACCTTGGCAGCCTTGGCTTTGGCTTCTGGACCTGAGGCCGGTGCTCCACATGATAGTCAAATTGAGGTCCGGGAGCAGGCGGAGGAACCAGAATTGGGAAACAGACGGTAACAATCTGACCATGATCATATGCTTGCTCAATGGTGTGTGGCCTTGGAGGTGGTACAGGAGCAGAGGCACTGGCTTTAGGCTGCAGATTTGCGTCAGGTGCGGCATTGGCTTCAGGTGCATTCACCACATTAGCTTCAGGCGCCACATTAGCTTCGGACATGAAAACGTCATTGGCTTCAGTACTGGTGTTAGTGGCCGCCTCAGTATTTTCAACCTCCACTTGAGTAGCTGGAGGGTCGGACACGTTCTCCTCGAGAACAACTTCAGGGTTGGATGGGGGTGTAGCAACATGTTCTTCTTCTTCTTCTTGATGGGGTACTTCCTGATCATCGGCTGATGCAACCGGAATGTCTTCAGCAGCTTTGGCTTCAGACTCCGAGACGTTCACGGTTGGAGTGGCGTCAGGGAACACTTGTCGTGACACTGAATTGTGGTGCTCTTATCCTTCTGGAACGCTCGACAGAGTGACTCGTGGCCTTGGTCATTTGCGAAGCCTGCGGAGTGCGGGCGACACCTTTGGAGAGGGAGTCGGCTGGACCACAAAGTCATCATCTTCAAGCACCGGAGTGGTGGCTTGAGGTGGGGGGGGGGGTACTTGGTGATTCTTGACGGGGGGAGTCTTGATGGCGATCAGCCCATGAATCATCCTGAGCAATTGGTGTCAAAGGACGACCAATGCTGATGAGTTCGCTGTTCGTCAGAACAGGCGATGATACCATGTTGTGCTCGATCTGAGGAAGGACTTCATCATCTTCAACATTGTCTTGGGGACCAATGTCTTCAATTGTGGTGGGGTCAACAGCTGGATCTTCTTCAGCTTCAGGAGCCTCTGTGCTAGTAGGCTCATGAACTATCAACTGGCGCTCACAGTGTTCAGACGCAGGACGAGCCGCTGAGATTGGCTCGACGACAAGGGGCTCTGTGGGAGCAGCCCGATCTTTCTTCTTGGGTTTTCTCTTCTTGGTCGGTGGAGCATCATCAGTGGTGTTCTTGGTCTTGCGCTTACGGGCTTCGGCTTTGGCTGCCCTTGTTTTCTTGAGTTCAGAAGCAGATGTGGGGACCTTAGGCTTCGAGCCTGTCATACTGGCAGGGAAGACAATGTGGGGTTCTTCCTGCCTTGATGCTTCAGCTTGGGCCACAGCAGGCTTCTTCTTCTTCTTGGCAGCCATTCTGGGGTCGATGCCAGGGCGCCCCAAAGCTTTGCTTTTCTGCTTCATTATGATCTTGAACACGTTTCTTAGCAAAGTACTTCATTCTCTCTCTTGAACCCTTTGCTTCCTGGCACTTCTGGTGGAACTGCTCTTTGAGCTCATGCAGCGTCTGCTTGAAGCTTTGAACATCAGCCACACTGAGGTTGGCCACATTCTTCTTGAACTGAGCCTTCTCATAATCAATTTTGTTCTTCAATTCAACAATCTTTTGAGCCAGAGCCAGCTCAGAAGCAATGGCATTGTGGAAAGAGACACTGATGCCAATTGGAAGCTCAAGGTCGTCGAGGTTGATGCTGGGGTTTTCAAACCATTCATCTATGAAGTTGTTCAAGATGTCCACATCAAACAGGGGTAGATCATTGAAGATCTCCGCCTCTTCTTTGCTCTTTATCAGCAGCTCAAGAGCATCATCGCCAAGATCGTCGTCACTTGACAGATCAATGGCTTCATTCTCGTTCCTCAGAACGGCAGCTGGGGTTAGTGCTTGACCAGAAGTTTGAATGGGCTTCTTCCTCTTCTCAGTCTTGGAGATGCGTGAGAGATTTTCAGACTGCACACTGGCTTCAGGAGGTGCAGTAGCCAGAGGCTTCGCATGCGAAGCTTTTGGTGCAGAGGAGGGCTTTGAAGCCTTTGGTTTCTTCTGCTTTTGTGGCTTGGGAGGAGCAGACGCTTCATCAGAATCAATGTCATCTGCAGAGTGCTCCACGGCTGCCCCCTGAATAGGAATGTGTGTTATGAGACCTTCAAGGTTGTAGAAGGGCCCGATAATATTGGGTTCAGCATCATAGGTGCCATCATCCCGAGGAGCAGATGGACCTGGGTTGAAGTCTAACCCAAGCGATTTCTTGTTCTCTTTGACAGATGCTTTGGCAAACTGAAGGTTGCGCTTGAACAGATTGTCGTCGCGACACCATAGCAGTGATGATGGGTTGGCATTTGTAGGCTGTGGTCCACGAACCATACAAGGATAGAAACCCTGAGTAGTAGCTTCAGGTATGTTCTTGGGTTCAACATTTCGAAAGAGAATATCACCCCAAGGACACTTGAGGGCATTCTTCTCAGCATACTCCTTGGTCACGAACTTGTATTTGAACCATTGCTCGGACAAATATCTTCGAATCCATAGGATTCGTGTTTTGTGCTGATTGTAATCCTCTTCGGGATCAGTCTTGTATATCTCATAGAGATCTTTAGGAAAATCCTTTGATGTATCCCCACGACGCTTCCTGCCTCCCTTCCTTGCTGACTTATCTGCAACCATGTAGTTCAGAATGAATGGCTTCAAAACTGTCAAGGGCTTCCGTCTGCTGGTCAGACAGGAACTAGCTTCAGGAGAATTGATGTGATGCTATAAGAACTTTGCAAATGAATGCAGACTATGAGAACCAAGGGATTCTCCCACGAACATGTACTTGTGACAGCATTAGAGATGCGAGGGAAGGGGAAGAGGTCATATGCATTCTCAGAAAATTTTGAAGATAAATTAGTTTAGAAGACATTGACCTCATAGTGCAAAGACATTCACTCATATGTTGAGAGTTGGTTCCAGATTTGTACGAATCCAAGAATAAGTACAAGTGAGGAATCTAACTACTTTGTGAAGCATAAGTGACTATACTAGGCATGTTATGAGATGCAGAACAGGATAAATCCAAATTTGTAGGGACAGAAACCACTTGTGGTTGAAAAGGATGAATCTATCGGATCAAATGGACAGTAAAAAGAAGGTTTTATTTACCACACGAAGAACTGCTAGACGGAGTAGAGGATGAGGCCGAGCAGTTCGATCTTCCATGCCCTAACTTGGCGATGGAGGACATCAACGGCGACGGCGGAGAAGACGATGTCCACAGCCGGCGTGAGGATGACATCGGTGAGGTCGCGGCAGCTAAGCACTTCGTCGTCAGCGTCGTCGAGAGCTAGCGGTGGCGCTAGGGTTTGTGCAAGAAGGAGAAGTGGAAGAAGAGATAATGACTGGGGTGTGGCGTGTATTTATAAGGACAGGGACGACACATCGTTATTACGCAGGTGCCCCTGGCAGTTCACATCTGAGGGACACGTGGTGAACATGCAACACTTTGGAGGTTGTTCCATGTTCCCACGCGTGCCAGGATTGTCGGGTAGTCGTTCCCGCTTCTCCGGGTTTCAGGCAAAAAGGATTGAGCATTTAAATCAGATTTAATGTTTGTCTCTGTGTCTTCTGCTGACAAGGACGCGGAGAAGACATTCGACGGTTTCAATAGAATGCATATGATTTGGATAGATAGATTTGAGACGGGGGCATAGAGAGGTTAGGGTCCGATCACATTCACTTAGTTCAAAAGATTCAAACGAGAAGACATAGCTATAAGTGAATGATGTAGAGGACAGAACGCTAATATATGAATATATCCGAATAAGACCAAATCAATATAGTGAAGATAAACATGAAGACATGTTCATATTGAAAACAAACCAAATGCGAAGACTTTGCAAATGTAACGCCAACAGAAAACACTCCAAACAAAAGTTTGGTGGTGGCGTTACCCACCATATAGGAAGTATTAGACCCAGACACGCCGCACAATTATCGTGGCGCCCCGAAGTCAGATTTCGCGTTAGTGTATTCTCACTTAGAGTGTAAGTCTTCATTAATTGAAGATATACGTTACTTCATGTGTTGCACATCTAAGTCATCAACATGCATAAGTGTTAGAATGTGTGTCTGATCACATGGCATTTGAGGATTCCAAGATATTTAGCTCACACCGCAACTTGCAAAACCTTTTCTCATCCAAGGGCTTTGTGAAGATATCTACCAGTTGCTATTTAGTGTTGACGTGAATGATATCAATATCTTCCTTCTTGACATGATCTCTGAGAAAGTGATGACGAATTTCAATGTGCTTTGTCTTCGAGTGCTGAACTGGGTTGTTGGCAATCTTGATAGCGCTTTCATTGTCGCAGTAGAGTGGTACTTGCTTCAGATGGATACCATAGTCTTTGAGTGTTTGCTTCATCCATAGAAGCTGAGCGCAGCAAGATCCAGTAGCAATGTATTCAGATTCAGCAGAGGAGAGAGATACACAGTTCTGCTTCTTTGAAGACCAACAAACAAGGGATCGTCCCAGAAAGTGACATGTGCCTGATGTAGACTTGCGATCCACCTTGTCACTAGCATAATCAGCATCCGAGAATCCAACTAGATCAAACTCTGAGCCCTATGGATACCATAATCCTAGTGTTGGGGTGTAAGCCAAATATCGAAGAATTTGCTTCAGAGCTAAGTGATGTGATTCCTTTGGTGCCGCTTGGAATCGGGCACACATGCAAACACTAAGCATGATATCTGGCCTAGATGCACATAAATAAAGTAAAGAACCAATCATGGAGCGGTATACCTTTTGATCGAACTCTTTACCTTTGGCGTCGGGACCCAGATGACTTTTGGTTAGCATTGGCGTCTGATGTCTACTACACAACCTTCTTCTTGTAGACGTTGTTGGGCCTCCAAGTGCAGAGGTTTGTAGGACAGTAGCAAATTTCCCTCAAGTGGATGACCTAAGGTTTATCAATCCGTAGGAGGCGTAGGATGAAGATGGTCTCTCTCAAGCAACCCTGCAACCAAATAACAAATACTCTCTTGTGTCCCCAACACACCCAATACAATAGTAAATTGTATAGGTGCACTAGTTCGGTGAAGAGATGGTGATACAAGTGCAATATGGATAGTATATAATAGTTTTTGTAATCTGAAAATATAAATACAGTAAGGTAACTAATGATAAAAGTGAGCATAAACGGTATTGTAATGCTAGGAAACAAGGCCTAGGGTTTATACTTTCACTAGTGCAAGTTCTCTCAACAATAATAATATAATTGGATCACATAACTATCCCTCAACATGCAACAAAGAGTCACTCCAAAGTCACTAATAGCGGAGAACAAATGAAGAGATTGTGGTAGGGTATGAAACCACCTCAAAGTTATTATTTCCAATCAATCCGTTGGGCTATTCATATAAGTGTCACAAACTGCCCTAGAGTTCGTACTAGAATAACACCTTAAGACACATATCAACCAAAACCCTAATGTCACCTAGATACTCCAATGTCACCTCAAGTATCCGTGGGTATGATTATACGATATGCATCACACAATCTCAGATTCATCTATTCAACCAACACATAGAACCTCAAAGAGTGCCCCAAAGTTCCTATCGGAGAATCACGATGAAAACGTGTGCCAACCCCTATGCATAGGTTCATGGGCGGAACCCGCAAGTTGATCACCAAAACATACATCAAGTGAATCACGTGATATCCCATTGTCACCACAGATACGCATGGCAAGACATACATCAAGTGTTCTCAAATCTTTAAAGACTCAATCCGATAAGATAACTTCAAAGGGGAAACTCAATCCATTACAAGAGAGTAGAGGGGGAGAAAACATCATAAGATCCAACTATAATAGCAAAGCTCGCGATACATCAAGATCGTACCACCTCAAGAACACGAGAGAGAGAGAGAGATCAAACACATAGCTACTGGTACATACCCTCAGCCCCGAGGGAGAACTACTCCCTCCTCGTCATGGAGAGCACCGAGATGATGGAGATGGCAACCGGAGAAGGATTCCCCCTCCGGCAGGGTGCCGGAACAGGTCTAGATTGCTTTTTGGTGGTTATGGAGGCTTCTGGCGGCGGAACTCCCAATCTATTGTGCTCCCCGATCGTTTTAGGGTATATGGAGATATATAGGCGGAAGAAGTACGTCAGGGGAGCCACGAGGGGCCCATGAGGGTGGAGGGCGCGCCCCCTACCTCGTGGCTTCCTCGAAGCTTCCTTGACGTGGAGTCCAAGTCTCCCGGGTTGCTTTCCTTCCAAAAATAATTTCGTGAAGTTTCAGGTCAATTGGACTCCGTTTGATTTTCCTTTTCTACGATACTCTAAAACAAGGAAAAAACAGAAACTGGCACTGCGCTCTGGGTTAATAGGTTAGTCCCAAAAATAATATAAAAGTGTATAATAAAGCCCATAAACATCCAAAACACATAATATAATAGCATGTAACAATCAAAAATTATAGATACGTTGGAGACGTATCAACATCCCCAAGCTTAATTCCTGCTCGTCCTCGAGTAGGTAAATGATAAAAACAGATTTTTTGATGTGGAATGCTTCTTGGCATAATTTCAATGTAATTCTTCTTAATTGTGGTATGAATTTTCAAATCCAAAAGATTCAAGATAAAAGTTCATATTGACATAAAAATAATAATACTTCAAGCATACTAACTAAGCAATAATGTCCTCTCAAAATAACATGGCCAAAGAAAGTTCATCCCTACAGAATCATATAGTTTAGTCACGCTCCATTTTGGTCACACAAGAATGCTCTCATCATGCACAACCCCGAGGACAAGCCAAGCAATTGTTTCATACTTTAGTAATCTCAAACCTATCGACTTTCACATAATATATGAGCGCGAGCCATGGACATAACACTATGGGCGGAATAGAATATGATGATGGGGGTTATATGGAGAAGACAAAAAGGAGAATATAGTATCACATCAACGAGGCTAATCAATGAGCTATTGAGATGCCCATCGATTGATGTTAATGCAAGGAGTAGGGATTGCCATGCAACGGATGCACTAGAGCTATAAATGTATGAAAGCTCAACAAAAGAAACTAAGTGGGTGTGCATCCAACTTGCTTGCTCACGAAGACCTAGGGCACTTGAGTAGGCCCATTGTTGGAATATACAAGACAAGTTCTATAATGAAAAATTCCCACTAGTATATGAAAGTGACAAAACAAGAGACTCTCTATCACGAGGATTATGGTGCTACTTTGAAGCACAAGTGTGGCAAAGGATAGTAGCATTGTCCCTTCTCTCTTTTTCTCTCATTTTTTGGGGCCTTCTCTTTTTTGGGCCTTTTCTTTTTTTATGGCCTTTCTCTTTTTTTATTCCTCACTTGGGACAATGCTATAGAAAATGATGATCATCACACTTCTATTTATTTACAACTCAATGATTACAACTCAATACTAGAACAAAGTATGACTCTATATGAATGCCTCTGGCGGTGTACCGGGATTGCGATGAATCAAGAGTGACATGTATGAAAAATTATGAACGGTGGCTTGGCCACAAATACGATGTCAACTAAATGATCATGCAAAGCAATATGACAATGATGATGCGTGTCATAATAAACGGAACGGTGGGAAGTTGCATGGCAATATATCTCGGAATGGCTATGAAAATGCCATAATAGGTAGGTATGGTGGCTGTTTTGAGGAAGATATAAGGAGGTTTATGTGTGAAAGAGCGTATCATATCACGGGTTTTGGATGCACTAGCGAAGTTTGCACCAACTCTCAATGTGAGAAAGGGCAATGCACGGTACCGAAGAGGCTAGCAATGATGGAAGGGTAAGAGTGCGTATAATCCATGGACTCAACATTAGTCATAAAGAACTCACATACTTATTGCAAAAATCTACAATTCATCAAAAACCAAGCACTACGCGCATGCTCCTAGGGGGGTAGATTGGTAGGAAAAGACCATCGCTCGTCCCCGACTGCCACTCATAAAGAATACAATCAAAGAACACCTCATGTTTCAAATTTGTTACATAACGTTTACCATACGTGCATGGTACAGGACTTGCAAACTTCAACACAAGCATTTCTCAAATTCACAACTACTCAACTAGCACGACTTTGATATTATTACCTCTATATCTCAAAACAATCATCAAGCATCAAACTTCTCTTAGTATTCAACACACTCATAAGAAAGTTTTTACTATTCTTGAATACCTAGCATATTAGGATTATTTAAGCAAATTACCATGCTATTTAAGACTCTCAAAATAATATAAGTGAAGCATGAGAGTTCATCTATTTCTATAAAATAAAACCACCACCGTGCTCTAAAAGGATATAAGTGAAGCACTAGAGCAAATGACAAACTACTCCGAAAGATATAAGTGAAGATCAATGAGTAATCGAATAATTATGCAACTATGTGAAGACTCTCTAGCATTTAATAATTTCAGATCTTGGTATTTTATTCAATCAGAAAGCAAAACTAAATAAACTAAAATGACGCTCCAAGCAAAACACATATCATGTGGCGAATAAAAATATAGCTCCAAGTAAAGTTACCGATGAATGAAGACGAAAGAGGGGATGCCTTCCGGGGCATCCCCAAGCTTAGGCTCTTGGTTGTCCTTGAATATTACCTTGGGGTGTCGTGGGCATCCCCAAACTTAGGCTCTTGCCACTCCTTATTCCATAGTCCATCGAATCTTTACCCAAAACTTGAAAACTTCACAACACAAAACTTAACAGAAAACTCGTAAGCTCTGTTAGTATAAGAAAACAAAACACCACTTCAAGGTACTGTAATGAACTCATTATTTATTTATATTGGTGTTAAACCTACTGTATTCCAACTTCTCTATGGTTTATAAACTCTTTTACTAGCCATAGATTCATCAAAATAAGTAAACAACACATAAAAAACAGAATCTGTCAAAAACAGAACAGTCTGTAGTAATCTGTACCTAACGCAAACTTCTGGAACCTCAAAAATTCTAAAATAAATTGCTGGACGTGAGGAATTTATATATTAATCATATTCAAAAAGAATTAGCTAAATATCACTCTCCAATAAAAAAATGGCAGCAATTCTCGTGAGTGCTAAAGTTTCTGTTTTTTACAGCAAGATCAACAAGACTTTCCCCAAGTCTTCCCAACGGTTCTACTTGGCACAAACACTAATTAAAACATAAAAACCACATCTAAACATAGGCTAGATAAATTATTTATTACTAAACAGGAGAAAAAATCAAGGAACAAAAATAAAGTTGGGTTGCCTCCCAACAAGCGCTATCGTTTAACGCCCCTAGCTAGGCATGATGATTTCAATGATGCTCGTATAGAAGATAAGAATTGTAACATAAAGAGAGAATCATGAAGAATATGACTAGCACATTTAAGTCTAAACCACTTACTATGCATAGGGATTTTGTGATCAAACAACTTATGGGAAAAATAATCAACTAGCATAGGAAGGCAAAACAAGCATAACTTTAAAACTTTAAGCACATAGAGAGGAAACTTGATATTATTGCAATTCCTACAAGCATATGTTCCTCCCTCATAATAATTTTCAGTAGCATAATGAATGAATTCAACAATATAATCAGCACCTAAAGCATTCTTTTCATGATCTACAAGCATAGAAATTTTATTACTCTCCACATGAGCAAAATTCTTCTCATTCGGAATAGTGGGAGTATCATAAGAAACTCGAATACTATAAATTGTTTCCACATTAAAAGAGTAATGTTCAGAAAAGGGGTAACCATAATCATGACAAGTTTTATAAATATAATCACTACTTTTTATAGCATAAGTATCATCACAATAATCATCATAGGTAGGAGGCATGCTATCATCATTATAAATTTGCATATCAAAACTTGGGAGACTAAAAATATCATCTTCAATAAACGTAGCATCCCCAAGCTTGAGACAAACATTAATTGCAGCAAATATATTCTCAAAAACATCATCTTCATCAAACATAGCATCCCCAAGCTTGGGCCTTTTCATATCATAAGCATAATCACTCTCATCATTAATAGTATGGATAGCACCAATAGTATAGCAATTATCATATTCTTCCAAGCAAGTGCCAAAAAGATTTTCAAGATCATAAGAAGTATCATTATCTTCCACAATTGTATTTTCATGAGGCACAATAGTAATAGGAGCAGCATTATTTGGGGGAGATATCTTTTTACCTCTCTTCATTTTTCTTTTCTTCTTCTTCACCACATCATGTGTGGGTTCAATCCTCTTTTTGGAGCTCCTTATTAATGAGATTGGTTGAATAGGAGGCTCCTCCTCGTTACCTGATTCATCATAAGAAACAATAGGAGGGTATTGGGAAGTCTCTTCCCGTTCATTTGTGTTCTCTTCATCTTCTATTTGCTTTCTTTTATTTATGTAATTGGCAATATAAGGATTTTCAATGCAATTCACCGCACAATACATATAAATTTCCTCTAGATCGAAACCAAGAAGTTTATAACGGGCAAATTTTGGAAGATGCTTAGTTATATGTTTCATTTCTTCGTAGCCCATAAGCAAACTAATTTCATTATAATGTGCAAGGGAAATCAAGTCATCACAATTTTTGGACACGATTAGATCATGAAACAATTTGCATCGGATAGCTAGATGATCCTGTTCATTGCAAAGTCCACAAGTACGGCCAAGAAAATTTAAATCTTCAGCACAAACATCTAGCCTTTCTTGCAACGATTTAGTTTCTAAGTGCTTATGCCTCTTGCAATATCTATCTTCCCTATTTGGTGTGTACTTGCAAACCCAATGCACTCCCCAAAAATTGACATGTTTATAGGAGACATTTTCATCATAACTAGTGAAATCATCATTAGTACCATGGATATTCAAGGAGTTCATACTAACAACATTGAAATCATGCTCATCATTCAAAGATTTAGTGCCAAACATTTTAATGCATTCTTCTTCTAACACTTTGGCACAATTTTTTCCCATCATACTCACGAAATGTATTAAAAAGATGAAGCGTATGAGACAAACTCAATTCCATTTTTTTATAATTTTCTTTTATAAACTAAACTAATTATAAAACAAGAAACTAAAAGACTCGATTGCAAGATCTAAAGATATACCTTCAAGCACTCACCTCCCCGGAAACGGCGCCATAAAAGAGCTTGATGTCTACTACACAACATTCTTCTTGTAGACATTGGTGGGCCTCCAAGTGCAGAGGTTTGTAGGACAGTAGCAAATTTCCCTCAAGTGGATGACCTAAGGTTTATCAATCGTAGGAGGCGTAGGATGAAGATGGTCTCTCTCAAGCAACCCTGCAACCAAATAACAAATAGTCTCTTGTGTCCCCAACACACCCAATACAATAGTAAATTGTATAGGTGCACTAGTTCGGCGAAGAGATGGTGATACAAGTGCAATATGGATAGTAGATAATAGTTTTTGTAATCTAAAAATATAAAAACAGCAAGGTAACTAATGATAAAAGTGAGCGTAAACGGTATTGAAATGCTAGGAAACAAGGCCTAGGGTTCATACTTTCGCTAGTGCAAGTTCTCTCAACAATAATAACATAATTGGATCACATAACTATCCCTCAAAATGCAACAAAGAGTCACTCCAAAGTCACTAATAGCGGAGAAAAAACGAAGAGATTATGGTAGGGTACGAAACCACCTCAAAGTTATTCTTTCCAATCAATCCGTTGGGCTATTCCTATAAGTGTCACAAACAGCCCTAGAGTTCGTACTAGAATAACACCTTAAGACACATATCAACCAAAACCCTAATGTCACCTAGATACTCCAATGTCACCTCAAGTATCCGTGGGTATGATTATATGATATGCATCAGACAATCTCAGATTCATCTATTCAACCAACACATAGAACCTCAAAGAGTGCCCCAAAGTTCCTTCCGGAGAATCACGACGAAAACGTGTGCCAACCCCTATGCATAGGTTCATGGGCGGAACCCGCAAGTTGATCACCAAAACATACATCAAGTGAATCAAGTGACATCCCATTGTCACCACAGATACGCACGACAAGAAATACATCAAGTGTCCTCAAATCTTTAAAGACTCAATCCGATAAGATAACTTCAAAGGGGAAACTCAATCCATTACAAGAGAGTAGAGGGGGGAGTAAACATCATAAGATCCAACTATAATAGCAAAGCTCGCGATACATCAAGATCGTACCACCTCAAGAACATGAGAGAGAGAGAGAGAGAGATAAAACACATGGCTACTGGTACATACCCTCAGCCCCGAGGGAGAACTACTCCCTCCTTGTCAGGGAGAGCACCGAGATGATGGAGATGGCCACCGGAGAAGGATTCCCCCTCCGGCAGGGTGTCGGAACGGGTCTAGATTGGCTTTCGGTGGCTATGGGGGCTTCTGGCGGTGGAACTCCCGATCCATTGTGCTCCCCGATCGTTTTAGGGTATATGGAGATATATAGGCGGAAGAAGTACGTCAGGGGAGCCACGAGGGGCCCACGAGGGTGGAGGGCGTGCCCAGGGGGGTGGGCACGCCCCCTACCTCGTGGATTCCTCGAAGCTTCCTTGGCATGGACTCCAAGTCTCCCGGGTTGCTTTCCTTCCAAAAGTAAGTTCCGTGAAGTTTCAGGTCAATTGGACTCCTTTTGATTTTCCTTTTCTGTGATACTCTAAAACAAGGAAAAAACAGAAACTGGCACTGGGCTCTGGGTTAATAGGTTAGTCCCAAAAATAATATAGAAGTGTATAATAAAGCCCATAAACATCCAAAACACATAATATAATACCATGGAACAATCAAAAATTATAGATACATTGGAGATGTATCAGCGTCGTGTAACCTTTGCAGTCTTGCATTCCAAACTTCTTCAGGCAGTCTTTGAGGTATTTCTCTTGAGATACGAAGATGTCATTGCTTTGTTGACGTATTTGAAGACCAAGGAAGAACTTCAGCTCACCCATCATGGACATCTGATACTGCTCTTGCATCATGTGTCCAAACTCATCTTTGTATTTTTTTTATTAGTGCAGCCAAAGATAATGTCATCCACATATATTTGGCACACAAACAGTTCACCATCATATGTCTTCGTGAAGAGTGTGGGATCCAGGGAACCAGGTTTGAAGCCTTTGCTCTTCAGGAAATCTTTGAGTGTGTCATACCAAGCACGAGGAGCTTGTTTGAGGCCATACAGTGCCTTGTTGAGCTTGTATACCATATCAGGGTGTTTTGGATCTTCAAAACCAGGTGGTTGTGCAACATACACTTCTTCTTCAATCTTGCCATTGAGAAAGGCACTCTTCACATCCATTTGATATAGAAGGATGTTATGATGATTTGCGTAGGCTAGCAGTATGCGAATGGCTTCAATCCTATCCACGGGAGCAAATGTTTCATCGAAGTCAATTCCTTAAACTTGAGTGTATCCTTGAGCAATGAGACGAGCCTTGTTTCTGACAACTTGACCATGCTCATCTTGCTTGTTGCGATATCTATACTACTATTAAACAAGAAAACATATTCATCGCTACGTGCACCCCCAACACATGTACACAGAACAACGAAAACAAAATACCACCACACGATCAACCTACTTAATTAGATCTAACCTTTCAATATAAAAACTAACCATCACCAAAAAGTACCTTTAGTAATTACCGCAGGCGGACGAAACTCTGCCAACGAACGAGAAGTTCCACACGCCCGAGTCCGGAGAATTCACGAGGAGGATTTAGCGGGATGGTTTCCTTTATCTGGGGATTTATTAATGGTAAAAAAGGGAGATTAAACGTACTGTTCCTTGATTTTGGGACGTGGGACATTCAGAACGGATTCTTCGGATGAATCCCGTCGTCGCAGGTGTTGTGGTGTCCGGAACTGTAGGCGTGATTTCTTCGGATGAATCTCGTTGTCGCATCGTGTCCCACCTGCCATACCTCTCTTCCGTCATCTGCCAACTACCCTCATCATCGTCCTTGCATGCGCCACCCCATCTCCGCTGCCCAGCAAGCACCCTTGGCGATGTGCACACATGCCCATCGATGATCGGGCACCACAACTCCTCGCTCATGCACCACGGCGGGTCAGGCTTGGCCATGCATCTCCCCAACCGCCGCTGCCCACGAACAGCCACGCATGTGCCGCGACACGGGAACGCGGAGCCCCCTACTGTTTCGAGACCTGAACCGCCTCCCTCGACCACTGCATCGCTGCCGGATCCCCGCGAGAGACCCGCCCGCTGCAGATCCCGCCAGCTGCTTGACCACAGCCCGCCGCCACTTCATTATTGCCACCGGCCGACGCCCCATGAGGGAAGGAGCCTACACGGGGGCACCAGGCAGCCACCGATCAGCAGCACAATGGCTGCAGCAGTGCCCGTCCGCCATTAGCTGTGGCACTATGGTGGGAACATAGATCCATGGTGGGAAGGCGGATGGATTCCAGAGGAGATGGTCCTGATGGTCGAGGTATTCCAGCCTTCTATGTTTGTGTCACTCATGAAGTTTGACCTCCTCTTCCCCAGTACCTCGCTTATGCTTCTGTCTGATCAGCACCACTACTCCATTTGTGTAGTGACATGTTGTGTTGCAGCCGTGGTGCTCCAGCCTCCAGGGATACCCCTCCGCTGATCAAATGCACAGATGCATGACGCCATCTTACTAGCGCGCACACAAAGGTTAAATCCTATATGCACTTTATTTCTACTTGCAGACATCAAGTTCAGTCAAATATGCCATGGTTAGCTGAATGAAAGGGAAAATTTTCAGAGAAGTGGTGCCCAGATCAAGGACTTTTTTAATCGAGCCATCATGTAAATGTCAAAAATTGAGATGATTCACTTATGTGTGGTGTAAAAGCTATACTTTGGTAGCAGTTTCTTAAGATGTCAGTTTGACTGGTGTGACACAACTGTGCCAAATTGCACTTGTAAATGTATTCTGGGATGTGGTATAACATCATGCTCGAGAAATCATTAACTTCCTATTAATAAAGCAAGCAAAAGCTTTGGGAGAATTATCATCTAATGTTTTGTGTTATGGATCTTTTCATGTTAGGGGCACTTCTACCAAATAGTATTTTTTGGATGTGGCACTAAACCATTTGATTGTAACATGGAGTGCATTGGTGCAAATTAGTTTGATCAATTTCATTTAGAAGATTTCCACGTACACATGCCTTTTCTATTGGTGCTAGGCCAATAGGAATTATTCCCAGCTTATTAATTTTATAATTTAATAGTCTGCAAAGCTTAGACCTATGCCTAAATAAATTAATAGTATGCAAAGTTTGGTTCTAGCAAGATAGCATCTTACAGTCCTATCTTTCCATGTGCATAGTGTTGAACCATGGGTGAATTACTAAGTGTTAAGAAAATTATTTCTTTCTATTTAATGAAACATATGCACACAGTTAGCTAAAACATTCGGATCAAGACACCTTGTGGGGCACTTTAGATGTAGGCAATTATTAGTTTCTGAAGTTTGAGATTTGTATAACGTTTTCTAAATTTTGGATAGTGTGTTATAATTTGTGAAGTATAATTTCTAATTTTGTATTTCTTGTAATAAATTTCACTTGATTTATAGACACGCACTGCGCGTGCAAGCTTATCCGAAGATCCGTTATTGTGTTGGGTTATCTTATTGCACCATTTGCCTAATATACATGTTGCTTGGATGATGCAACTTATGTTTCATGTGAAATTTCTTAGTAGTTAATACAAAAGGGGACTGCATGGACAAAGGAGTGCTTTGTGCATGGCTATGTTTACATATTGGACACTATATACCAATATAACCTTGTTAATGTACGACTTCCATTCTGCTCCATACAATATTCATTCTACAGACTAAGTGGTAGTTTGTTACTTTTTGGAAGAGTTGTGGTAAATCCCATGCTCAAAGCATGTCTCACCCTCACATATATGTTCACACAATACTTTATTGACTTTTTATCTATTTACAGGTTTGGAAATACGATTTCAGTTGCCTTCATTCAAATGCTCAAGGCTTTGGGTGAGTTATTGCACACCTCCTTTATAATATTGTACTGATTGAGTTAATTTCAATTGCAGTGCATGTGGCAACATTTATAATGGTTGTTCTATCTGATACTGTCAAATTTCTTGAAGACAGTGCGGCTTAGTGTTGGTGTTGTATTTTCATCACATGGCAAGTTCATTTAATGTAACCAGCATTGTCGCGGAAACCCTTAGGCTGGTAATGACACAGGTCACCCCCCAAGAAATGGCATTAACACTGAACCCTATATCTATTACAATCATGCATTACATAGCGCCTTGCATCATCAAGATGCTTTATGCTACTAATACTTTATCTAAAATTCTGAACACTTGCTTAGTATGTGTCTGACTGCTATCATCAAGATTATATTTTCCCCTCTTGTAGAAACCTTGTACAAAACAAATATGAGAAATTTCATTTATATCTAACATGATACTTATACTTCTGATTTTGCACACATTTATTTTATCACAGTCAGCCGAGTAGCAGCATGCCAGTTAGGCTCAGAGCAGTGCCAGACAAAGAGACGTCAAGTATCCGCAACCTAAACTAAAGATTGGGTCGGTGGCATTTTAGAGGATCCATAGTGGCGTTGATCCTGAGCTTGTTGCTTTAGACTAAGGAGTGGCTATATAGGTAACGTTTCCACCAGTAAATGCACCACACAAGTAAGCTATGGGATTCAGATGACACTCATTTGTTTAGTTAGTTGGATGGAGCGTGGCTTTCACCTAGCTGTAGGTACTAACCAAGGAAAGCCGAGGTTATACCCTTGCTATTTTGTCATTATTTTCAATTTATTATTGGTTGATAGTCTTCCTCTTTATTTTTTGTTTTATGTAAGTTCATCACCATGCACATGAAAAAAATGATGGATACTTGGAGTTATGTGGGTAATTTGAATAACTATACCTTTTCTCCGTTTTAGCTTTTTGTTTGGAATCTACATTTAGTACAAATGCTGCTGAAGTATACAGAGGAACACAACAACTTCTAAAGCCTTCATGTATTCTTCATGCTTTGTCGGATGTTTCAGTCAAACAATGACATGCAACTAATGTAATTTGTTGTTCGAAAGATTTTGTATATTTGAACATTACTGTTTTCTTGCTATGAAGATTAGCATTTTTTACACGCCCTCTAAAGTAAGTTATCATCTTTTGATTAGTTGTTGGACTACCACCAAGACCATGAACTTGACAAAGATAATGATGATTGCTTTAGTATGTCCATGTGATTTAGTTTGTCTTCATGCCCAACAAACGCTATTATAGGTTCTAAAACTTGTATAATGATGGAAAACATGTAAAATTAGACAACTGTTTTGATAATTGTTTGATGGTAGTTGAGACGTGCGTTGCACGTGCAAACTTACTAGTATCCATTTAGTGTCTATAACATTGTGTTTACGAGGATCAGGATGCTTGACCAGTTCCAACACATTGTTCAGCTCAAACTATTGAAGCTCTTCTTGCATAACTTGAATCCATTCAGGTTCCATGAAGGCCTCAGCAACTTTCTTGGGTTCAGATATTGAGACAAATGCAAAGTGCCCATAGAAATTTGCTAGTTGTGTAGCTCTTGAACGAGTGAGTGGACCAGGTGCATTGATGCTATCAATTATCCTCTCAATCTGTACTTCATTTGCAACACGAGGATGAACTGGACGAAGATTTTGCCCTTGCTGATCAATGTCATCATTAGGAGGATTGTCTTTAGGTTGAGCATTGTCTTCAGGTTGATTAGGTGCAGAAATGATAAGTTCCTCTTCAGCCTAAGCTTCAGACGGTATGATTTCTCCAGTTCCCATAAGCATGATGGATTCACTAGGTGGAATTTCATCTAGCACATTTGGCAGCTGCTCTCTTTGCGAGCCGTTAGTCTCATTGAACCGCACATCCACAGTTTCAACCACTTTATAGTGAAAGAGGTTGAAGACTCTGTAGGAGTGCGAATCCTTTCCGTAACCAAGCATAAAACCTTCATGTGCTTTTGGTGCAAATTTTGAAGTGTGATGTGGATCCTTGATCCAGCACCTAGCACCAAATACTCTGAAGTAACTGACATTTGGCTTCTTACTAGTAAGGAGTTCATAGGATGTCTTCTTCAGAAGCTTGTGAAGATAAACACGGTTGATGACATGGCATGCAGTATCAATAGCTTCAGGCCAGAACTTTCTTGGAGTCTTGTATTCATCAATCATCGTCCTAGCCATCTCAATGAGTGTTCTGTTCTTGCGTTACACAATGTCATTCTGCTGCGGCGTGTATGGAGCTGAGAACTCGTTAGTGATACCCAAGGTATCAAGATAAGTGTCGAGGTCAATGTTCTTGAATTCTGTGCCATTGTCACTTCTGATGTGCTTGATCTTGACACCATAGTTGTTCATGGCACAGTTGGCGAAGCGTCTGAAGACATCCTGCACTTCAGTCTTGTAGAGGATTATGTGCACCCATGTATATCTTCAAGAATCATCAACAATGAGGAAGCCATAGAGACAAGCAGTAGTAGTGAGAGTAGAGTAGTGAGTAGGGCCGAATAGGTCCATATGTAGCAGTTCGAAGGGTTGAGTTGTTTTCATGATTGTCTTCTAGGGATGCTTGGCCCTCGTCATATTTCCAGCTTCGCAGGCACCGCATAAGTGATCCTTCTTGAACTTGACGCCCTCAATGCCAATGACGTGCTTCTCCTTTGCGAGAGAATGCAAGTTCCTCATGCCAGCATGCCCTAGCCTCCGATGCCAGCCAACACTCTAAAGCTTTTACAAGAAGACATACGGCAAGCTATGGTCCTGCTGAGAAATCTACCATGTACAAATCATCTTTGCGATACCCTTCAAAGACTAGAGACTTGTCAGACTCCATAAGAACAAGGCAACGATATTTTCCAAAAATCACAATCATGTTCAAGTCACAAAGCATTGAGACAGACATTAAGTTGAAACCAAGGGATTCAACAAGCATCACTTTATCCATGTGCTGATCCTTTGAGATTGCAACTCTACCTAGACCCAATACCTTGATTTTACTAGTGTCAGCAAATGTGATGTGACTCTTGTAAGATGGACGTAAGGATGAGTCCATGAGAAGATTTCGTTCGCCAGTCTTGTGGTTAGTGCATCCACTATCAATAATCCTTTTTGAAGCAGCTGGTGTCATACCCTTCACCACGTGTCGTGAAGCAATAGGTGGGAGCAGAGTCGTCCTTGTCATTACCATCAGCGTAGGTGATGAAGCCATTATCTTCAGTGTTGAAGATGGACTTGGCAACGTAGGCTGTAGCTAGACTTGCAATGCCGGAGTCGGACTCCTCCTCAGACTCCACCTCCGCCTCCTCAGAAGCAAACTCCTTGTCTGAATCCATTTCCTTGCCAACAAACGCACGAGCCTTGCCAGATGAGCTCTTCTTGTGTGATGTAGACTTTGAGGAAGACTTGGAAGAAGACTTTGAGTATTTCTTCTTATTCTTTTCATCAGAATCATATTCCTTGCTCTTCTTCTTCTTCTTCTTCTTGTTCTCATTGTCCCACTGCGGACACTCAGAGATGTAGTGACCAGGTTTCTTGCACTTGTGACATGTTCTCTTCTTGTAATCATGAGTAGAAGCTTCATCATTTCTTGAGTTGGATCATGAAGACTTTCTTCTTGGTGAATTCCTGGAACTTCTTCACAAGCATAGCAAGCTCCAATGTCTTCAGGATCACCAGAACTGCAATCAGATTCTTCTTCAGATGAGGAAACAACTTTTGCCTTCAAAGCGCGAGTTCGGCCATAGTTGGGACTGTAGATATCTCTTTTCTCAAAAAGCTGAAACTCATGTGTGTTGAGCCTCTCAAGTATGTCAGACGGATAGAGTGTCTCGAAGTCAGGGCATTCTTGAATCATCAGGGCTAGGGTGTCAAACGAGCTATCAAGAGATCTCAGGAGTGTCTTGATGATTTCATGCTTAGTGATCTCAGCAGCGCCGAGAGCTTGAAGCTCATTTGTGATGTCAATGAGGCGATCAAACATGAGCTGAACATTCTCATTGTCATCTCTTGAAGCGGTTGAAGAGGTTGCGAAGGACACTAATCCTTTGATCTCTCTGGGTTGAGACACCTTCGATGACCTTGGAGAGCCAGTCCCAGACTAGCTTCGACGTTTCCAGAGCACTCACACGGCCATACTGTCCTTTGGTCAGATGACCATAGATGATGTTCTTGGCAGTAGAATCCAGTTCAACGAACTTCTTGACATCAGCAGGGGTGACACCTTCACCAGTCTTGGGAACGCCATTCTTGACGACATACCAGAGGTCGACATCAATGGCTTCGAGATGCATGCGCATCTTATTCTTCCAGTAGGGATATTCAGTTCCATCGAAGACAGGGCACGCAACGGAGACTTTGTGTCACACCCTAGTTAGTTCAAGCATTAAGTGTGCATCATGTTTAAATTCCTCTTAAATTTGAAATGGCGAAGACACAACCCCCAGCACCCCCTGGAAACAACTAGGGTTTACTAAAATTATTTTCAATAAACCTGAAATGCCCTTCTAAAAAGTTCACTCTCTTTGTCTTGGGTTAGAACCTCTGGCAAAATTGGTGCACAATTTTCTAGGTCAACAGAAGGACATTGAATTAATTCATAAGTATTTGAATTTGGGCATTTAAATGCTATAAAATAATTTAAATGCTCAAATAATTCTGGAAATAAGTGTGGGCTATTGGAAATATTCTAAACAGAGCCACAATTATTTTCAGGATTTTTGGAAATGTTTTAGTATTTTTTTATAAAGCCCAACAGTTGCAGTTAAACAGAAAAAGAAAACAAATCAGAAAAAGAGAGAGAGGGAGAAGCCCACCTAGGCCTTACCTGTGCTAGCCCGGCCCACCTGGCCTGTGCCAGTCGTCACCCACCTCTTCAAGTAGGCAGAGGCGTGTCGTCGGCGCATGCTCCCGCGGCCACCTCCTGCTTCCACCTCCTGCTGCCTCCTCGTCCCCATCCGAGCGCCACGGAGACGCCCAGCACCTCCCTGCACTCCTCCCCTCTCTCCCCCTCGTCTCCCTCACCCTCTCCCGCGATGGCCGAGCGCGATCCTCGCCGCCGTTAGCCGTAGTTGTCACCAGAGCCACACCCTCGCCTCCCTGACGTGCCCGTGAGCTCCGCCTCCATAGTCTACGCCTTCTCGTCGACTCACGCAACGCCGGACGCCTCCAAGCGCCTTCCCGACGCCTTCTTCTTCCTCGGTCCGCCGAGATCGCCGGCAACACCCCGACAAAGTCCGACCTTCCCCGAGCCCGCTGAGACGCGTTCTGCAACCGCCGTGAGCTCCTCCACCGACCCCCCCTCTTCTCTGCTTCGTTTGCTCGCCGTAGACGTCGCCCCCTTGCTCACCGTAGCACACCACCGCGCGAGCTCGATGCCGGCGTCACTCCGGTGACCATTTGGTCAAGCGCGGGTGCTTAACGGACTCACCACACCTCGTAGCGCCTCGCTAGCACGTCTGTTTCCCCCCTAGCCCGCTGCAGCAGCAAAACCACCAACGGCCGAGCTCCGGCTGCCGCCTGGCTCGACGTCGTCATCGTTCCTGGCCACCCCAGCACCAACCAATGCCACCAATGGATGAACCACACCGCTAGCTACCCGTAGCACCCACCCACGCATCGAACCGTGGCCGAAGCAGCGTTTCCGACGCTCTCCGCCGTCTTGGCCTCGCCGGTGGCTCAACGCCGGCGGGACTAACCCCTGCTGACCAGGGGTTTGACCCCAGTTTGACCCCGCCTGAGTCACTGATAGGTGGGGACGGCTCCTAACTAAATTAGATTAGTTTTAATTAGAGCTAATCACTCTGTTAGAGGTTAATGACATCGTTAACTAACCCTCTCTCACTGACATGTGGGCCCAGGGCCTAACTAACCCCGTTTAGTGCTAACTAAACACTAACTAACTCTGTTAGTTAGCTGAGAGACTGACAGAAGGGGCCCACCAGTCAGGTTTGACCTGGGCTGGCGCCTTTGACCCGCTGACGTCACAGTGATGCAGTGCTGACGCATTAATTCAATTACTGGATTTATTCTTTAATAGGAAATTCCAGAAAATAGTCAAAACTTCTAAAAATCATAGAAAATCAACCATAGCTCCAAATGCAAAGATTTATATATGAAAAATGTTCAGAAAAATTCAATCTATCCATCTATAATGGTTTCATGCATGACAAAACAAGTTAACCTTGCTGTTTAAGCAGAATAAGGTTATGCACTAATAAGGCCATGTTTAATGAGCTAATATCTGAATCTTTGATTCAAATGAGTTCATCCCCTTCTGTTTTAGCTTGCATTAGGCCAAGACACTTTCATCTTGCCATGTCATAGCATGCATCATATTGTTGCATATTGCCATGTGTTGATTATGTTTGGTGTGTCTTTGGTGGTAGGTTCTGCCTCCGAGGATAACCCCGAGTATCCGTCTGAAGGGCAGTACCCTACTACCACTACAACAGGCAAGCAACCCATTGATCATTCCGATACGAAACCATGTTCTCACTTATGCTCTTGTTTACTGCATTAAGACAACGTGATTCAAACTGGTGTGTGCTACGGTAGTTGAACCCTTATCCTCTGCATGACCTGTCATTGCCACAGTAACTAGATGAAACCCACTAGCATGTGTAGGAGTTGATTGAGCCATGTATGTGATTCCTACCTTGCTATGCCTGCTATGCTTAGAGTTGTGTCAGGTCTGGTTCATCTGGGTGATGGGCTAGAGTGATATGATTATGTCGGTAATGTGAGGGATGTGTTGAACATGTTTTGGTAAAGGTATCGATGAGAGGCCATGTAGGAGTACATGGTGGGTTGTTTCATTGAGACCGTCCATAAGAACTGAGATCTGTATGCGTGATTTAAGGTTCAGCTTGTTGGGGAACGTAGCAGAAATTCAAAATTTTCTACGCATCACCAAGATCAATCTATGGAGTAATCTAGCAACGAAGGGAAGGAGAGTGCATCTACATACCCTTGTAGATCGCTAAGCGGAAGCATTCAAGTGAACGGGGTTGATGGAGTCGTACTCGTCGTGATCCAAATCACCGATGATCCTAGTGCCGAACGGACGACACCTCCGCGTTCAACACACGTACAGCCCGGTGACGTCTCCTACGCCTTGATCCAGCAAGGGGAGAAGAAGAGGTTGGGGAAGACTCCATCCAGCAGCAGCACGACGGCGTGGTGGTGGTGGAGGAGCGCGGGACTCCTGCAGGGCTTCGCCAAGCACTACGAGAGACGAGGAGGAAGAGGGGTAGGGCTGCGCCAACAGGGAGATTGAATCGCGTATGTATGGCAGCCCAAAACCCCCACTATATATATGGGAAAGGGAGGGGCTGCACCCCCACCTAGGTTTCCACCCCTAGGGGTGGCGGCCAGCCCTAGATCCCATCTAGGGGCGGCCAAGGGGGGAGAGAGGGGGGGTGCACCACTAGGTGGGCCTTAGGCCCATCTGAGCCTAGGGTTTCCCCTTTTTCCCTTCTCTCTTTGCCTTGGGCCCTGGTGGGCGGGTGCACCAGCCCACCTGGGGCTGGTCCCCCTTCACACTTGGCCCACACAGCCCTCTAGGGTAGGTAGCCCCACCTGGTGGACCCCCGGGACCCTCCCGATGGTCCCCGTACGTTACCGATAGCACCCGAAACTTTTCCGGTGACCAAAACAGGACTTCCCATATATAAATATTTACCTCCGGACCATTCCGGAACTCCTCGTGATGTCCGGGATCTCATCCGGGACTCCGAACAACATTTGTTAACCACGTATATCTATTGCCTATAACCCTAGCGTCATCGAACCTTAAGTGTGTAGACCCTACGGGTTCAGGAACCATGCAGACATGGCCGAGACAACTCTCCGGTCAATAAACAACAGCGGGATCTGGATACCCATGTTGGCTCCCACATGCTCCACGATGATCTCATCGGATGAACCACGATGTCGAGGATTCAATCAATCCCGTATTCAATTCCCTTTGTCTAGCGGTACGATACTTGCCCGAGATTCGATCGTCGGTATCCCGATACCTTGTTCAATCTCATTACCGGCAAGTCTCTTTACTCGTTCCGTAACACATCATCCCGTGATCAACTCCTTGGTCACATTGTGCACATTATGATGATGTCCTACCGAGTGGGCCCAGAGATACCTCTCCGTTACACAGAGTGACAAATCCCAATCTCGATTCGTGCCAACCCAACAGATACTTTCGGAGATACCTGTAGTGTACCTTTATAGCCACCCAGTTACTTGTGACGTTTGGCACACCCAAAGCACTCCTACAGTATCCGGGAGTTGCACAATCTCATGGTCTAAGGAAATGATACTTGACATTAGAAAAGCTTTAGCATACGAACTACACGATCTTTGTGCTAGGCTTAGGATTGGGTCTTGTCCATCACATCATTCTCCTAATGATGTGATCCCGTTATCAACGACATCCAATGTCCATGGTCAGGAAACCGTAACCATCTATTGATCAACGAGCTAGTCAACTAGAGGCTTACTAGGGACATGGTATTGTTTATGTATCCACACATGTATCTGAGTTTCCTATCAATACAATTCTAGCATGGATAATAAACGATTATCATGAACACTGAAATATAATATAATAATAACTAATTTATTATTGCCTCTAGGGCATATTTCCAACAGTCTCCCACTTGCACTAGAGTCAATAATCTAGTTCACATTGCCATGTGATTAACACTCATAGGTCACATCGCCATGTGACCAACATCCAAGAGTCTACTAGACTCAATGATCTAGTTCACATCACTATGTGATAAACACTCAAAGAGTTCTGGGTTTGATCATGTTATGCTGGTGAGAGAGGTTGTAGTCAACGGGTCTTGCCATATTCAGATCCCTATGTATTTCGCAAAACTTTATATCGTAGATGCTGCTACCACGTTCCACTTGGAGCTATTCCAAATTGTTGCTCCATTATACGTATCCGGTATCTCTACTCAGAGCTATTCGGATAGGTGTTAAGCTTGCATCGACGTAACTCTTTATGTCGAACTCTTTATCACCTCCATAACCGAGAAACATTTCCTTATTCCTCTAAGGATAATTTTGACCGCTATCTGGTGATCTACTCCTAGATCACCTTTGTACCCTCTTGCCAGACATGTGGCAAGGCTCGCATCAGGTGCGGTACTCAGCATGGCATACCGTATAGAGCCTATGACAAAAGCATAGGGGACGACCTTCGTCCTTTATCTTTCTTCTGTCGTGGTCAAGCTTTGAGTCTTACTCAACTTCACACCTTACAACTCAGGTAAGAACCCCTTCTTTGACTGATCTATTTTGAAATCCTTCGAAAACATGTCAAGGTGTGCGTTCTTTGAAAGTATCATCAGGCGTCTTGATCTATTTCTATAGATCCTGATGCCCAATATGTAAGCAGCTTTATCCATGTCTTCCTTTGAAAATCACTCTTCAAACAACCGTTTATGCTTTCCAGAAATTCTACATTATTTCAGATCAATAATATGTCATCCACATATACTTATCAGAAATGTTGTAGTGCTCCCACTCACTTTCTTGTAAATACAAGTTTCTAGCAAACATTGTATAAACCTAAAAGCTTTGATCACTCTATCAAAACATATATTCCGATTCCGAGATGCTTGCTCTAGTCCATAGAAGGATTGCTGGAGCCAGCATACCTTTTAGCATCCTTAGGATCGTGAAAACCTTTTATTGTATCACATACAACTTTTCTTACAAAACTGGTAAGAAAACTTGTTTTGACATCCATCTGTAAGATTTCATAATCGAAAAATACAGCTAATGCTATCATGATTCCGACGGACTTAAGCATCACTACGGGTGAGAAATTCTCATCGTAGTCAACTGCTTGAACTTGTGAAAAGACTCTTTCCCACAAGTCGAGCTTCATAGACGGTAACATTACCGCCCACGTCCGTCTTCTTCTTAAAGATCCATTTATCTCAATGGCTTGCCGATCATCGGGCAAGTCCACCAAAGTCCATACTTTGTTCTGATATATGGATCCTATCTCGGATTTCATGGCTTCTAACCATTTGTTGGAATACGGGCCCACCATCGCTTCTCCATAGCTCGTAGGTTCATTGTTGTCTAGCAACATGATATCTAAGACAGGATTAACGTACCACTTAGGAGTAGTACATATCCTTGTCGACCTACGAGGTTCGATAGCAACTTGATCCGAAGCTTCATGATCACTATCATTAACTTCCTATTCAACAGACGTAGGCGCCACAGAAAACATCTTTCTGTGTTGCGTCACTCTCTGGTTGAAGTGAAGGTTCGACAACCTCATCAAGTTCTATCTTCCTCCCACTCAATTCTTTCGAGAGAAACTCCTTCTTGAGAAAGGACCCGTTCTTAGAGACAAACAATTTGCCCTCGGATCTGAGATAGAAGGTATACCCAACTGTCACCTTTGGGTATCCTATGAAGATGTGTTTGTCCGCTTTGGGTTCGAGCTTCTCCGGCTGAAGCCTTAAGCATCGCAGCCCCAAACATTAAGAAACGACAACTTTGGCTTCTTGCCAAACCAATGTTCATACGACGTCGTCTCAACGGACTTAGATGGTGTCCTCTCTAAAGTGAATGCAGTTGTCTCTAACGCATAACCTCAAAATGAAAACGGTAGATTGATAAGAGACATCATAGATCGCACCATATCTCATAAGGTTCGATTACGATGTCCGGACACACCATAACCTAGTGGTGTTCCAGGTGGCTTCAACTGTGAAACAATTCCACAATATCTTAAGTGTTTGCCAAACTCATAACTCAGATATTCTCATTGATCAGATCGTAGGAATTTGATCTTCTTGTTATGATGATTCTTAACTTCACTCTGAAATTGCTTGAACTTTTCAAACGTTTCAGACTTGTGCTTCATTAAGTAAATATACCTATATCTACTCAAATCGTCAGTGAAGATGAGAAAATAGCGATATCCACCGCACGCTTCAATTCTCATTGGATCACACGCATCAGCATGTATGATTTCCATCAAGTCACTTGCCCGTTTCATTGTACCTGAAAGCGGGGTCTTAGTCATCCTGCCCATGAGGCATGGCTCGCATGTGTCAAGCGATTCAAAATCAAGTGACTCCAAACATCCATTGACATGGAGTTTCTTCATGCATCTTACGCCAATATGACCAAGCGGCAGTGCCACGAGAAAGTGGTACTATCATTATTAACTCTACATCTTTTGGCGTGAACATGTGTATTACCACGACCGAGATTCAATGAACCATTCACATAGGGTGCATGACCATGAAAGGTATCATTCATGTAAACAAGACTACCTTCGCATCTTTCCAGGGTTCACGATGTCTTCCACGTTTCTCAACTCAGGCGTTGCTTCGCGGATCCTATCCGTGGAGTGGACCACGAAACGCTTGATCTACAAGATAACCTCTCATTTTGGGAATATCCCGTTCGTATCCTTGATCAAGCCGAGCGTACCACTCGACGTCATAATATCAAGTTTCTCAAGGTTCAATGGTCACACCATTCCGAGAAAGAAGCCACTTGGGAAAGGGAGGATCGTCTTCAACTCGAGTACCCCACCTTCTTCCCGGAGGATCCTAAATCTCGGGACGAGATTCTTTTGAGTGGGGGTGAGTTGTCACACCCTAGTTAGTTCAAGCATTAGAGTGTGCATCATGTTTAAATTCCTCTTAAATTTGAAATGGGGAAGATAGAACCCCCAGCACCCCCTGGAAACAACTAGGGTTTACTAAAATTATTTTCAATAAACCTGAAATGCCCTTCTAAAAAGTTCACTCTCTTTGTCTTGGGTTAGAACCTCTGGCAAAATTGGTGCACAATTTTCTAGGTCAATAGAAGGTCATTGAATTAATTCATAAGTATTTGAATTTGGGCATTTAAATGCTATAAAATAATTTAAATGCTCAAATAATTCTGGAAATAAGTGTGGGCTGTTGGAAATATTCTAAACAGAGCCACAATTATTTTTAGGATTTTTGGAAACGTTTTAGTATTTTTTATAAAGCCCAACAGTTGAAGTTAAATACAAAAAGAAAACAAATCAGAAAAAGAGGGAGAGGGAGAAGCCCACCTGGGCCTTACCTGTGCTGGCCCAGCCCACCTGGCCTGTGCCAGTCATCACCCACCTCTACCAGTAGGCAGAGGTGTGTCGCCGGCGCGTGCTCCCGCGGCCACCTCCTGCTTCCACCTCCTGCTGCCTCCTCGTCCCCATCCGAGCGCCACGGAGACGCCCAGCACCTCCCTGCACTCCTCCCCTCTCTCCGCCTCGTCTCCCTCACCCTCTCCCGCGATGGCCGAGCGCAATCCTCACAGTCGTTCACCGTAGTTGTCACCAGAGCCACCCCCTCGCCTCCCTGACGTGCCCGTGAGCTCCGCCTCCATCGTCTACGCCTCCTCGTCGACTCACGCAACGCCGAACGCCTCCAAGCGCCTTCTCGACGCCTTCTTCTTCCTCGGTCCGCCGAGATCGCCGGCAACACCCCAACGACGTCCGACCTCCCCCGAGCCTGCTGAGATGCGTTCTGCAACCGCCGTGAGCTCCTCTACCGATCCCCCTCTTCTCTGCTTCGTTTGCTCACCGTAGACGTCGCCCCCTTGCTCACTGTAGCATGCCGCCGCGCGAGCTCGACGCCGGCGTCACTCCGGTGACCATTTGGTCAAGCGCGGGTGCTTAACGCACTCACCGCACCTCGCAGCACCTCGCTAGCATGTCCGTTTCCCCCTAGCTCGCTGCAGCAGCAAAACCACCAACGGCCGAGCTCCGGCCGCCGCCCGGCTCGACGCCGTCGTCGTTCCCGACCACCCCAGCACCAACCAATGCCACCAATGGATGCGCCACACCGCTAGCTACCCGTAGCACCCACCCGCGCATCGAACCGTGGCCGGAGCAGCGTTTCCGACACTCTCCGCCGTCTCGGCCTCGCCGGCGGCTCAACACCGGCGGGACTAACCCGTGCTGACCAGGGGTTTTAACCCAGTTTGACCCCGCCTGAGTCACTGATAGGTGGGGACGGCTCCTAACTAAATTAGATTAGTTTTAATTAGAGCTAATCACTCTGTTAGAGGTTAATGACATCGTTAACTAACCCTCTCTCACTGACATGTGGGCCCAGGGCCTAACTAACCCCATTTAGTGCTAACTAAACACTAACTAACTCTGTTAGTTAGCTGAGAGACTGACAAAAGGGGCCCACCAGTCAGGTTTGACCTGGGCTGGCGCCTTTGACCCGCTGACGTCACAGTGATGCAGTGTTGACGCATTAATTCAATTACTGGATTTATTCTTTAATAGGAAATTCCAGAAAATAGTCAGAACTTCTAAAAATCATAGAAAATCAACCATAGCTCCAAATGCAAAGATTTATATATGAAAAATGATCATAAAAATTCAATCTATCCATCTGTAATGGTTTCATGCATGACAAAACAAGTTAACCTTGATGTTTAAGCAGAATAAGGTTATGCACTAATAAGGCCATGTTTAATGAGCTAATATCTGAATCTTTGATTCAAATGAGTTCATCCCCTTCTGTTTTAGCTTGCATTAGCCCAAGACACTTTCATCTTGCCATGTCATAGCATGCATCATATTGTTGCATATTGCCATGTGTTGATTATGTTCGGTGTGTCTTTCATGGTAGGTTCTGCCTCCGAGGATAACCCCGAGTATCCGTCTGAAGGGCAGTACCCTACTGCCACTACAACAGGCAAGCAACCCATTGATCATTCTGATACAAAACCATGTTCTCGCTTCTGCTCTTGTTTACTGCATTAAGACAACGCGATTCAAACTGCTGTGTGCTACAGTAGTTGAACCCTTATCCTCTGCATGACCTGTCATTGCCACAGTAACTAGATGAAACCCACTAGCTTGTGTAGGAGTTGATTGATCCATGTATGTGATTCCTACCTTGCTATGCCTGCTATGCTTAGAGTTGTGTTAGGTCTGGTTCATCTGGGTGATGGGCTAGAGTGATATGATTATGTCGGTAATGTGAGGGATGTGTTGAACATGTTTTGGTAAAGGTATCGATGAGAGGCCATGTAGGAGTACATTGTGGGTTGTTTCATTGAGACCGTCCATAAGAACTGAGATCTGTATGCGTGATTTAAGGTTCAGCTACTACCACACATTGGGCCCTGAAATATGACCCCGCTCGACTTACTGACCCCTCTCGTCCTCTGTCCAGGAGTTGCAACTAGTTTCTGGTGTTTGTAGGTTATGTGTTGGCGGCCGTGCGTAGCGCTGACCCTAGGGGTGGGCTATGATGCGGTAGATACACTGTGGCCGGGTATGCCAGGCGCCCGTTTGGCGTCTCGGGACTCTGTACACATCGTTTGGCGCCGTTGAGGACACCCCGGCTGGATTTCCTTGCGGATGGAACCTCAATAGGCGATAAACCTGGACTAGAGACTTGTGAGGTTAGTCAGGTCGTGGTCTACACCCACGTCGGTTTTCGCTTGAAGTCTGCCGAGCACATGTCGTGTGTAGACGCTAAGTGGTGGAAACATGTGTGACGAAGTACACCCCTGTAGGGTATAAAACTATTTGAATAGCCGCGTCCGCGGTAAAGGACTACTTGGTTGCCTATATAGTTCATAGACAAGTTAATGGATACTACTAAAAGACTCAAGATAAGTGTGAGTACCGAGGATGGCCCTCTCGTAGGATGATGTGGGAGGATCCCCGGTGGAGTATTGTGTTGGTGAGTAGTGGACTCGTGTGTGAAAACTATTTTACTAGTGGAGTTCCGTAGGATAGCTTAGCCAAGAGTCAAAGCTAGCTTGCTGCAATAACCCCACCACCTTCTTGAGAATGAGCATGTATAGTAGGTTCTGTTGTAAGACTTGTTGAGTACCTTTGTACTCATGTTTGCTTAATTACTGTTTTTAGACGACAACACTGCCCCCTCCGATGGGTTCTACATAGACCTTGACATCGATGAGTGACTAGCCACCCAGGTGGTGATCCTGGCCATGGAGGGCCCTATGTAGATAGACAGGCTTCGAGAAGCCTTCTTTCTTTGTAGTGTCTGTACTCAGACTAGTTGCTTCCGCTTATGCTTGTATGATTGTATGACTTGAGTGTCGGGTCTTGTGACCCCTATATGTATGAACATGTTATGTATGGCTCTCTAGAGCCTTTAAATAAAGTACTTGAGTTGTAGAGTTTTGTTGTGATGCCATGTTGTATGTACTCATATCGGGCATATTGTATGTATGATTGAAATGCTTGGTATGAGTGGGATCCGACAATCTAGTTGTTTATCCTTGGCAGCCTTTCTTATGGGGAAATGTAGTCTAGTGTTCCTCGAGCCATAGTAGTCCGCTACAGCCCGGTTCACCGGAGTCCTGCTAGCCCAGCACTACTACTCAGGACACTTGACTGGCCGGCATGTGTTTCACGTCGTTCCTATGTCTGTCCCTTCGGGGAAATGTCACGCGGTGACCTCCGGAGTCCTGCCTAGCCTGCTACAGCCCGGGTCCCCGGAGCCCTATTAGCCCAGTGCTACAGCCCGGAATCACTAGCTGATGACCAACATGCTCGATATGATTCATGTATGCCTGTCTCCATAGGTCTGTGCCGCTTTGGGTTCACGACTAGCCATGTCGGCCTGGGTTCTCTGTCATATGGATGCTAGCTACACTATCATATACGTGAGCCAAAAGGCGCAAACGGTCCCGGGCCATGGTAAGGCGACACCCGTGGGATACCATGCGTGAGGCCACAAAGTGATATGAGGTGTTACCGGCTAGATCGATGTGGCTTGGAATCGGGGTCCTGACACTTTGATTTTCCCTGCAGTCGACATAGCTAAAACTCCAGGTGGTTAAATCGAATCACACAAAACAAGGGAGTACCTTGCTCTGATACCAATTGAAAGTGCTAGTGATCGACTAGAGGGGGGGTGAATAGGCTATTTCTATGAAAGTCTTCAAAACATGGAAGTTTCGAAGACAAACGATAGAAATGAACCTATTAATATGCAGCGGAAGGTAGACTACACTAGGCAAGCCATAGTCAAGTATTCAAAGAAGTGAAAGCACGAAGACTATTAGCAGCTAGGCAGTATGGATCAGGATGGAAGATAGTATGAAGACAATCAGAACAAACAGTCACACAGTGAAGACAAATAGATAATGCAAGCAGGCAATGACTTCACAAAGACCAAGTATAAATAAAGAGAAGGAAGGGATAGAACCAGTTGCTTGGTGAAGACAAGGATTTGTTGGACCAGTTCCAGTTGCTGTGACAACTGTACGTCTGGTTAGGGAGGCTGAGATTCAACTCAGAAGACCGCATCTTCACCTTATTCCCCTTGAGCTAAGGACACACAGTCCTCGCCCAATCACTCAGGTAAGTCTTCAAGGTAGACTTCCAAACCTTCACACACTTCGTTCTCCGGCGATCCACAATGACTATTGGATGCTTAGAACGCGACGCCTAACCGACTAGAGGATTCACAGTCCTCAAGTGTAACAAGTCTTCAGATCACACAGACAGAAAGACTTCAGTGATGCCTAACACTCTTTGGCTCTAGGTGTTTAGGGCTTTGTCCTCGCAAGGATTTCTCTCTCAAAGGCTTCGGAGGTGGGTTGCTCTCAAACGACAAAAGTCATGCACTAACTCTGAGCAGCCACCAATTTATGGTGTAGGGGGTGGGCTATTTATAGTCACTAGGCAACCCGACCTGATTTGTCCGAAATGACCCTGGGTCACTAAGGAACTGACACGTGTTCCAACAGTTAGATTTCAAACACACGCGGCAGCTTGACTTGGGCTACAAGTAAAGCTGACTTATCCAGCTCCGGATAAGATTTGCTCTCATTGTCTTCGCTCGAAGACTTAGGATTTGTTTGAGCATCACTTTAGTCACTCTGACTTTGTTCACTTGGACCCCACTTAATAGTACGGTGGTTCTTATGACTCAACAAAGAAGAAAATGAAACTATGAAACAACTATGTCTTCGCGCTCCAAAGCCTTCATGCGATGTCTTCTCATGGCATAGTCTTCAATGTGAATATCTTCACATACCACCATTGTCTTCAATGTCTTCACACATTTTTAGGGGTCATCTCCGATAGGTAAAACGAATCAATGAGGGACTACTATCTGTGTTATCCTGCAATTCTCACAAACACATTAGTCCCTCAACCAGGTTTGTCATCAATACTCCAAAACCAACTAGGGGTGGCACTAGATGCACTTACAGTTGTTCTATTTATATGAGTAATATCTTTTATGGTCATGCACCCCTGATGAGTGGTCTATTTTTACTAAATCTTGATAGTAGTGATACACATGTTCATAGTATTAAGTCCAAAAGATGCAGAGTTGATAATGATAGTGCAACTTATTTGTGGCACTGTCGTTTAGGTCATATGGGTGTAAAGCACATGAAGAAACTCCATTCTGATGGACTTCTGGAATCACTTGATTATGAATCACTTGGTACTTGCAAACCATGCCTCATGGCAAGATGACTAAAACTCCGTTCTCCGGAACCATGGAGCGAGCAACAGAGTTATTGGAAATCATACATACAGATGTATGTGGTCCAATGAACATTGAAGCTCGCGGCGGATATCGTTATTTTCTCACCTTCACAGATGATTTGAGCAGATATGGGTATATCTACTTAATGAAACATAAGTCTGAAACATTTGAAAAGTTCAAAGAATTTCAGAGTGAAGTGGAAAATCATCGTAACAAGAAAATCAAGTTTCTACGATCTGATCGTGGAGGCGAATATTTGAGTTATGAGTTTTGACTTCATTTGAAACAATGCGGAATAGTTTCGCAACTCACGCCACCTGGAACACCATAGCGTAATGGTGTGTCCGAATGTCGTAATCGTACTTTACTAGATATGGTACGATCTATGATGTCTCTCACTGAATTACCACTATCATTTTAGGGTTACGCTTTAGAGACAGCTGCATTCACATTAAATAGGGCACCATCTAAATTCGTCGAGACGACACCTTATGAACTGTGGTTTGGCAAGAAACCCAAGTTGTCGTTTCTTAAAGTTTGGGGCTGCGATGCTTATGTGAAAAAGCTTCAATCTAATAAGCTCGAACCCAAATCGGAGAAATGTGTCTTCATAGGATACCCAAAGGAGACTGTTGGGCACACCTTCTATCACAAATCCGAAGGCAAGATATTCGTTGCTAAGAATGGATCCTTTCTAGAGAAGGAGTTTCTCTCGAAAGAAGTGAGTGGGAGGAAAGTAGAACTTAACGAGGTAATTGTACCTTCTCCCTTATTGGAAAGTAGTTCATCACTGAAATCAGTTCTAGTGATTCCTACACTAGTAAGTGAGGAAGCTAATGATGATGATCATGAAACTTTTGATCAAGTTGCTACCAAACCTCGTAGGTCAACCAGAGTAAGATCCGCACCAGAGTGGTACGGGAATCCTGTTTTGGAAGTCATGTTAATTGACCATGATGAACCTACGAACTATGAGGAAGCGATGATGAGCCCAGATTCCGCAAAATGGCTTGAGGCCATGAAATCTGAGATGGGATCCATGTATGTGAACAAAGTATGGACTTTGGTTAAGTTGCCCGATGATCGGCAGGCCATAGAGAATAAATGGATCTTCAAGAAGAAGACTGACATTGATGGTAATGTTACTGTCTACAAAGCTCGACTTGTTGCGAAAGGTTTTTGACAAGTTTAAGGAATTGACTACGATGAGACCTTCTCACCCGTAGTGATGCTTAAGTCCGTCCGAATCATGTTAGCAATTGCCACATTTTATGATTATGAAATTTGGCAAATGGATGTCAAAATTGCATTCCTTAATGGATACCTTAAAGAAGAGTTGTATATGATGCAACCAGAAGGTTTTGTCGATCCAAAAGGTGCTAACAAAGTGTGCAAGCTCCAACGATCCATTTATGCACTGGTGCAAGCCTCTCGGAGTTGGAATATATGCTTTGATAGTGTGATCAAAGCATATGGTTTTATACAGACTTTTGAAGAAGTCTATATTTACAAGAAAGTGAGTGGGAGCTCTGTAGCATTTATGATATTATATGTGGATGACAAAGGGAACAACGTATACCGTTATGCGGTTTGACCGATAAAGATCTTCATAGAATATGTAGGAGCCAATATGAGCATCCAGGTTCCGCTATTGGTTATTGACCGGAGACGAGTCTCGGTCATGTCTACATAGTTCTCGAACCCGTAGGGTCCGCACGCTTCGCTCGGTGACGATCGATAATACGAGTTTATGTGTTTTGATGTATCGAAAGTAGTTTGGAGTCCCAGATATGACCAAGGACATGACGAGGAGTCTCAAAATGGTCGAGACATAAAGATCGATATATTGGATGACTATGTTTGGACTTCGGAAGGGTTCCGGGCAAGTTCGGATAAATACCGGAGTACCGGGGGGTTACCGGAACCCCCCGGGAGTGTAATGGGCCTATTGGGCCTTAGTGGGGAAGAGGAGGGGCGGCCAGGGCAGGCCGCGTGCCCCCTACCCCTCTAGTCCGAATTGGACAAGGAGGGGGGCTTTCCTTCCCCCTCTCTCCTCCTTCCCTCTCTCCTACTCCTACTCCCGGTGGGAGTAGGAATCCCCTTGGGGTGCGTCTAGGAGGGCCGGCCTCTCCCCCTCCTCCACTCCTTTATATACGGGGAGGGGGCACCCCATAGACACACAAGTTGATCATTGATCTCTTAGCCATGTGCGGTGCCCCATCCACCATAATCCACCTCGGTCATATCGTAGCGGTGCTTAGGCGAAGCCCTGCGTCGGTAGCTTCATCATCACCATCATTATGCCGTCGTGCTAATGAAGCTCTCCCCCGACACTCTACTGGATCGTGAGTTCGTGGGACGTCGCCGAGCCGAACGTGTGCAGATCACGGAGGTGCCATACCTTCGGTGCTAGGGTCGGTTGATCGTGAAGACGTATGACTATATCAACCGCGTTGTCGTAACACTTCCGCTTACGGTCTACGAGGGTACATAGAAGATACTCTTCCCTCTCGTTGATATGCATCACCATGATCTTGCGTGTGCATAGGAATTTTTTTGAAATTACTACATTCCCCAACACCTTCGTGATCGAAAAAATCTCTGGTCTACCAAGCCAATCACACAGATGTCGCGCTCCATCTCATTCTCTCTCGACTCGAAGTGGCCAATACAACCCTAGCCACTGTGCCGCCGCAGTGTGCCACCGCGCCACTTCTAGAGCAACGGCTGACTGCTAGAACCCACCACCCTCTGACTCTCTTCTCTATGGCTTTCGTCCTCCTTCGTCTCCGAGGGTCCTGACCGATGACTAGTTTTCTAGTTCCACCCATGGCGGGCCTAACCAGGACGGGTGACCTGGTGGGTTCGGGGGACGAAAGAGACAAGAAGGACCACGACCACCAAAGGTTGTCTTCAATTCCCTGTTCGTCTGTGATATTTCTTGTCGATTCCTTGTTAATCTGCAACCTCTTCGGACGTTCTTTCATGTGCATTGGCTCTGTCAGGTTAAAATCCAAGACCAAACTGAAAATTTGGTCCGGCTAGTATAGTTTTTGAAAGAACCATTCGGTCATCATTTTTGCAGAACTGAATTTCCTCAGAAACCGAAGATTTTTTTTTTTTGAGAAAACTCAGAAACCGAAGATTTTTTTTGAGTCTAAACATGCTTTACTTTATTAAACCAATAAGTTCATAGGAATACAATTGAGGTCTGGTGGATTGATGAGCCACACATGGCGTCCATGATCGAGACCCAAGGCATGACTAGCGAGGCTATGTGCCTCTTCATTAGTCTCTCTCCCTTCAAACTTGAAGGCACAAAGTTGAAACATCGTGGATGTCTCCATTATTTCCCTCAGAACCGGGCCGTACACTCCTCTAGTGTTGTTCGCAATATCCTGGATAACCCCCTTGCAGTCAGATGCTATTAGCACATGCGCAGCTCCCAGATCATTGGCCAGTGCCAGAGCTTCGCGACAAGCTAGCGCCTCTAGAATTGATGAATCGGATATATCCCTGCATCGTATGGCTAAAGCGCCAAGAAACATACCAGTTGAGTCCCTGCAAATTGCACTGAAAGCGCCTCCATTTCCGTGACGCTCCACTGCCCCATCCACCTTTATCTCCATGCACCCAGGTGGCGGTGGGCTCCATGCTTCCCGCCGTTGATGAAGATGTACTGGGCCTGGTCGTAATGGAGATGTATTTGGTTTGCAATCCTTCAGCACTCTTAGATATTTCATGATGAAATTGTGTGTCGCTTGTGGACTCTGAAAAATGTGCTCATGCAATGCCTGCCTCTTAGCAAACCAGATCGACCATAGGGTAACCACTGTTTGTGTGAACTCCTCACTGGATAGCATGTCATGCAATGCAAACACACACCTTTTTGCGTTAGGTTCGACCATACTATTTAGTGCTTCGACCAGATCGTAATCTTAGAGAGCCCAGACACAATGTGCGAGGTTGCAGTGGAGTAGAGAGTGTTGCCAAGAATCTTCAGCACCGTAGAGTCCGCAACACGTGGTAGTAGACATGTTTCTCTCATGAAGAAGGTCTGCTGTCAGGATGGATTGCTGGGCAAGCCTCCATAGAAAGATTTTGACCTTGGAGGGAACATCTATATTCCACAATTTCGTCCATGCTTTGTGCTCGCCTACTGTGTCCGACGACCTGGCCCTTCCTTCAAGCCAAGCCTCACGTCTCAACTTAGTGTCAATGAGCATCTGGTAGTCCGATCGGACTGAGAATGTTCTGTTCTTTTCATGTACCCACGACCAAAAATCCTCAATATGTCTTGTGCACAAAGGAATTGCCAGGATGGCTTTAGCATCTGTGGGAAGAAACACTTCCTCAATAGTTTCCCGATCCCATTCTGCTCCGGGCAAAATCAGCTCCCCAACGTGTTTTGGCGGACTGGCCACCCTGCTCACTATCGGTCGCATATTGGCTAGGCGTGGTAGCCAGCTGTGCTGCCAAATAAGTGTGGTCTGGCCATATCCAATGCGACGAATGAGTCCTTGGACTAGAACATCACATCCATCCAGAACTGCCCTCCAAATATGCGAGGGAGCGGAGCCGAGATCCGCACTCAAAAATTATCCATTAGCAAAATACTTGGCCTTCAGAATACGTGTGCTTAGTGATTCAGGCTGCATTAACACATGCCACGCCTGTCTGGCCAGGAGGGCTAGGTTAAAGAGCTCAATATCACGGAAGCCAAGTCCACCACAATATTTTGGACGTGTCATGACACTCCATGAGACCCAATTTAGTTTTCGGTGGCCTTCCTTGCTGCCCCACCAGAATTTCCGAATCAGAGAATTGATATGCTCACAAAGACCATGTGGGAGCTTAAAAAACACATCGAGTATACCGGTACTGATTGCGCCACAGATTTAATCAATACTTCTTTCCCTCCGGAAGACATAAGTTTCTCCATCCACCCCTTAATCTTGCTCCATACTCTATCCTTTAGGAACTTGAAGGCCCCATTTTTACTATTTCCAACATCAGAAGGCATTCCAAGGTATTTTTCAGAGAGGGATTCATTCGTGATATTCAATGCTTGCTTCACTTCCTCTCTTAAAATATTTGGACACCCCTTACTAAAGAAACCCGATGATTTAGGCAGATTAATCCTCTAGCCCGATGCATTACAATAGCTCTCCATCAGAGAGGATAACTCCATAGCTCCATCGGAACTGGCTTTGACAAACAGCAGGCTATCATCCGCAAAGAGTAAGTGGCTAACCGGCGGTGCCGAGGGAGCTACTTGGATTCCACTGAGGTGCGATGATTCGTCTTGTGTTTTTAAGAGGCACGTGAGGCCCTCCGCTGCAAGCAAAAACAGATAAGGAGATATAGGGTCCTCCTGACGGATCCCTCTTGATGGGATGAACTCCTCCAATTTCCCACCATTAAAAAGGACCGAGAATTTTACAGACTTTACCATTCTCATAACCAGATTGATCCAAATAGGAGCAAAGCCCAGCTTACTCATTATAGCCTCTAGGTATGACCATTCCACCTGGTCATATGCCTTGATCATGTCTAGCTTCACAGCACAAAATCTATTTCTCTTTGCCTTGTTTCTCTTCATAAAGTGCAGGCACTCATAAGCTGTTATAATATTGTCTGTGATCAATCTCCCTGGGACAAAGGCTGATTGTTCTTCGGAGATAATATCAGGCAAGATTTGCTTCAACCTGTTCGACACCACTTTGGAAGCAATCTTGTATAACACATTGCATAGACTAATAGGGCGAAATTGAGACAATTGGGTTGGGTCTTTTACCTTCGGGATCAACACTAAAATCGTTTCATTTATTACCCCCATCTTTTCCTTACCCTGCAGTATGCGCAGTACCACATTGGTCACCTCAGAACCACAGAGCTCCCAATGACGTTGGAAAAAATGAGCCGGGTACCCATCTGGGCCAGGGGCCTTGGTTGGATACATTTGAAAAAGGGCCTTTTTCACCTCCTCGGGGCTATAAGGGGCAAACAGAGATGCGTTCATTTCCTGGGTTACTTTAACCGGGACTGTATTCAGGATGTATTGCATGCCAGATGTGCCCTCCGAGCTGTACAAATTCTTATAGAAGGTATTTGTGAGCTGCACCATCTCTGTTGGATCGTGCGTTATAGAACCGTCAGGCCGCTGCAGATTTTTGATTGTGTTCTTTCTTCTCCGCATGCTAGCACGCCTCCGGAAAAACTTTGTATTCTTGTCGCCATCAGTCAGCCAGTCGACATGTGAGCCTTGCCGTTGCATTATCTCCTCCATGTGATATAGCTCTATCAAGTGATCAGAAATTTTTATCTCTACATGTGAAGGTGCTAAACGGCGGGGGTCATTCTGCAAAACAGCCAACTCCTTTTTCAGCTTCTTTATTGCCTTGGCCACTAAAAGTGCTAGTTATTGACTAGAGGGGGGTGAATAGGCGATTTTATGAAAGTCTTCAAAACAAGAGAGTTTCGAAGACAACCGATATAAATGAACCTATAACCATGCGGCGAAGGTAGACTACACTAGGCAAGCCATAGTCAAGTATTCAATGAAGTGAGAGCACGAAGACTAATAGCAGCTAGGCAGTACGGATCAGGATGGAAGATAGTATGAAACCAATCTGAACAAACAGTCACACAGTGAAGACAAATAGACAATGCAAACAGGCAATGACTTCACAAGGACAAACTGTAAATAAAGAGATGGGAAGGATAGAACCAGTGGCTTGTTGAAGACAATGATTTGTTGGACCAGTTCCAGTTGCTATGACAACTGTACGTCTGGTTAGGGAAGCTCGGATTTAACTCAGAAGACCGGCTAGAGGATTCACAGTCCTCAAGTGTAACAAGTCTTCAGATCACACAGACAGAAAGACTTCAGTGATGCCTAACACTCTTTGGCTCTGGGTGTTTAGGGCTTTGTCCTCGCAAGGATTCCTCTCTCAAAGGCTTCGAGGTGGGTTGCTCTCAAACGACAAAAGCCGTGCACTAACTCTGAGCAGCCTCCAATTTATGGTGTATGGGGTGGGCTATTTATAGCCACTAGGCAACCCGACCTGATTTGTCCGAAATGACCCTGGGTCACTAAGGAACTGACACGTGTTCCAATGGTCAGATTTCAAACACACGCGACAACTTTACTTGGGCTACAAGTAAAGCTGACTCATCCAGCTCTGGATAAGATTTGCTCTCATTGTCTTCGCTCGAAGACATACAATTGTGGTTGAGCATCACTTTAGTCATTCTAACTATGTTCACTTGGACCCCACTTAATAGTACGGTGGTTCCTATGACTCAACAAAGAAGAAAATGAAACTACGAAACAACTCTATCTTCGCGCTCCAAAGTCTTCATGCGATGTCTTCTCATGTCATAGTCTTCACTGTGAATATCTTCACATACCACCATAGTCTTCAATGTCTTCACACATTTTTAGGGGTCATCTCCGGTAGGCAAACCGAATCAATGAGGGACTACTACCTGTGTTATCCTGCAATTCTCACAAACACATTACTCCCTCAACTAGGCTTGTCGTCAATACTCCAAAACCAACTAGGGGTGGCACTAGATGCACTTATAATCTCCCCCTTTTGGTGATTGATGACTAACTGGTTGAAGTTTTCAACGGGGATAAAAATATGTGAAATTGTAAAGGATTTAGGTATTGTCTTCGTAAGTAGCAGAAAGGCTCCCCCTGAAGATGTGCATATAAGTATTTTGCTTTTGAATGCAAATGTACATGGCAGGTTGTACTTGCGGAGCTCCTCTTCTACTTATGAAGACAATTTATCATGCATGAAAGGATATAATGAAGATAATGACCTGCATAATGAAAAATGGACGTCTGCAAAATGACTTCGTGCAGAATTTATCATCGCACATGCGGAATTTATCATCGCATCACATAGTTGACCGAAAAGGTAGCAGACGACCATCAAGTTTAAGAAAAGAAAACTACGGAAAGAAAAGTACGAAGGACCTAACCTACCAGGCCACTTGGCCCAACTAACTATAACTGGCCCAGCCCAGCCCCTGATTTCCCCTTCCTCATGCTATAGGAGGCAGAGGGGATCGTGGAGGCCATCCATGGCATCCCGGCCAGGTGCCGGCCATCCACGACCTTCCTCGTAGTCTACAAGACCCTGGCGCCCCTTCCCCAAACCCTAATCCCCTCCCTAGCTACCCCCAGATCCATTTCTCCTCTCCCTTACTCGTCCTCATCTCCGCAGCGATCGCAGTCACAGCCGTTGCCACGGCTTTGTCGTCCTCGCGACCGTCGTCATCCCCGCGTTGAGCTGGGACATCCAGGGGCTTCACCACCAACTCCTCCTTCATCTACGCTATTGGGTTGGACCGGGGAGGCCCTGTATGCTCGCCATCGTCATCGTCCCCGTCGCGTACATATCCGTCCGCCGTCGTCGATTCCAACAGCTCCAGTCCACCCCCGGCCTCCTCGACCGCGCCCCCGAGCTCGCTGTGAGCTCCTCTCCCGGATCCCTCCTTTGCTTGCTTCAATTTGTCTCCGTTGAGTCCGCAACCGCCTCTGCCACCGCTGCGGCACCTGCTCTGCTCCGTGCACTGCATGCGCCGCTGTCGCACGCCGCCGTGCCATGCTGCACGTCACCGTTGGCGCGTGCTACCGTTGCTCTGCTGACGCTCGCTACCCGGCTTCCGCTAGCCGCGTCGGCCGCGCCCCGCGCTCACCCGTGCATGCCTCGCCTTCCCAGTCGAGCCTGCCCCACGCCAATGCCCACCGCTCTGCTTATACTGCTGCTAGTTAGTCTAGTATGGCTAGCTTTATGAATATTACACTAAGTAACCCTCTAGGTAGCCCCTAAACTGCGGCTAAACAACTGTTAGCAGGAGTAAGAATAATATTTGTAGGTAGTACACTTGTCAAAGCTCAAATGTTTCCATTGGACCAAATCAATTTGATGCATGGATTAATTTCTATGAAAATCACAAAATGCTATCTTTTCTAAACACAGAACAAAACTAACCCCTAGCACTGTGTGTGCGTGTGTTATGTATGTATGTGTGTTGTGTGTATAGCATGCGTGTGTGTGGTGTGCGTGTGTGGACGGCTGGACTCTGTCCACTAATGGCCGGCCCTTGTTAATTAGGCTATGTTTAGCTTAGGATTAGTTTAGTGCTAACTAGCCCTTTTTAGCAAATGACAAGTGGGTCCCATCTAAATAGTTTAGATAAATATTTTGGAAATTATTAAATCAGTGTCATATGGGCCACCACCTCTCCTTTTGACTAGTCACATTGACTTGGTCAATTCGGATTTAAATTAAACACAAAATTCTAGAATATTGTTAAAACTTTGGAAATTCATACAAAAATAACCGTAGCTTGGATGAAAAAGTTTTATATATGAAAAATGATCAGAAAAATGAGATGAATCCGGATACGCAGCCCGTTCATCCGCCACACGTCCCTAGCATAGAAAACCTGCAAACCGCCCCCTCCGGTCCGTCTGTCCGAAAACGTGAAACACTGGGAATACTTTCCCGGATGTTTCCCCCCTTCGTTGGTAGCACCTAGTACTGCGTTAGGTCATCCCTAGCACCGCGTATTACCCTCTTATGCTTTGTGATGCTTTGATTGCTCTATTGTTTATTGTGTTTCCCCTCCGTTATTTCTTTACGGTAGGCCTCGAGACCGCGGTTGAACCAGTGATTGCCTACTTCACCTTCGACGGTCCGGTTTTGTCTGCAGAGCAACCAGGCAAGCCCCCCCTTTGATCACCAAATATCGCGTATTCTTCTCTCTACTGCTTGCATTAGAGTAGTGTAGCATGTTACTGCTTTCCATTAATCCTATCCTGATGCATAGCCTGTCCTTGCTACTACTGTTGTTACCTTTACCTCCAATCCTAATGCTTAGTATAGGATGCTAGTTTATCATCAGTGGCCCTACATTCTTGTCCGTCTGCCATGCTATACTATTGGGCCGTGATCACTCGGGAGGTGATCACGGGTATATACTATATACTTTATACATGATACATGTGATGACTAAAGTCAGGTTGGCTCGAGGAGTACCCGCGGTTGATTCACGAATTGGGGGCTGGAAGGACATACTTTCCCGACGGCCCTCAGTGTGGATCTTTGCGGCGAAGCGACAGGGCAGGTTGAGACCACCTAGGAGAGAGGTGGGCCTGGCCCTGGTCGGCGTTCGCGGTTATTTCAAGATAACACGTTTAACGAGATCTTGGTATTTGATCTGAGTCTAGCCACTGGCCTATACGCACTAACCATCTACGCGGGGACAGTTATGGGCACTCGACGTCGTGGTATCAGCCGAAGGCTTCGTGACGTCAGCGACTGAGCGGCACGCGCCGGATTGGACTGGAACGCCTACTAGGCTAGGTCTGCTTCCGGCCGCGTTCGCAACGTGCAGGTGTGCAAAGGGCGATGGGCCCAGACCCCTGCGCCATAGGATTTAGACCGGCGTGCTGGCCTCTCTGTTGAGCCTAGGTGGGGCTGCGACGTGTTGATCTTCCGAGGCCGGGCATGACCCAGAAAAGTGTGTTCGGCCAAATGGGATCGAGCATGTTGGGTTATGTGGTGCACCCCTGCAGGGAAGTTAATCTATTCGAATAGTTGTGATCTTCGGTAACAGGACGACTTGGAGTTGTACCTTGACCTTATGACAACTAGAACCGGATACTTCATAAAACACACCCTTCCAAGTGCCAGATACAACCGGTGGTCGCTCTCTCACAGGGCGACGAGGGGAGGATCATCGGTTAGGTTTATGCTATGCGATGCTACTTGGTGAACTTACCATCTACTCTCTTCTTCTTCTGCAAGATGGAGGTTACCAGAAGCGTAGTCTTCGACAGGATTACCTATCCCCCTCTTATTCCGGCATTCTGCAGTTCAGTCCACATATGATACCATTAATCCATTTGATACCAATGCATACATATCTAGTGTAGCTCCTTGCTTGCGAGTACTTTGGATGAGTACTCACGGTTGCTTTGCCCCCTCTTTTCCCCTTTTCTATACTCGATTGCTGCGACCAGATGATGGATCCCAGGAGCCGGACACCACTGTCGATGATGACTACTACTACTCGGGAGGTGCCTACTACTACGTGCAGCCCGCTGATGACGACCAGGAGTAGTTTAGGAGGATCCCAGGCAGGAGGCCTGCGCCTCTTTCGATCTGTACTCCAGTTTGTGCTAGCCTTCTTAAGGCAAACTTGTTTAACTTATGTCTGTACTCAGATATTGTTGCTTCCGCTGACTCGTCTATGATCAAGCTCTTGTATTCGAGCCCTCGAGGCCCCTGGCTTGTAATATGATGCTTGTATGACTTATTTTATTTGTAGAGTTGTGTCATGATATCTTCCCGTGAGTCCCTGATCTTGATCGTACATGTTTGCATGTATGATTAGTGTATGGTTGAATCGGGGGCGTCACAATCACATAGGGTCAAAAAGGTAGCAGATGGCCGTCAAGTTTAAGTGTTACAACTCAAAACGAACAAATGTATCAAAAGCGAGAGTTGTAAGCACTTGGCAAATGTAGCAAAAGTATAGCAACCGCCCATATGGACCCGCTTGAAGACTATCAACTCATATGCTTCTCCCCCTTTTGTCAGTAATGACCAAAAAGGTTTGAAGACATAGAGCTTGCTACTCGTTCCCATGTGGAGTAGGTGATGAAGCAGGGTCGACGTTGAGGTTTGGCGGTGCAGACGAACTTGGTGCAGTGTCGATACACGCCGAAGTTGGAGGTGGTGAGGTAGCATCATCTTGGTCATCAATGACTCTCGCATTAACAGTTGCAGCTGATGAAGAATAGTCAGAGTCTTCGAGTGAGGGAGTCCGACGCAAGTGAGCGTTCCGGGGAGGAGTTGAATCAAACTTGAATCTCTCAGCGAAGCCATCCTGGTGAAGATTATCTTCAGAGCTCAACAGAGTCAGACTCTTCCACGATCGGCGACAGGTTCATGTGTAACAAAGGCATTCTTGGTGGCAAGGTTGAGAATGCGATTGACATCCACCAAGAGGCTTTGCATTTGACGCTTAACCCAGTCATGATGCTTATCCTGTTTCTGATGTAGAGCGACGAGGAGCTCTCAGTCATTGAGAACACGAGATCGCTTCCGAGGCCTTTGGGAAATTGTGCTTTCAGTGGCTTCAGTTTCGGTGCGAGGGGCACGTGTATTGCCAGCCAGGGGATAAACACGAGAAACGGCTTGAACTCCTTCAATGGGTTGTGAGAAGCTTTGGTGATCAGCATTGTGAAGAGTAACAGGCTCTTTGGCAGGCTCTGGGTAGATGGCTTCAACAGACATATCAACCTCTGGCAAGAATATGAGATGATTGCGTGCGGAAGGCTGATAGTTGATTGCAGAGTGAAGCTTTATAAGGCGCATTACCCATGGAGCATAGAATTTAGACCAAAGATGTCGGAGCCAGATGCAGCCAGCTGCCTGATGAAAAAATCTTGAGCATTGAAGTTGATGCCATTGAAGATATAGAAGACCAAAGTCTTCATTGCTCCTTCAAGCTTCGCTGCAGAGGCATGTCCTTTGACAAGCCATAGAGTTCGCCTGATGATGTGATAAATGGTGCGGGGTAGATACTCTAGATCTTCAACAAAGAATTTCGTTGGGTATTTAGCGTCGCGTGGTAGAGGCTTCATCATGCTCAGCATTTGGCTCAGATTAGGCTCTGGCTTCTGGAATATGCTCTCCAAAGCATTCTGGTGTAGTTGACAACCTGGTTCATAATGTTCGCCGGGAGTGGGCAGGGCTGTAAGCTCAATGATGTCTTGGGCTTTAGCTTCATGATGTACATCGCCCGTCATCCACTCAAGGATCCATGTCTTCGAATCCCTATTGTAGCCACGAATGTGGAGGGTGGCATAGAATTGAAGCAAAAGTTCTTCATTCCAATGTTCTTTTGTTGTCACAAATGGGAGAAGACTAGCATCTTTGAAGTAGTCAAGGGCTTCTTCTAGGCACGGCAGGCCAGCCGTGGCTTCGCTGTCTAGACGCATATGAGGGAAAATGCGCCCCTGATTGTATAAGATGCAGGAATAGTAACTACGCTGCTGATAACTCCAGAATCGATCTAATGAAATTCTTGCCCTTGTGTAGGGGTTCTTGGCTTTGTCAAAGAATGTGTTGTGTGCCTTGAAGCCATTGACATTAAAGGATCCTGGTGAAGTTGCGGTACCTGGGAACCTTGGCAGTCTTGGCTTAGGCTTCTGGACCTGAGGCCCGTGCTCTACATGATAATCAAATTGCGGACCACCAGCAGGTGGAGGAACCAGAATTGGCCATCTAACAATAATCAACTGGCCACGATCAAATGCTTGCGCGATGGTGTGTGGCCTTGGAGGCGGTACAGGAGCAGTGGCAGTGGTATTGACTTTAGGCTGCAGATTTGCATCAGGTGCAGCATTGGCTTTAGGTTCAGGGACTTCTGGTACCTCACTAGCTTCAGGCGCCACATTAGCTTCAGCCATGACGACGTCATTGGCTTCAGTATGGGTGTTGGTGGTCGCCTCAATGTTATCAGCCTCCACTCGAGTAGCTGGAGGGTCGGACACGTTCTCCTCGAGAAAAACTTCAGGGTTGGTTGGGGGTGTAGCAACACGTTCTTCTTCTCTTGGTTCTTCTTATTCATCGGCTGATGCAGCCGGAATATCTTCAGCCGCTTTGGCTTCAGACTCGGGGATGTTCGCAGTAGGAGAGGCTTCAGGAAAGACTTGGCGTGAAACGGATTGGCGCTCTTCTCCTTTCGGAACACTTGACAAAGTGACATTTGGCATTGGTCCTTTGCGAAGCCTGTGGAGTGCAGGCGACGCCTTTGGAGAGGGAGTGGGCTGGGCCACAAAGTCATCGTCTTCAAGCACCGAAGTGGTGACTTGAGGTGGGGGAGTACTTGGGGATTCTTCTTGACGGGGGGAGTCTTGTGGGTGATCAACCCATGAGTCATCCTGAGCAATAGCGTTAATGGACGACCAATGCTGATGAGTTCGCTATTCGTGAGAACAGGCAATGATACCACATTGTGTTCGATCTAAGGAAGGACTTCATCATCTTCAACATTGTCTTAGTGACCAATGTCTTCAGCTGCGGTGGGGTCAACAACTGGAATGTCTTCAACTTCTGGAGCCTCTGTGGAAGCAGGCTCATGAACTATCAACTGGCCCTCATGATGTTCAGATGAAGGACGAGCCACTAAGATCGGCTCGACAACAAGGGGCTCTATGGGAGCAGCCCGGTCTTTCTTCTTTGTCTTTCTCTTCTTGGTTGGTGGAGCATCATCAGTGGTAGCCTTGGTCTTGCGCTTTCGGGCTTCGGCTTCAGCTGCCCTAGTTTTCTTGAGCTCCGAAGCCACTATGGGGACCTTAGGCTTCGAGCCTGTCATACTGGCCGGGAAGACAATGCGAGGTTCTTCCTGCCTTGATGCTTCTGGTTGGGCCACAGCAGGCTTCTTCTTCTTCTTGGCAGCCATTCTGGGGTCGATGCCTGGTCGCCCCAAAGCCTTGCGCTTTTCAGCTTCATTGTAGCCTTGAACACATTTGGCAGCGAGATTCTTCATGCGCTCACGAGAACCTTTTGCTTCTTCACGTTTCTTGTGGAATGCCTCCTTGAGCTCATGCAGCATGACCTTGAAGTTTTGGACGTCTTCCACGTTGAGCTTGGTCATGTGCTTCTTGAACTGAGCCTTTTCATAATCAATATTGTGCTTCAGCTCAACAATCTTCTATGCAAGAGCCAGCTCAGGAGCAATGGCTCCATGGAAAGAGACGTTGAGGCCAATTTGGAGCTGAAGATCATCAAAACTGATGTCTGGGCTATCAAACTACTCATCAATGAACTTGTACAGGATCTCCACATCAAAGAGGGGAAGATCATTGAAGATTTCTGCCGCTTGCTTGCTCTTTATAAGCAGCTCAAGAGCATCATCGCCAAGATCATCGTTGCTAGACAAATCAATGGCTTCGTTCTCGTTCATTAGAACGGCGGCAGGGGTCAATGCTTGACCAGTTGGTTGCATGGGCTTCTTCATCTTGTTAGACTTGGAGATGCGAGAGAGATCTTCAGACTGCACACTGGCTTCAGGAGGTGCAGTGGCCAGAGGCTTCGCCCGCGAGACCTTTGGTACGGAGGAAGGCTTTGAAGCCTTTGGTTTCTTTTGCTTCACAGGCTTCGGTGGTGCAGGTGCTTCGTCAGAATCAGCGTCATCTGCAGAGTGATCCACGGTTGCCCCTTGAACCTGAATATGAGTGATGAGACCTTCAAGGTTGTAGAAGGGCCCAACAATATTGGGTTCAGCATCGCGTCACTACAAAAAAATACACTTCCGTGATGATACGTGTTTGTCACAGTAGGTCACGTTTTTTGTCATGCATGTACATTCATGATGATTTTATGACAGAATCAAGATAGTCATGTGCTGTCGTAGAAGTGTTCCATGACATTACCAAAATTATCATCACGGAAGTGTCCACTTCCATGACGATAAATCGCGCGTCACAAAAGTGCTTTCGTCAAGGGTGACCAACATGTGGCATCCACCGTAACGGAACGCCGTTAAGCTATCGGGTCGGGTTTTGGATCCGATAACCCGTTAACAGCCCCGACCAATGGGGATTTTCCACGTGTAAAATCATCATTGGCTGGAGGAAACACGTGTCGGCTCATCTTTGGGACAGATGTCATCCACTCATTGGACGGAAGGCGCCTATGATACGTCGACACGTGGCACGGCCCAACAGAGGCCCATTCTTGTGAAAAGGTCGGCCCATTTGACTTGGTCAAAAGGTGGCGGGCCGGCCCATGGAAAGCCTATTAACGGCATGTTCGCATATAGCCCATTTACAGCCCGCTAACCCAAGGCCCGTTACGCCCTATCCGAATTAGGCCCAGTAGAGTCATATGGGCCATCCAATATGATTCCAGCCCATTTTCACTTCTGGCGCATGTATGGCCCATGACGTCTTTCGGCCCATATGAGGCCCTATGTAACTCTTGGCCTATTAACGGCCCATGGTGAAACTGGCCCATAATGAACAGAGTATCACTTTACACCCATTAACGACCCGTGGTGAAACTGGCCCGTAATGAACAGTGTATCACTTTATACCCATTAACGGCCCACTATTCCGTTGGGCCGTTTCCAGCCCATGTTATCATTCGGCCTTCTCAGAGCCCATTTATTCTTGGGCTCATTTCCAGCATTCGTTTACTTACAGCCCGTTACTGTCATTTTCTGCTTGTGGGCCAAATTCAGCCTGTGGTTACAGTCGGCCCGTTTGTGGTCCGTTAATACGTTGGGCCGTTTTCATAGCGTCATCAAATACGGCCTATTAACGATGGCCTGTTATGGTCGGCCCATGAAAGGACGATTCCAACTCTAGCCCGTTTACGGCCATAATGCGGTCTGTTTGGCCCATGTTTGGCCAATCGATCATATGGCCCGTATAAGGCCCATTAATGATACGACCCGCAGAAGGCCCATTGTTTCTATGGCCCATAGAAGGCCCATTGTTTCTATGGCCCGTAGAAGGCCCACTGTTTCTACGGCCAGTAGGAGGCCCGGTGTCACTACAGTAAATATTAGGCCATGGTTATTGTGGCCTAGTTTTAAAAAATAGGTTATTGCAGCCACTAGCTAACCACGGAAAAAGAACTGCAATGACTACAAGCAAACAAATAAACAAGACAACAAGGAAATAAATAAGCAAGCAACTAACGCTAGTCTATCACGGCTATTACACATACTACATCCACTGGGCATCAAAGTTCGCCACCAGTGCAAATATAGGGAACAAAGCAGCATATCATATACACTGGTTGTCAAAGTTGGCGACCAGCGCAAATAAACGCCGCGGCAAAACAAATCCAGAACTGAAACCACTTCAGAAGATCTCAAGAAACAATATCCTGGGTACCCATAATGCTGGCAAGATGCTTAGCAAGCTTATTAACTTTCTCTTGTTTGGCGCTTAAATCCTCCAGCGCTTGCTGTTGCACCAGAAAATATGCATCTGAATTCTGCAGGGACTTCCTCAGTCCTTCAGCTTCCTGTCGCAGCACATCTGATCGATGTCTTTCAACTTGAAGTTGAGACTCAAGAAGACGAACTGATTCAGGCAGCGAGTTCGAAGAGCTTGTGCCAGCAGTAGTGGCCAGTAACTCGAACACTCCATCAAGACAGGACTTTTGGGTTCCCTCACTGTCATCAAGATAGTTTTTATCAGCTTTCTTGGAGACCAACAGGGATGTCTCACTATCTTGAACCTTATCTGCATTACTTCCTTTACCATTGGATAACGCGGTACTATTCTCCAATATTTTGTCTGCATTCTAAAAGGGAAACAAGCAGACACATCACATGTTTACCATGTTGTATATGAAACTCATTTTGGTAAATGAGTTCAGTAGTAAAGTGGACAGGATAACAGCATGAAACAAACATATATCTATGTACCATGGTCACTTTATGGTCTATATCATTCTAGTTTATAAGTGTGGGTAACTATAGAGCAATAACAACACTTGTAATGTGCATGACATGAGAACATAACTGTTTATTCAATTGAAACTGAAATCAACATAGAGCAGGTTACAACAGCAAACCAGTTAAAGAAACAGGTTTAAAACATACCTGTTGCGCCATTGGAGTTTCAATTCCATCCTTCAAATTTGAAAATAGTCGGTATGAGTAAATACAGTAATGCAAGAGCAAAGGAGTATGAACCATAGCTACAGAACCTGACCTACGAACAAATCTTCTTCTCCTTTAAGCGTTGAGTTGGGATTCGGAGTGGTGGTCCTCGTGTTTGGGCACTGCAGTTCCCTTACTAACTGCTCGTGTTTGGGTGCTCTGTGGTGGAGACAGTGTTGTGTCAACTGGAACTGGGTTACTATCTGCCGGGGTTGGGGTTAGAAGGGGTGTATCTGGTTCTCTATCCAACTGGGTAGGGGTACAATCTGCGAGAGTTTGGGTTATGTGTGGTGGATCTGGTCCCTGGGCAAGCACAACTGTGGTTCTATCTGCATCAACTGGTAGCACTATCTTTTCTGAAGACCGTGTTGTTACTCCCTTAGATACTACCATCTGATACGTCTCCGTCATATCTATAATTTTTGATTGTTCCATGCCAATATTCCACAACTTTCATATACTTTTGGCAACTTTTTATCTATTTTTGGGACTAACATATTGATCCAGTGCCAGTTCCTGTTTGTTGCATGTTTTTTGTTTCGCAGAATATTCATATCAAACGGAGTCCAAACGGGATAAAAACTGACGGAGATTTTTTTTTGGAATATATATGATTTTTGGGAAGAAAAATCCATGTGAGACGGTGCCCGAGGGGGCCACGAGGCAGGGGGCACGCCCCTGACCCTCGTGGCCACCCCGTAAGGCGGTTGGTGCCCTTCTTTCGCCGCAAGAAAGTTAATATCCGGATAGAGATCGTGTTAAAATTTTAGCCCAATCGGAGTTACGGATCTCCAGGAATATAAGAAACGGTGAAAGGGTAGAATCCGGGAACGCAGAAACAGGGAGAGACAGAGAGACAGATCCAATCTCGGAGGGGCTCTCGCCCCTCCCACGCCATGGAGGCCATGGACCAGAGGGGAAACCCTTATCCCATCCAGGGAGGAGGTCAAGGAAGAAGAAGAAGAAGGAGGGGGCTCTCTCCCCCTCGCTTCCGGTGGCACCGGAGTGCCACCGGGGGCCATCATCATCACCGCAATCTTCACCAACAACTTCACCGCCATCATCACCAACTCTTCCCCCCTCTATGCAGCGGTGTAACCTCTTTCTTACCCGCTGTAATCTCTACTTAAACATGGTGCTCAGTGCTATATATTATTTCCCAATGATGTATGGCTATCCTATGATCTTTGAGTAGATCCGTTTTGTCCTATGGGCTATTTGATGATCAAGATTGGTTTGAGTTGCATGTTTTATTATTGGTGTTGTCCTATGGTTCTCTCCGTGTCATGCAAGCGTGAGGGATCCCCGCTGTAAGGTGTTGCAATACGTTTACGATTCGCTTATAGTGGGTTGCGTGAGTGACTGAAACACAAACCCGAGTAAGGGGGTTGTTGCGTATGGGATAAAGAGGACTTGATACTTTAATGCTATGGTTGGGTTTTACCTTAATGATCTTTAGTAGTTGTGGATGCTTGCTAGAGTTCCAATCATAAGTGCATATGATCCAAGTAGAGAAAGTATGTTAGCTTATCCCTCTCCCTCATATAAAATTGCAATAATGATTACCGGTCTAGTTATCGATTGCCTAGGGACAAATAACTTTCTCGTAACAAAAAGCTCTTTACTAAAACTAACTTAGTTGTGTCTTTACCTAAACAGCCCCTACTTTTTATTTACATAATCTTTATTATCTTGCAAACCTATCCAACAACACCTACAAAGTACTTCTAGTTTCATACTTGTTCTAGGTAAAGCGAACGTCAAGCGTGCGTAGAGTTGTATCTGTGGTCGATAGAACTTGAGGGAATATTTGTTCTACCTTTAGCTCCTCGTTGGGTTCGACACTCTTACTTATATAAAGAGGCTACAATTGATCCCCTATACTTGTGGGTTATCAAGACCTTTTTCTAGTGCCGTTGCCGGGGAGCAATAGCGCGGGGTGAATATTCTCGTGTGTGCTTGTTTGCTTTATCACTAAGTAATTTTTATTTGCTGTTCTTAGTTGTTCTTTATCTTTAGTTATGGATATGGAACACGAAATACCAAAAAAAATTAGGTGTACTTTCTGCTCATGGAGATGGGGAACCTCCTAAAACCCACGATGCTGGTTATGTGAAAGATATTATGTACTACTTTAATAATCCTGAGAAAACCCCATTCAATTATGTAATGGGAGTAACGTTGGATCAACATGAATACTTTAGGGATTACCGCTTGACACAAAAAGGGAAACTATTATGGGATCAAATTCATATATTGAAGTGGTATGCTAGGCAACTATGCTTGAGATATGATTATACTTGTTGTTCTAGGATGAAGGCTCCACACCTTCCCTTTTCATGTGAATTTAATGATAATAAAACCTTAGCTTCTTATGCTAATGGTATATATGATTACTATGATGTGGAACAAATAGAAGAATTTGTTGCTTTTATGGGTGCTTATGAAATTGAATCTATGTTTAAAGAGTTTGAAGACTTTGATGATTCGGTTTATAAACCTGAAAATTTAGCCATACTTAAATATTGTTATGAGAATTATGAATACAATTACGATATTAATGCACTTATTGAGAAAGTCTTCGCTGTCCAAGAAGAGACTAATATTTTGCAGGAGTCTATGGAAGAAGAAATTGATGAAACTGTGAGCTCATTGGATGAAAAAGATGAGGAGGAGGAGAGCGAAGAACAAAAGGAGGAAGAGCGGATTGATCACTCATGCCCACCTTCTAATGAGAGTAACTCTTCAACTCATACATTGTTTAATTCCCCTTCATGCTTACCGAAGGATGAATGCTATGATAATTGCTATGATCCCGTTGATTCTTTTGAAATATCCCTTTTTGATGGTGCTTGCTATGCTTGTGGCCAAGATGCCAATATGAATTATGCTTATGGAGATGAACTTGCTATAGTTCCTTATGTTAAACATGAAATTGTTGCTATTGCACCCACACATGATAGTCCTATTATCTTTTTGAACTCTCCAAACTACACTATATCGGAGAAGTTTGTGCTTATTAAGGATTATATTGATGGGTTGTGTTTTACTACTACACATGATGATTTTGATAGATATAATATGCATGTTCTTGCTGCTCCTACTTGCAATTATTATGAGAGAGGAACTATATCTCCACCTCTCTATGTTTCCAATACGATAAAAATGCAAGAAACTGTTTATACTATGCATTGGCCTTTACTTTGTGTGCATGAATTGTTCTTTTATGACATGCCGATGCATAGGAAAAGAGTTAGACTTCGTTGTTACATGATATATGTTACTTTGTGCTCGCTACTAAATTACAAATCATTGTTAATTAAAATTGGCTTTGATATACCTTGGGATCCGGGTGGATTCACTACTTGAGCACTATATACCTAGCTTAATGGCTTTAAAGAAAGCGCTGCCTGGGAGACAACCCGGAAGTTTTATAGAGTCATTTATTTCTGTTGAGTGCTTTCATATAGTTTAAAAACAACAAAAATAAAGAGGAGAACCCAAAACTTTTTCAAAAAGGAAAGTGAAAGTGAGAAAGACAAGCATTGTTGAAGTGGGAGAGCTCCTTGAACTTTGTTCATGCTCACGGCAACTTTGTGAATCTTGATTACAGAAACTTTTCAACAAAAATAATTATCCCCTTGTACAATTCCATTGTATTATAAAAATAATGTGCCAAGGTTTACCTTTAGGATGTTTACATTTGCTTGATGGTTTGTACGGTGCAGGACAGAAACTTTGTCTGTAGTGCACGATTTTACATTTTTAGCTGGAACGTCAAATGGTTCTGATTCTTTTTGCACTATGTTTATATGATTATTTTTTTCCTAATTTTTGCAGAATTTTTCAAGAATCATAAGTATGGTGAATGTTCAGATTATTACAGACTATTCTGTTTTAGACAGATTCTGTTTATGCATAGTTTGCTTGTTTTGTCGGAACTATCAATTTATATTAGTGGACTAAGCCATGAAAAAGTTATATTACAGTAGACACAATGCAAAAACAAAATATGAATTGGTTTGCAACAGTACTTAGAGTAGTGATTTGCTTTATTATACTAACGGATCTTACCGAGTTTTCTGTTGAAGTTTTGTGTGGATGAAGTGTTCGATGATCGAGAATGTCTCGATGTGAGAAGAAGGAAGAGAGGCAAGAGCTAAAGCTTGGGGATGCCCGAGGCACCCTAAGTAAATATTCAAGGAGACTCAAGCATCTAAGCTTGGGGATGGCCCGGAAGGCATCCCCTCTTTCTTCAACAAGTATCGGTATGTTTTCAGATTCGTTTCGTTCATGCGATATGTGCAATCTTGGAGCGTCTTTTGCATTTAGTTTTCATTTTTCTTTTATGCACCATGCTGGTATGAGATAGTCCTTGGTTGATTTATAAAATGCTCTTTGCACTTCACTTATATCTTTTGAGTATGGCTTTATAGAATGCTTCATGTGCTTCACTTATATCATTTGAAGCTTGGATTGCATGTTTCTCTTTACATAGAAAACCGCCATTTGTAGAATGCTCTTTTGTTTCACTTATATTTGTTAGAGCGTGGGCATATCTTTTGTAGAAAGAATTAAACTCTCTTGCTTCACTTATATCTATTTAGAGAGATGACAGGAATTGGTCATTCACATGGTTAGTCATAAAATCCTACATAAAACTTGTAGATCACTGAATATGATATGTTTGATTCCTTGCAATAGTTTTGTGATATAAAGATGGTGATATTAGAGTCATGCTAGTGGGTAGTTGTGAATTGTAGAAATACTTGTGTTGAGGTTTGTGATTCCCGTAGCATGCACGTATGGTGAACCGTTATGTGATGAAGTCGGAGCATGATTTATTTATTGATTGTCTTCCTTATGAGTGGCAGTCGGGGACGAGCGATGGTATTTTCCTACCAATCTATCCCCCTAGGAGCATGCACATAGTATTTTGTTTCGATAGCTAATAGACTTTTGCAATAAGTATGTGAGTTCTTTATGACTAATGTTGAGTCGATGGATTATATGCACTCTCACCCTTCCACCATTGCTAGCCTCTCTAGTATCGCGCAACTTTCGCCGGTACCATAAACCCACCATATACCTTCCTCAAAACAGCCACCATACCTACCTATCATGGCATTTCCATATCCATTCTGAGATATATTGCCATGCAACTTCCATCATCATCATATACATGACTTGAGCATTCATTGTCATATTGCTTTGCATGATCGTAAGATAGCTAGCATGATGTTTTCATGGCTTGTCCGTTTTTTGATGTGATTGCTACGCTAGATCATTGCACATCCCGGTACACCGCCGGAGGCATTCATATAGAGTCATATCTTTGTTCTAGTATCGAGTTGTAATATTGAGTTGTAAATAAATAAAAGTGTGATGATCATCATTATTAGAGCATTGCCCCAGTGAGGAAAGGATGATGGAGACTATGATTCCCCCACATCGGGATGAGACTCCGGACTTTAAAAATAAATAAAAGAGGCCAAAGAAGCCCACCAAAAAAACAAAAAAATAAGAGAAAAAGAGAGAAGGGGCAATGTTACTATCCTTTTACCACACTTGTGCTTCAGAGTAGCACCATGTTCTTCATATAGAGAGACTCTTGAGTTATCACTTTCATATACTAGTGGGAATTTTCATTATAGAACTTGGCTTGTATATTCCGATGATGGGCTTCCTCACACGCCCGAGGTCTTCATGAGCAAGCAAGTTGGATGCACACCCACTTAGTTTTTAGTCTGAGCTTTCATACACTTATAGCTCTTAGTGCATCCGTTGCATGGCAATCCCTACTCACTCACATTGATATCTATTGATGGGCATCTCCATAGCCCGTTGATACGCCTAGTTGATGTGAGACTATCTTCTCCTTTTTGTCTTCTCCACAACCACCATTCTATTCCACCTATAGTGCTATGTCCATGGCTCACGCTCATGTATTGCGTGAAAGTTGAAAAGGTTTGAGAATGTCAAAAGTATGAAACAATTGCTTGGCTTGTCATTGGGGTTGTGCATGATGTGAATATTTTGTGTGGTGAAGATGGAGCATAGCCAGACTATATGATTTTGTAGGGATAACTTTCTTTGGACATGATATTTTGAAAAGACATGATTGCTTTCTTAGTAGGCTTGAAGTATTGTTGTTTTTATGTCAAATGATAGACTATTGCTTTGAATAACTCCTATCTTAATATTCATGCCATGATTAGATATGTGATCAAGATTATGCTAGGTAGCATTCCATATCAAAAATTATCTTTTTTTATCATTTACCTACTCGAGGATGAGCAGGAATTAAGCTTAGGGATGCTGATACGTCTCCGTCGTATCTATAATTTTTGATTGTTCCATGCCAATATTCTACAATTTTCATATACTTTTGGCAACTTTTTATACTATTTTTGGGACTAACATATTGATACAGTGCCCAGTGCCAGTTCCTGTTTGTTGCATGTTTTTTTGTTTCGCAGAATATCCATGTCAAACGGAGTCCAGACGGGATAAAAAACGACGGAGATTTTTTTGGAATATATATGATTTTTGGGAAGAAAAATCCACGCGAGACGGTGCCCGAGGGGGGCACGAGGCAGGGGGCGCGCCCCAGGGGGGCAGGCGCGCCCCTGACCCTCGTGGCCACCCCGTAAGGCAGTTGGTGCCCTTCTTTCTCTGCAAGAAAGCTAATATCCGGATAGAGATCGTGTTAAAATTAGATCCCAATCGGAGTTACGGATCTCCGGGAATATAAGAAACAGTGAAAGGGTAGAATCTGGGAACGCAGAAATAGGGAGAGACAGAGAGACAGCTCCAATCTCGAAGGGGCTCTCGCCCCTCCCACGCCATGGAGGCCATGGACCAGAGGGGAAACCCTTATCCCATCCAAGGAGGAGGTCAAGGAAGAAGAAGAAGAAGAAGAAGAAGGAGGGGGCTCTCTCCCCCTCGCTTCCGGTGGCACCGGAGTGCCACCGGGGGCCATCATCATCACCGCAATCTTCACCAACAACTTCACCGCCATCATCATCAACTCTTCCCCCCTCTATGAAGCGGTGTAACCTCTCTCTTACCCGCTGTAATCTCTACTTAAACATGGTGCTCAGCGCTATATATTATTTCCCAATGATGTATGGCTACCCTATGATGTTTGAGTAGATCTGTTTTGTCCTATGGGCTATTTGATGATCAAGATTGGTTTGAGTTGCATGTTTTATTATTGGTTTTGTCCTATGGTGCTCTCCGTGTCGCGCAAGCGTGAGGGATCCCCGCTGTAGGGTGTTGCAATACGTTTACGATTCGCTTATAGTGGGTTGCGTGAGTGACTGGAACACAAACCCAAGTAAGGGGGTTGTTGCGTATGGGATAAAGAGGACTTGATACTTTAATGCTATGGTTGGGTTTTACCTTAATGATCTTTAGTAGTTGTGGATGCTTGCTAGAGTTCCAATCATAAGTGCATATGATCCAAGTAGAGAAAGTATGTTAGCTTATGCCTCTCCCTCATATAAAATTGCAATAATGATTACCGGTCTAGTTATCGATTTCCTAGGGACAAATAAATTTCTCGTAACAAAAAGCACTTTACTAAAACTAACTTAGTTGTGTCTTTAACTAAACAGCCCCTACTTTTTACTTACATAATCTTTATTATCTTGCAAACCTATCCAACAACACCTACAAAGTACTTCTAGTTTCATACTTGTTCTAGGTAAAGCGAACGTCAAGTGTGCGTAGAGTTGTATCGGTGGTCGATAGAACTTGAGGGAATATTTGTTCTACCTTTAGCTCCTCGTTGGGTTCGACACTCTTACTTATCGAAAGAGGCTATAATTGATCCCCTGTACTTGTGGGTTATCACCATCACGCTCTCCAATTCAAATGGCTGATAAACAAGAAAAATAATTGAAAGTATAGACATTATATGATAGACAGGTGCAATGGATAGTGGGGAATAAAAGAGGGCATGAAATAATTCATATTTACGTTATCTAACCAAATAGGATAGCATGACACAATTTCACATATATGATGGCTAACTAAACAGGATAGCATGGCACAATTTCACATTATGATGGCTAACTAAAAAAGATGGAAAGACATAGTTCAAAATATGAGATTATCTAAATAGAATGACATGACATAACTATATAATGTGTTTATTAAATAGGTTGGCATGCCATAATTCACATACATTCACGGATAGAATGCCATAATTCAAAATATGATGAATGTAAACACTAAACAGGATGAGATGATATAACTATATGATGTCTTTATTAAATGGGTTGCCATGCCATAATTCAGATAGATGATGTGTATATACTATGTAAACATGATGGCATGATATAATTCAAATATATGATTTATATAGTAAGCAAGTAAGCAGATGGCAATCCATATATGATGTAAAAACTAAGCAATGCAATACAACATGCATGACATGGGTAATATAACCCTGCCAAGTTTGAGCATAGACCTCAGGGGGGAAATAGGACTAGTCATCAGTCTATGAATCCTCCTCTGAGGAGCTCTCTGTAACCAACAAGATGTCTGCTTCAGCAGGTAGCATTGTCTGCTCTGAATACCTTGTTTTCACCCCAGATACTTCCATCACCGCTTCAAATGGCTGATGCACAGGAAGAGTAGTTGAATATACAAACGTTGTCGACAAATGGAACACGTAATACAAAAAAATGATAGCATGATATAATTCACATACATGATGATTGGCTAAACAACATGGCATTGCATAATTCACATATATAATGCCTTTGCAACAAGATAGCATTGTATAATTCACATATATAATGTCTTGCAACAAGATGGCAATGCATAATTCACATATATGGTAATTAGACACTGAACAGGTGGCATTCACACAAAGCATGTCTAAACTAATCAAATGACATAGCAATGCGAGACACCATACGCACGATATGAGCAACATGACCCTGCCAAGTTAGAGCATACACCTCGGGGGGGAATAGGACTGGTCATCTGTCTCTGAATCCTCCTCTGAAGAGCTATCCGTAACCAGCGAGATATGCGCTTCGTCAGATAACATAGTCTGCTCTGAAGACCTTGTTTTCACTCCAGAATTTGCCATCACCGTGTCAAATGGCTGATGCACACAAAGAGCAGTTGAATGTAGTAACGTTGTTGACAAATGTAATATGTAACGAAAAAAAGGATGGCTTGATATAATTTACATATAAGATGACTGGCTAAGCAGGATGGCATTGCAAAATTCACATATATGATGCCTGGCTAAACAAGATGGCGTTGCATAATTCACATAAACGATGAATAAACTAAACAGATGGCATTCGCACAAAGGATGTCTAAACTAAGCAGATGACATAGTTGATGTATAAAGTAAGCAATGCAAGACACCATATGCATGATATAACCAACATCAGCATGCCAAGTTAGAGTGAAGACCTCAGGGGGTAAATAGGAGTTGTCTTCTCCTTCTGAATCCCCCTCAGAACAGATATCTTTCTCTCGATTACAATCCGGAATGCATGGAGGGGGGCTGCCTTTGCCCCTACCATGGAGCGACGTCTGCATGAAATTTTATTGCCACGTAAGGCTCGTCTCTTTTGCTCTACATGTTCAGTTCCATTGTTTACAATAACTTTCATGCATAGGAATAAAACATAGTGAGATTATGTAAGGAGTGCATGCAGAAATCTAGAGTGATGGTAGCAACCTGTGGATAGACCCAAAACCAATAATAGCAGGCAGATAATGGCTTCAGTTAAAAAATATAGATAATGGCTTCTTTACTGTTTGTTTCCCACCCAACATGAAACTCATAGTAGACACCGGAGATTAACCAGATAGTAGATACATACTATTGATAGCGGCCCCGATATGTACCCCACAACCATTTAAAAACTCAAGTTTGACCATTAGTTTGGAGCTGACTCAGAGTCTAATCGGTGAACAGGACGATAAAGTAGCATGTAATATTAACCGATGCATAACGTAAGCAGACACGAAAGAGTGCGACCTCTCTTGCGGACCCATGTAGTCCTCGAGGTCATCTGCTCGATTGATGATGGTAATGCAGTTTTCATGGCTGCCAACGGCGGGGAAGAAGATCTGAGGCGGCGAAAGACAGTCTGGAGGCCGGATCCCTGCTGTGCTGGACCCTTCTGTCATTGGAGCAGCTAAGCTGGGGTGGACGACGGCGCAGCAGGAGCGGGACATACCACACAAGGTTTTCTTTGACAACTATCTGTAAGAGAAGTAATTCTGTAAGGGCTCGTTTAAATTGGAGGATTCCAAACAATGCAGGGATAGGAAATAGACAGGAATAGGATAGGAATGCATGTGCAAAACAGAGAATTTAAAAATACAGGATTTCTGCCAATCTGGGTGTTTGATTCACAACAATTGGAAGATCACAGGATGCAAAGAAGCATGGTGAGATTAAGTCAAACCACAAGAAAATGTACGGTTATAATGCTATTATGCTACTATCTCTTAGTCTTGTGCTTCATGAATAGGAATTTGAAAAGGAGGACAAGTGAAAATTAAAATTCCTACGTTTTTTCTTTCAAGGAGACACTAAAGGAACAAATCCGTGTGCTCAGTGGACAATATATATAACATGTAGAGTAAAAAAGAGATGCAACAAGTGTACAACCTCTTTGGCGAAGCCATGTCGATCTCAGCATGATTGGGTTGGTCGGTGAGGATGCTCCGATTTACTTTTCTATCGGAGGAGGGGAAGAAGATCTTAGGCGTCTGGAGATGGAGCCCGAGATACTGCTTCGCTATGATGGAGGGTTTCGTCGTTGGAGCAGCTCCGGTGAGTTGTACGACACTGAGGCTGAAGCGGGACAAGAGAGACAACGAACAACGTTAACCTGAGTGGAATTCTAATAGCATCTCCAATACATGACGTAAAATACATAACAACAAAGTGCTAGATGTAGAATACATCAGCCGCTCATCTCTGAACTTAACCGTCGAAACTGAACTTAACTATCGAAATTGAACTTAACTGTCGAAACTGAATTTTGCTGTCAAAACTGAACGCACTAGCAAGGTGAGGCTACACGTCGGTCGACTGACTTTTTCATCTCTGGTCAGGCGATTTTGCAGCCGTTGGATACGAAATCAAGGGCCTGCGGTTCATCTTCAACCTCCACCCCCTGAGCCGCCAGCCACCACCGGCCAAACAG
>NC_041392.1:138530643-138551472 GCF_002162155.2 Triticum dicoccoides | reverse complement strand
TCATTCAGTCGACTGAAGTGTAGCTAAATCGGAGCAGCATCGCAAGCAAGAGCAAGAGCGAGAGCAGCAGCGCGAGCAAGAGCAATAGCAAGAGCAGACCAGGCAGGGGACCGAGAGCAAGAGCAGAGCAGCAGCGCGAGCGAGAGCTAAAGCAGCAACAGCTCCTCCTGATGTGGACATCGCCGCCGAGGGAGCGACGTCGTGGAGGAAGTGCCCGACGACGCCGCCGTGGATGGAGCCGCGCCGTGTCGGCTCGAGACCGAGCGCCAGCAGCACCGTGAGATCGAATCAAGAAGAAAATGCGGCAATTAGTGTACAACCTCTTTGGTGGCGCCGATTAGGCCGCAGCTTCATCCGAGGAAATGGTGATGATGATGCTCTTCCGGTGGTGCAGGTGAAGACGGCGGTGTGGGAATGGAGGTGGCGCGAAAGACGAGGGGAACGTCGGGGCAGCTCCTTGGAGGTGGAGGACGGGGTGGCTGAACCGGCGGGACGATGAGATCGATGACGGATCCTCATCCAGTACGGTGGATGAGGGACGTCGAGGTGTTGCTGTGGACGACGTCGTCGGGGAAGAGGCTTCGGCTGGATGGCGGACGGAGCAGGGTGTGGGGTTTCGTCGCGGGTTTTCGCGACTTCGGTGTACGAATGGGTGGGCGGATGGGATGGCAGTGGGGAACCATGGCTTAGAGACGCGCTTGTCCGAAATGTGGGGTAAGTTACGAAAGTACCCCCACCGATTTGAGGCGGTTCTTTCGGTTTAGGGGTACCACGGGCATTTCACGTGTCGGGATTTCACAGGAGGTGGGAGTTTTCGCGTGCGTTGTAATTTTGGAATAGCAAGGCGCGGGTTGAGATGGAGGGAGTTGTCGGGGCACAATGAGACAAAGATATATCTTAAACATTTCGGGCTAACAAGGCGTGGGTTGAAATTTCCGGACAGGCCTAACATGTATTGTACCAAATCAATGCGCACTACAAATGTCATTCAAAACTTTGAATTCATGTTATGTTCAATTAAAATATTTCGCTACTTGTATAATGCATGCAACCTACTACTCAAATGAACATTTTAGTGCATTCCAAACGTATATACTACCGCTTCAATATGAACTAAATTTGAATTCATTTCTCTATTTGAATAAGATCTATAGTAATGATTGTTGTGAAGTCAAAGCATTTGAATTCGTTTCTCTGTTTTAGTAAGATCTACAATCATCATTATTGTCAAGTTAAACCATCGTTTGTGTATTATCTTCACAGCACACCACATGATTAGTCTCGAGTTACATATGAACTATGTGTACTATATGAACTCGAACTAGATTTTTTGAATCCACTTTATTTTGATTTCAAATCACATTACATTTCTAGCTCTAGCTAGATCTTCATAATCTAAACCACGTCTCATATGTATAATGTGGTTATCACATTATGTATGGTGCCCTGTCCCCTACGCCTACAAGTATTTAGATGTGAGTTGCAAACACCACACATTACCACAAATTCAAATAAAATGTGAGAATGTTCGATATATAGTATTGTTTAGATTGTTCGATATTTAGTTGTAAGCTGCAAACGCCACACATTATCACAAATTCAAATAAAATGTGAGATTGTTTGATGTATAGTATGGTTTAGATTGTTCGGCATTTAGCTGTGAGTTGCAAACGTCATGCATTATCACATTATGGTATAACATGTGCACAGCACGTGTATCACCTCTATATTCATGCATGCAATGTTTAAAACACTATGATCTCCTATTCAAATATATGAATCCGCTTTCATATCAAATTATGATCTTTGTTAGTCTCTTACACCCACACAATCCTCTAACCTTTGTAGCTACCACTAACTTTCTCTCGTGCATGCACATGCCCTCCTCGCCCTCCCCCTCCCTCGGCATTCTATCCACCGGGCACATTCATTTTTTTCTTTAGGTCATTCTCCTAGAGTCTCCACAACTCCTTTCCGACACACAACGATCGATAAACCTCTCCAGCGATGCCTGTCTACAACATACACACACACCTTCAATCTCCTCCTTTATGTGTCCTTGCCTCGTGTCTCTCCTACAGTCAGACACACGTGTAAACTCTCGCCCCTCTTTTCATCGATCTCACAACCGCACACTCCTCCCCCTATCTAGCTAGTAGTTGGGCCTCTCGCACCACCTCCTAGCTCCATTCTCTCTGTCTATCCGTCTCGTTGGGCCTTATTTGCCTCTAACAAATGGATGTACACCGACCGATCTCTCGCTATACATATAGCTAGCTAGGTCCTTATAACTCGTTTTTACCCACACGTCAATCGATCTACCTCATTAGTTGTGTCTCTCCCTTCCTCCGACAAACAACAATTGATCTACCGATCTAGTTAGGTTTGCTTACCAAACACATGGTTCCCCTTCATCATCCATGGATGCGTCCCGACAGATCTATCACGCACGGGCACACACAGAAACACATCCCCACTCTTATTGATAACATTGCAGTTCCACCCTCAGTTTGTCTAGTAGGCCTCTCCCACCATCTTCGAGAAGCAACTCCATCACCCATCCAGCACTCTACCCCTCTCCCTCCCTCTCTCTCTCTCCTCTCTCTCTCTCTGCCCCATCATATTTCCCGTCCTTCAGTTATGTATGGATGTCGACCGATCTCCCTCAAGACATAGCTGGGTCTCTCCTTCTCAACACATATACGAGTCGGTCTACCTCTATAGTTAGGCCTCTGCCTACCCCTCCCCCACCCCCTCCCCTCCCCACACACACCGATACATCGAGCGCTCTAGTCATGTCTCCCTGCCACACACAAACTTGACATGTGCCCTCTAACGTTCCGGTAGGCCAGTCGCCCTATATCTTTGACTTGCACACACACACACACAATTTCGATGGCGCTCTTCATCGATATCGCACCCACCCACTTGATCCTCTCTTCGACTCTATCGATAGCTATGACCCCTCCCTCTCTTCTCGTGGATTGCCCGATCCTCTATGTATGATATGGATAGGCCTCCATTTCACACACATTGCATGCAAAATTTTGTTTGAGATGTCATCGACACATATTCCCACAAATAATTCACGAAATCAACCCCCCACCCCACCCCCACCCCAAAACAAAAAACACTCACGAACACAGTTTGTATCTCTCACACACACCCACGTAGGTGGGGGAGGTGCACGAAGAGAAGAGGTGCATGCACGGCGCACGTACTCCCGTCTCTTTCCCAACCACACCCGTGCGGGTACATGGTGGAGCTCATTTCTATACGAAAAAGGCAGCCCACGTGGTAATTTGGCACATGTACTGGTTGTCCACTTGGTGGAGGGAGGATCATCTACCACGGGTGAACAAACAAATTGTGACTTGACGTGTTATGTTAAAAAAAGAGGCAAACCATGTGGGGCCTACCTTAGAGGCAAGGCTCTATACACTGGAGTACTTTTGATGTGCCCTATCAACTCGCAGAACGAGGAGAAGCTTGCTCAGTATGCCGTCTCCCTCGTTCCTAAATATAAGTCTTTGTAGAGAATTCACCATGAACCACATGCGGATGTATATAGATGCATTTTAAGTGTAGATTCATTCATTTTGTTCTGTATGTAGTGGAATCTCTACAAAGACTTATCTACTAGTAATAGCTAGCCCCCACTACTAGGAATTCTCTATCCTCTCCTTGAGCCACATCATCAAAATTGATGTAGCAGTTAGATGAAGTAAATTAGTCCATAATAGCCGTCTGATCTAGATGTTGAGAGGCTCCGCACTAAGCCACATGCAAGCATGCAGAAATACCGTGGCACATGCATGTGAGTGGGTTTTGAATCACATCAACATGTCTGCATGCAAGCATGCACCGGTAGCATGCATGTAAGTGAGCTTTTAAGTCCCATTAACATGTCAAAAAGAAAAATATAATCCCATTATGCAGTAGGAGTTGGCTGATATTTTTTCCTTATGTGGGATGATCTAAATGATGATGGGAGTTTATTTAGTTTGGCTACCACATATGTCATGCGGTTATAGAGTTTTTTTTAGTTCTATGAAATCGATAATTTTGCGCAGAGAGATATATCGTTGTACCACGGCAATGCGCGGGGACTCGTCTAGTAATATTTAGGAACGGAGGGAGTACTATGTAAAGAGTTAGGTGTCGCACGGTGATAGTGTGAGGTGGGCCATGTAATCACTAAGTCTGCGTGTTTTCACTGCTCTTGCACGCCTCCGCTGTAAGAATGGAGAAAATTGTAATCTAGTAGTAGTACCTCCTTTCACCGAAAGCGTGGGACATCTAGCAGTCCTATCACCTCAGTAATAAAGACCAATGAGCCGTCAAATCACATAGACCCGGCAGTAAGTTGGACGGACGAAGAAACCATCACTCTTGCGCCAGTGAGAGGTTGCGTCCGCTCTGCCCGGGCATGAATGCGGCACCGATTCTTTGGAGCGGCGCTGACCGTTTCGGGCGGGAAGCGCGCGCGGGCGGTGGAGGGGCTTTGGGTGGGCCAGGCTGGTCAGGAGCGGGCGTGGCAGCTGTCCGCATGTCCCTATCGGACATGCTCGGAAACGAGAGGATGCACCGACTCTCGCGGCTAAAATCGTACACTACACAACATCTCTCTGTAGGAGTAGGTCGATCTGTCGCTCTCTCTAACACATACATGCTGTTAAACACACACACACACACACACACACACACACACATGCATGCATGCACCTTGGTCCTGTTGCACCTTCTAACGTGACTTATTACACCTAGACGGAGGGAGTAGTAAGTATACGAGATACGGTGGCACACTGATTAAGTCGAATACAAGTGCCCAAAATTTGTGTGCATGTTATAATAAGGGTTCACTTAAAATAGTACGTGAGCGAACAGAGGGATCAATTGGACAATGTTCCCGAGCAGTAGCGAGATGTGTGAGGTAAGAAACACCGCTGGCGCTTTTAATTTTCTTATTAATTTGTTTGTTTCACCCTCTGACTGGTGGGACCCAACATACTACGTGGAGAGAGGTAAGGTGACTAAGGCTACATTATTTCTGCACCACTGTGGATAGTCTTACCACCAAAGCCACATGACACGATTATGATTGAAATCCCAATGACTCCCACACACACAAAAAAAAACACGGCATGCTTGTCACACGAATGTAGGAATGTATAAAAGGTTATTTCCCTCTCGTTGAACATAACGGGAGGGTTGTGTAGCTGGTTATCCTGTTCGCTCATCAAACTTGAGGTCTCGGGTTCGATAACTACACTTGAGCATAATTTGTGCCAGGAGGGTTCTTTGACTGGTCAAAATGTTTTCTAGGGTTTGCACGCTTCACACTCTCTCTCTAGTATATATATACACGCTGGAGCCTCAACGCTTGTAGTTGCTCTCTTCACACTCTCTCGCCCTCTCCCGCTGGAGCCTCAGCACTTGTAGTTGCTCTCTTCACACTCTCTCGCCCTCTCTAGATCTAAACAAGACTTCATTGGCCTCTCTCTCCCCTCACTGCTGCTCAAAGAGCTGGCAGGATTCGTCCGCCGGGAAGGGAAGGAGGCTTAACGTTGTCGCCGTCGGCGAGGGACTACCGGCGCAGCTGTTCACTTTCCACCCAGCGGCAGCGCGGGAGGGCCTCCGACCCCTTCTTCTTCGCCGTCGTCCCGTCGCCCACCGAACCACGCCCCAAGAACCTTAAGGTATAATTTACTTACTCCACATGCATTGCTCTAGCTGCATGTATACCATGAATCTAGGACGTGGTTCAAAGAGGAAAGGAGTGGGGGAAAGTAGTGGGAAAAGTTGTATATAGCATGAATCTAGGACGTGGTTCAAAGAGGAAATGAAGGGGGAAAGTTGTATAGAATGAATCTAGGATGTGGTTCAAAGAGGAAATGAATGGGGGAAAGTAGTGGGGAAAGTTGTATCGCATAAATCTAGGACGTGGTTCAAAGAGAAAAGGAAGGGGCGAAAGTACTAGTTCAAAAAGGAAAGGAAGGGAAAAGGCTGTAGAGTTTGAGCAGGACTAGATTTGCTGCGCTCACATAGGGAAAGGTGTCTAAAGATAACAAAACTGGGACCAACACAAATATGCTCCTTGGTTGTTTGTTCTTTGTTGCAACAGACTGTGCATGACCACAGTACATCGGTAGATGCACATGGTGCTGGTGCGTCCACTGTCCCGTGAAACTCATTAGTTGTTGTTAATCTAAGGCCCTGTTTGGTTAAAAACTCCCTAGTCCCTACCTGATTGGTTCCAGGGACTAAACATGGACTAGAGGTTATTAAATGACATGCTAAAAGACCATGTTACCCCTAGTAATGAACTAATAGAGACAAGGTGTGATGCATGGCAGGGGCAACTGTTGGAAAAAGTCCCAAAAAGACTCCCTCGGGGTCTTCTTTCTTTAGTCCCAAATGCCCACTTTTAGTCCCTAAAAGTCCCTCCTGTTTGGTTTAGATGGGACTGGCACGGAGTTATTTTAGTCCCTACTCCAAAATGTCCCTGTAAACAAACACCCTCTAATAATGCCGCTGGAAAATTGATGCAATGCCACAATTAAAAGCAAATTTACATGTTTAACGAATTTTATTGTTAATATAATCTCTATGTTAATATTAATCAATGCCACCATTTGAGAAATGCTACTGTCTTGCTTTCTTTCCCATTTAGATAAGGTAGATGCTTCTTTTTGTTGGCTTCTGTGTCATCCACCGTTATTGACCACTAATTGTTTCCTTTGCACCTCTGTGTAAACAGGGTTATCTACTACCTTGTTGCCATTGTGACCTTTTGTTGCACTACACAAAACACTTTTGTTTTAGGAGTGTTTTGTGCAGTTCAACCAAAATGTCACACCGACAACGTTGCTTGATTGCTTGATCTTAGTGGAACTGCACAAGAGGAGATCTTACTTCCTATCCGTTAAGGCGAATTTGGTTCAGATCTTCTTCGTGTGAGTTGTTTGAATTCCGCATCATGAGAAGTCAGTACTAGCCTTCTTTCACATGATTCTACAATGTGCTTTCATATGTTGTGCTACTTGTACGATAATGTTGATTGATTTTAGTGAACTGCACAAATGGAGACAAGACTTCCAATCTGTATGTGCACCGTAATATCCCATTGAGGTAAGATAAGGATATTTCACAACTGCTGGCCTGTATTTTGCCGCTTTCATCAGAAAATTAAGTTTAGTACTATACTTGTGCTCCCTAATTGACATGCCAAATCTTACATTGAAGGCAAAGCTTGTCTGTTATTGAATCAAGTGACGAAGGGGAAGAACAAGCGGAAGAAAAACAAAAATCAACTCCCGGTGATGTAATGAAGCACTGGAACTATGATGACACAAGTAATGATATAGTTTTGCATCTTAATTTATTGCTATGGCTGGAACGAGCAATTGTTTTGCCACTGATTTGATGCCACTCTTAATGTAATATGTAATTATCTCTTCTTGTGCAAACAGGGATCTTCTTTGAAGATACCATATATTTTAGTGGAACTGCACAAGAAGATCTTGGAAACATTAAACTAATCGAGGAGTATATAGTAAGCATGGCCACCATCGTAGATAGCAACAGATGGTTCCGGAGAAGTGCTTCATTTGTATGCTCTACACAATAAGCCTCCTGACAAAGGTTGGTACTCGCCCACTGATTTCATCCATATGATTGAGCTTTCTCATCTCTATTGGTGTTGTGCTACTGTTTAGATACTGTCATGAAAAAGTGGTATTGTCCTTGAGAAGTGCTTCATCTGTGTTGTTTTAAATATTTCCTTTCCTTTTTTTCGAGCAAACAGGGATGCTAGCATTTAGTAGTCCCCTTGTCTTTGCACAACAGGATCATCTTCCTCTGAAGAAGAATATGGAGTACGTGAAGTGACTAGTTCCGATTATGCCAGGATGAAGAAGCCCTGTCTATCTTCTCATCAGAAGGAGCAGTTGAAGGATGGTTACATTACTCCCCACAAGACCAAACTAACTTCAGCTCAGAAGGACTGACAAATCTCCATTTTTTTGCTGTGATGCACGAGTACAATGTTGTTCTAGGATTCTTTCTAGTGAGTTCCATTTTTCTAAAAGTGTGCTCTACATGGACCATTTATGTGCCTATTGAAACTGTCAATTCATAGTACAGTTTGCTTTATACTAATCACTTTTTATATTTGTGCAAACAGGGGTGCTCAGCTTGATTTCAATGGGAACTGGACAAAATGTTCATGAATACATCGAATCATTCATTTCCACCACAAGAAAGGAGGTGCTGATAAGTTCAAGGTGTTGCAACATATAAGGGCGAAATCATACAAGCTACGCGCGAATTTGGTTGATTTTGGTGGAACTGCACAAAAAGAACAGCTGGTTTATTTAGCACGAGGTGCCATGTCAATGTCCGAACTGATGGCTGTAAGTGCATCTAGTGCCACCCCTAGTTGGTTTTGGAGTATTGACGACAAACCTAGTTGAGGGACTAATGTGTTTGTGAGAATTGCAGGATAACACAGGTAGAAGTCCCTCATTTATTCGGTTTTCTTACCAGAGATGACCCCTAAAAATGTATGAAGGCATTGATGTCAAAGGTGGTATATGAAGATATTCACATTGAAGACTATGACAAGAGAAGATATCGCATGAAGCCTGTGGAGCTCGAAGACTTAGATCTTTCATAGCTCTTTTTCCTCTTCCTTGTAGAGTCATAGGAACCACCGTACTGTTAAGTGGGGTCCAAGAGAACCATTCAGAATGACTGAAGTGATGCTTAAACAAAACCTATGTCTTTGAGTGAAGACTATGAGAGCGAATCTTGTCCAGAGTCGGACAAGTCAGCTTTGCTTGTAGCCCAAGTAAAGTTGCCGTGTGAGTTTGAAATCTGACCGTTGGAACACGTGTCAGTTCCTTAGTGACCCAGGGTCATTTCGGACAAATCAGGTCGGGTTGCCTAGTGGCTATAAATAGCCCACCCCCTACAACCATAAACGGTTGGCTGCTCAGAGTTAGTGTACGACTTTTGTCGTTTGAGAGCAACCCACCTCGAAGCCTTTGAGAGAGAATTCCTTGCGAGGATAAAGCCCTAACCACCCAGAGCCAAAGAGAATTAGGCATCACTTAAGTCTTCGTGTCTATGTGATCTGAAGACTTATTACACTTGAGGACTGTGCATCCTCCAGCCGGTTAGGCATCGCGTTCTGAGCATCCAAGAGACATTGTGGGTCGCCGATGAATGAAGTCTGTGAAGGTTTGGGAGTCTACCTTGAAGACTTACCAGAGTGATTGGGCGAGGTCTGTGTGACCTTAGCTCAAGGGGAATACAGTGAGGACTGGGTGTCCTGAGCTGCGTGTTCAGGACTGGGTGTCCGGGACTGTGTGTCCTCAGGTTTAAATACCTAGCCGCCCTAACCAGACATACAGTTGTCACAGCAACTGGAACTGGTCCAACAAATCATTGTCTTCAACGAGTCACTGGTTTCATCCTTCCCGTCCCTCTACTTACTGTTACTCCTTGTGAAGTCATTGTATGATTGCACTATCTTTTGTCTTCACTAAGTGACTGCGTGTTCTGTTTGGCTTCATAATATCTTCCTACCTGATCCTTACTGCATTGTTGCTATTAGTCATTGTGCTCTCACTTGAATACTTGACTAAGGCTTGCCTAGTGTAGTCTACCTTCCGCTGCATGGTAATAGGTTTATTTCTATCGTTTGTCTTTGAAACTTCCACGTTTTGAAGACTTTCATAAAAATCGCCTATTCACCCCCCCCCCCCTCTAGTCGATATAACGCACTTTCAATTGGTATCAGAGCAAGGTACTCCCTTGTTCTGTGTGATTTGGTTTAACCACCTGGAGTTTTAGCTATGTCGACTGCAGGGATAATCAAAGTCTCCGCTGCGTGCCCCGTCTTCGATGGAACTGAATATCCCTACTGGAAGAATAAGATGCACATGCATCTTGAAGCCATTGACGTCGACCTATGGTATGTCGTCAAGAACGGCGTTCCCAAGGCTGGAGAAGGTGTCACTGCTGCTGATGTCAAGAAGTTCGTTCAACTGGACTCTACCGCCAAGAATATCATCTGTGGTCATCTGACCAAAGGACAGTATGGCCGTGTGAGTGCTTTGGAAACATCTAAGCTGGTCTGGGACTGGCTCTCCAAGGTCAACGAAGGCGTCTCAACCCAGAGAGATCAGAGAATTAGTGTCCTTCGCAACCTCTTCAACCGCTTCAAGCGAAATGACAATGAGAATGTCCAGCTCACGTTTGATCGACTCACTGACATCACAAATAAGCTTCAAGCCCTCGGCGCTACTGAGATCACCAAGCATGAAGTCATCAAGACACTACTGAGATCACTTGACAGTTTGTTTGACACCCTAGCCCTAATGATTCAAGAACGACCTGATTTCAAGACACTCGATCCGTCCGACATACTTGAGAAGCTCAACACACATGAGTTTCAGCTTTCTGAGAAAAGAGATATCTACGGTCCAAACTATGGGCGAACTCGTGCCTTGAAGGCAAAAGCTGTCTCCTCATCTGAAGAAGAATCTGACAGCAGTTCTGATGATCCTGAAGACATTGGAAAGGAACTTGCTATGCTTGTGAAGAAGTTCCAAAAATTCACCAAGAAGAAAGGCATCAGAAAGTCTTCACGATCAAGCTCAAGGAATGATGAAGCTTCTGCTCATGACTACAAGAAGAAAACATGCCGCAAGTGCAAGAAAACTGGCCACTTCATCTCTGAGTGTCCACGGTGGGACAATGAGAACAGAAAGAAGAAGAAGAGCAAGGAATATGACTCTGACGACAAGAAGAAGAAGAAATACTCAAAGTCTTCTTCCAAGTCTTCCTCAAAGTCTTCATCACACAAGAAGAGCTCATCTGGCAGGGCACGTGCGTTTGTTGGCAAGGAAATGGATTCAGAGGAGGAGTCCGCTTCTGAGGATGCGGAGGTGGAGTCTGAGGAGGAGTCCGATTCTGGCATTGCCAGTCTGGCTACAGCATACGTTGCCAAGTCCATCTTCAACACTGAGGACAATGACTTCACCACCGACACCGATGCAAATGACAAGGACTACTCTGCTCCTACCTACTGCTTCATGGCAAGCGGTGCCAAGGTAAACTCACACACTACTCACTATCAAACATCAAGTGACGATGACTCTGATTGTGGTTCAAAACCTAGCTACAAAACACTTGCTAAAATTGCAACTGAACAACAGAAAGCCATGGAACATATTCAAAAACTGTTAGACAAAAGCGATGATCTGTTAGGCGCTGAAATGACTCAATCTGAGACCTTAATTGAAGACATAAAAAATCTTCACGTTAAGTATGAGGAACTTGAAAGTCGTCATGAAACGCTCTCAACAACTCATGAAAAGCTTTCCTATGATTATCTTCAAAGGAAGCAAGATCTTGAGAAATTGAGAGCGGCTCATGAAGATCTTCAAAAAGAAAATGAGTCACTTTGCGCCAAACAGATCAATTCCACTCAGGAAGGATTTGAACCACCATGTCTTAAATGCATTGAGCGTGAAAATGCTACTTCTGTTGCTGAATGTTCTACTGCTGCTACTGTTGCAATATCTTCAACTGTTGATGTGGGAACTAACCCCTCTACTGAGGATACTACTGCTATTGATGATGAGAATGCTAGGTTGAAGACATTGCTTGAAACAGGGATGTACAAAAGTCTCAAAGGGCATCAGACACTATATGATGTCCTCAAAAGACAGATCCTGAACCGAAACCCTAGGAAAGAGGGTGTTGGGTTCGTAAGGAAAATGAATGCTGATGGCTTTTACTGGAAACCTGAGCAGTACCCCAAAACCACATGGGTTGCTGCAAAGGAACCTTCGGCAGATCCATCCAATCTATATGGATTCACTTGTGCTAACCCCGTTGTCATTGATGAATCCTTTGATGCAAACTATAAACTGTTTAAGAGTCAGAAAGGTGAAGTGTTTGCCAGGTACATTGGTACTAACTGCAGGAATGGACCGCCTATGAAGAAGATCTGGGTTCCGAAAAAGTGTCTGGAGAATCTTCCTGTGAATGTCATCATGACACCACACGTGAAGAAGACAAACCTCAGACCACAGGCTTCATACGGTCCAAAGGCTTCATACAGACAGAGGACTCACTTGAGTCGCACTAACGCAAATGTTTTGCAAGGAAACCATACTCAGGCCTATGAATATGAGCGTGGTTCATCAAACCGCCATGTTCATAAGACCAAGAACTATTCTGCGTATTCTTATGAGTACTATTGTCCGCCTGCAAGACTTTTTGCTAGGGCTCCAAAGCCAAAATTCTCAGACGTTGCACATAGACTTATTTCTTCTAAGCCAGCCTTGAAGATGTGGGTGGCTAAGAAAGCTTAACTCTCTTTTGCAGGGAAAGGTCTCCAGCAGAAAACCAAAATCTTCTGACGCTATTGCTGGGGACCTTAAACATCTTGTAGGGCGCAAGATCAAATGCCCGAATGGTCTTACTATGTACTTCGTTCCTGAATCGCTTGCTACTCTCCCTATCAGTCCTAATCTGGATCTAAGTTTTCATAACCCACTGGTTCGTCAAATGTTTTTGCTTCACAATTCTCTTCGTGAAGCCTATCCCCCTAACTGCATTGTAGGGTACGACACCAGCGTCTTCAGAATGGATTATTGATAGTGGGTGTACCAATCACATGACTGGCAAAAGAAGCCTTCTTATGGACTCAACCTTACGTCCATCCGACAAGAGTCACATCACATTTGCTGACACTGGTAAAAGTAAGGTATTGGGTCTAGGTAGAGTTGCAATCTCAAAGGATCAACACATGGATAAAGTCATGCTTGTTGAATCCCTTGGCTTCAACTTAATGTCTGTCTCAATGCTTTGCGATTTGAACATGATCGTAATATTTGGAAAATATCGCTGCCTTGTTCTAATGGAATCTGACAAGTCTCTAGTGTTTGAAGGGTATCGGAAAGATGACTTGTACGTGGTAGATTTCTCAGCAGGACCACAACTTGCCGTATGTCTTCTAGCAAAGGCTTTAGAATGTTGGCTCTGGCATTGGAGGCTAGGGCATGCCGGAATGAGGAACCTCCACACCCTTGCAAAGAAGAAGCATGTCATAGGCATCGAGGGCGTCAAGTTCAAGAAAGATCACTTATGCGGTGCCTGTGAAGCAGGGAAGATGACGAGGGTCAAACATCCCTCGAAGACAATCATGACAACCACTCGACCCTTCGAACTGCTCCACATGGATCTTTTCGGCCCCACTCATTACTCAACTCTAACTACTACTGCTTGCCTCTATGGCTTTGTTATTGTTGATGATTATTCTAGATATACTTGGGTGCACATAATCCTCTACAAGACTGAAGTGCAGGATGTCTTCAGACGCTTTGCCAATCGAGCAATGAACAATTATGGCGCCAAGATAAAGCACATCAGAAGTGACAATGGCACTGAATTCAAGAACACTGGCCTTGATACATATCTTGATACCTTGGGCATCACACATGAATTCTCAGCCCCGTACACGCCACAGCAGAATGGCATCCTCGAACGCAAGAACAGAACACTCATTGAGATGGCCAGAACGATGCTAGATGAATACAAGACCCCAAGAAAATTCTGGCCTGAAGCCATTGATACTGCATGCCATACAATCAATCATGTTTATCTTCACAAGCTTCTGAACAAGACATCTTATGAGCTCCTTACTGGCAAGAAGCCAAATGCCATCTACTTCAGAGTATTTGGCGCCAGGTGCTGGATCAAGGATCCACATCACACTTCAAAATTTGCACCAAAAGCACATGAGGGTTTTATGCTTGGATATGGAAAGGATTCGCACTCCTACAGAGTCTTCAATCTATTTCATTATAAAGTGGTTGAAACAGTGGATGTGCGATTTGATGAGACTAACGGTTCACAAAGAGAACACCTACCAAATGTGCTAGATGAAGTTCCATCCAGCGAACCAATCAAGCTGATGGGAACTGGAGAAATCATGCCCTCTGAAGCTCAACCTGAAGAGGAACTCATCATCTCCGCACCTGATCAACCTGAAGACAATGCTCAGCCTAAAGAAAATCCCTCTAACAACGACAATGATCAGCAAGAGCAAAATCTTCGTCCTGTACATCCTCACGTTGCCAGTGAAGTGCAGATTGAGAGAATAATTGATAGCATCAATGCACCAGGTCCACTCACTCGATCAAGGGCAACTCAGCTAGCAAATTTTTATGGTCACTTCGCATTCGTCTCAATAATAGAACCCAAGAAAGTTGAAGAAGCCTTCATGGAACCTGAATGGATTCAAGCTATGCAAGAAGAGCTTCAATAGTTTGAGCTGAACAATGTATGGGAACTGGTTAAGCGTCCTGATCCTCGGAAGCACAACATAATAGGCACCAAATGGATATACCGCAACAAGCAAGATGAGCATGGTCAAGTTGTCAGAAACAAAGCTCGTCTCGTTGCTCAAGGATATACTCAAGTGGAAGGCATTGACTTTGATGAAACATTTGCTCCTGTGGCTAGACTTGAAGCCATATGCATACTGCTAGCCTATGCAAATCATCATAACATACTTCTATATCAAATGGATGTGAAGAGCGCCTTTCTCCATGGCAAAATTGAAGAAGAGGTGTATGTTGCACAACCGCCTGGCTTTGAAGATCCAAAACATCCTGACATGGTATACAAGCTCAACAAGGCACTGTATGGCCTCAAACAAGCCCTTGGGCCTGGTATGGCACACTCAAATACTTCCTGAAGAGAAAAGGCTTCATACCTGGTTCCCTAGACCCCACTCTCTTCACGAAGACATATGATGGTGAACTGTTTGTGTGCCAAATATATGTGGATGACATTATCTTCGGCTGCACCAATCAGAAGTATAGTGAAGAGTTTGGATATATGATGCAAGAGCAATATCAGATGTCCATGATGGGAGAGCTGAAGTTCTTCCTCGGTCTTCAAATATGACAGCAACACAACAGCATCTTCATATCTCAAGAAAATTATCTCAAAGATTGCCTGAAGAAGTTTGGTATGCAAGACTGCAAAGGCTTCACGACACCAATGCCAGCCAAGCATCATCTGGGTCCTGACGACAATGGTAAAGAGTTCGATCAAAAGGTATACCGCTCCATGATTGGTTCTTTGCTTTATCTATGTGCATCTAGGCCAGATATTATGCTTAGTGTTTGCATGTGTGCTCGATTTCAAGCGGCACCAAAGGAGTCGCATCACTTAGCTATAGAGAGAATTCTTCGATACTTGGCTCACACCCCAACTCTAGGATTATGGTATCCAAAGGGCTCAGAGTTTGATCTGGTTGGATTCTCGGATGCTGATTATGCTGGTGACAAGGTGGATCACAAGTCTACATCAGGCACATGTCATTTTCTGGGACGATCACTTGTATGTTGGTCTTCAAAGAAGCAGAACTGTGTATCTCTCTCTACTGCTGAATCTGAATACATTGCTGCTGGATCTAGCTGCGCTCAGCTTCTGTGGATGAAGCAAACACTCAAGGACTATGGCATTCATCTGAAGCAAGTGCCACTCTACTGCGACAATGAAAGCGCCATCAAGATTGCCAACAACCCAGTTCAGCACTCGAAGACAAAGCACATTGAAATTCGTCATCACTTTCTCAGAGATCATGTTGTGAAGGAAGATATTGATATCATACACGTCAACACTGAAGAGCAATTGGCAGATATCTTCACCAAGCCCTTGGATGAGAAGAGATTTTGCAAGTTACGGTGTGAGCTAAATATCTTGGAATCCTCAAATGTCCTGTGATTAGGCACACATCCTAACACTTATGCATATTGATGACTTAGATGTGCAACACACGAAGAAAAGTATATCTTTAATCAATGAAGACATACATTCTAAGTGTGAATACATTAATGTGGAATTTGACTTCGGAGCGCCACGATAATTGTGCGCCGTGTCTGGGTCTAATACTTCCTATACGGTGGGTAACGCCACCACCAAACTTTCTGTTTGAAGTGCTTCACTCATGGTGTTACATTAGCTATGTCTTCACATTTGGTTTGGCTTCAATCTCAACATGTCTTCATGATTATCTTCACTATGTTGATTATATATATATATACTAGTGTTCTGTCCTCTACAACATTCACTTATAGCTATGTCTTCTTGTTGAATCTTTTGAACTAAGTGAATGTGATCGGACCCTAACCTCTCTATGCTTTCTATCTCAAACTCTATCTCTCCAAATCATATAAATTCTATTGAAACTGTCGAATGTCTTCTCTGCGTCCTTGTCAGCAGAAGATACAGAGACAAACATTAAGTCCGTTTTCAATGCTCATTCCTTCACCTGAAACCCGGAGAAGTGGGAACGACCACCCGACAATCCAGGCGTCGTGGGACATGGAACAACCCCCGATATGCTGCATGACAGCCACGTGCCCATCAGATGTGAATCGCCAGGGGCACCTATGTAATAACGCAGTGCCGCCCCTGTACCTATAAATACACGCCTCACCACTGTCATTATCTCTTCTTCCACTCTCGCACGAACCCTAGAGCCACAACTAGCGACGACGCCGGCGACGAAGCGCTTCGCTGCCGCAACCTCTCCGACGCCGTCTTCACGCCGACCGCGGACATCGTCCTCTCCGCCGTCGCCGTAGGTGTCCTCCGTCGTCAAGTTAGGGCACGGAAGATCGAACTGCTCGGCCTCCTCTTCCACTCCGTCTAGCAGTTCTTCGTGTGGTAAATAAAACTTCCTTTTTACGGCCCCGTTGATCCTATAGCTTTGTCACTTTCTACCACAAGCAGTTTCTATTCACACAAGTTGGATCTCTTTCATACTGCATCTCATAACATGCCTAGTATATTCACTTATGCTTCACAAAGTAGTTAGATTCCTCACTTGTACTGATCTCTGGATTCGTACAAATCTGGAACCAACTCCTTATCTATGAGTGAATGTCTTCGCACGATGAGGTCAATGTCTTCTAAACTGATTTATCTTCAAAATCTTCTGAGAATGCATATGACCTCTTCCCCTTCCCTCGCACCTTAATGCTGTCATAGGTACATGTCCGTGGGAGAATCCCTTGGTTCTCATAGTCTGCATTCATTTGCAGAATTCTTACAGCATCATATAAATTCTCCCGAAGCCAGTTCCTGTTTGTCCAGCAAGCGAAAACCTTTGAAGCCTTTGAACGTATTGAAGCCTTTCAGTTTAAAATTCATGGCTTCAGAGAAATCTGCAAGGAAGGGTGGCAGAAAGTGTCGAGGAGAAACATCAAGAGATCTGCCTGATGACCTCTCAGAGCTGTACAAGACAGATCTTGAAGAGGATTACAATCAGCGCAAGACACGAATCCAATGGATTCGACGCTATTGGGCAGAACAGTGGTTCAAGTACAGATTTGTGACCAAGGAATATGCTGAAAAGAATGCCATCAAGCGACCATGGGGAGACATCCTCTACAAAAATCTTCAACCTAGGACCAGAGATGAAGCCATTGAACAAGGCTTCTATCCCTGCATGGTCCGTGGACCACAGCCTGCGGATGCTGACCCATCGTCACTGCTATAGTGTCGTGACGACATTCTGTTCAAGCGCAACTTCCAGTTTGCCCAGAACTCAGCAAAGCAGAACAAGAAGACATTGGGACTAGACTTCAACCCTGGTCCTTCTGCTCCAAGGGCTGACGGCACACGTGATGCAGAACCCAATGTCGTCGGTCCTTTCTACAACCTTGAAGGTCTCATCACTCATATCTTGGTTCAAGGGACAACTGTGAATGAGCCTGCAGATGGCGCTGAATCAGATGAAGCGCCTGCAGCGCCGAAGCCAAAGAAGCTGAAGCAGCCAAAAGCTTCAAAGCCTGCCTCTGCACCAAAAATCTCACGGGCGAAGCCACTGGCAACTGCACCTCCTGAAGACAGTGTGCAGTCTGAAGATTTGTCACGCATCTCCAAGCCCCAGAAGGTCAAGATGTCTCTGCCACACACCGGCCAAGAGCTAACAGCTGCAGCCATTCTGCGCAATGATGCCATTGATCTGTCAAGTGATGAAGATCTTGCAGATGACGCTCTTGAGCAACTCATCAAGAGCAAAGAAGAAGTAGAAATCTTCAATAATCTGCCTCTCTTTGACGTGGCCATCATCCACAACTTCATTGATGAATGGTTTGACACGCCCAACATCAGCTTCGACGATCTGCAACTTCCCATTGGCCTCAGTGTCGCCTTCCATGGCGCCATTGCTTCAGAGTTAGCTATCGCCCAGCGCGTTGTTGAACTGAAGCAGAAGATTGACTTTGAGAAATCTCAGTTCAAGAAGCATATGGCCAAGCTCAGCGTGCAAGAAGTGAAGAACTTCAAGAGTATGCTGCATGAGCTCAAGGAAGCCTTTCTCACGAAACGTGCAGAAGCTTAGGGTTCTCGTGAGCGCATGAAGGTTCTGGCTGACAGGTGTGTACAAGCCTACAATGAGGCTGAGAAGCGCAAGGCCCTTGGGCGTCCTGGCATCGACCCCAGGATGGCTGCAAAGAAGAAGAAGAAGCCCGCTATGGCTGAACCCGACGCACCAAGGCAGGAAGCAGATCCCATTGTCTTCCCAACCAGCATGACTGGCTCGAAGCCAAAAGCCCGGTCAACCGCTTCAGAGATGAAGAAGACCAGGACTGCTGAGGCTGAAGCCAGGAAGAGGAAACATCCTGAAGCCTCTCCTACTGCCCCCTCCAAGAAGAAGAGGAAGACCAAGAAAGAACAGGCTGCTCCCACAGAGCCTTTGATTGTTGAACCCATTTCCATGGTTCGTCCTGACGCTGAATGCCAACTGACAATCCATGAGCCTGCTTTCACAGAGGCTCATGAAGCTGAAGACTTTCCAGCAGCTGATCCCATCGCTGCTGAAGATATTGGTCACCATGACCATGTAGAAGATGGTGCAGTCCTTCCTCAGCTCGAGCACAGCGAACTCATCAGCATTGGTCGTCCTTTGACGCCAATTGCTCAGGATGCTTCATGGGCTAATCGTCCACAAGAGGAACAAGACTTTGAGGCCCAGCCAACACCAACTCCACAGGCGTCGTCAGCGTTACGCAGGCTTTGCAAAGGACCAATGCCTCCAGTCTCTGAGTCTGAAGCTAAAGCTGCTGAAGACATTCCGGCTGCATCAGCCGATGAAGAAGAAACCCCAGAAGCTCCTACTCCCCCGTCCCACCAAGAAGCTGTTCTCGAGGAGAACGTGATTGTGACTAACCCTCCAGCTCGTCAAGTGGAGGTTGAAAATCTTGAGGCTGCCACCACCAACACCACTGAAGCCACTGACGCAGTCGTGGCTGAAGCTAATGTGGAGCCCTCACCTACAAAAGCACCAGAAGTCAGTGAAGCCATTGATCCCACTGCTTCTGTTCCTGCACCTGCTACCGGTCCCCAGTTCGACTATCATGTTGAGCACAGGCCTCAGGTACAAAAGCCAATCTCAAGATTGCCCAGGTTCCCAGGTCCTGCATCAGCACCTGGATCCTTCAATATCAATGGCTTCAGAGCAGACAACACATTCTTCAATAGCTCCAGGAACCCCTACTCAAGGGAAAGAATATCATCTGATCGGTTCTGGAGCTATCCGCAGTGAAGCTATTACTCCTGCATTCTATACAATCAAGGTCGCATCTTCCCACACAAGCGTCTTGACATTGAAGCAATAGTTGGTCTGCCCTGTCTGGAAGAAGCTCTGGATTGCTTCAAAGAAGTTGGATTGCTGCCATTCTTCATTGACCAAGAGCATTGGAATGAAGAGTTGCTGCTCCAATTCTATGCCACACTTCACATCCGCGGGTATAACAGAGATCCGAAGACTTGGGTCCTGGAGTGGATGACAGGAAATGTTCATCACGAAGCCAAAGCCTTTGACATCATTGAGCTCACTGGTCTGCCCACTCCCGGCGATCTCTACGAATCTGGCTGTCAACTTCATAGTGAAGCTGTGGAGAGCATCTTTCAGAGGCCTGAACCTAACATGAGTCAGATGCTCAATATGATGAAGCCATTACCCCAAGATGCTGCATATCCCAAAGAGTTCTTTGTTGAAGACCTAGAGTATCTGCCAAGGACTATTTATCACATCATAAGGCGAACTCTCTGGCCCATCAAAGGGCACTCTCCACATGCCAAGCTGGAAGGTGCAATGAAGACTTTGGTGTTCTATATTCTTCATGGAAAATGCTTCAATGCACAGGACTTCTTCATTCGCCAACTTGCTGCATCAGGCTCTGATCTGTTTGGCTTGAAGTTCTACGCCCCATGGGTCATGCGGCTGATCAAACTTCACTCCACTATCTCATATCAGCCATCTACTCGCAATCATCGGATTTTTCTGCCTGATGTGGATATGTCTATTGAAGCCATCTATCCTGAGCCTGCCAAGGAACCTCTAAGTCTTCAGAATGCAGAGCATCAGAGTTTTTCTCAGAACATTGAAGGAGTTGAAGCAGTCACTCATGTGTATCCTTTGGCTGGCACTACATGTGTAACGCCCGGATAATTAGGCTACAGTAAAACTCTCTTGATGATGCCATGTCATCTATGTTACTGTTGCTAATTAAGTGGTAGTTCAAAAACATAGCAAATTAAAAAAATGAATTAGCGACAAACACCCAAAGTTTTCAAAAGTCAACACAAAAATGTTCGGGGGTTGCCAAATATTGCATCGGTAATTATGGTGAAGTAAACACAGTTTTATAAAATGCCTAAATACTTTTAAATGAATTTAAACAGAAAAGAAATAATAAAGAAAATACAAAAGGGAAAAAGAAGAAC
>NC_041392.1:138510081-138530316 GCF_002162155.2 Triticum dicoccoides | reverse complement strand
CGCTCTCCCTCGGCCCCCACGCCTCTCCCTCTCCCCTCCAGATCCATCTCCCCCTCGTTCCCCACTGCAACCGAGCGCTGCCATGGCCTCGCCGCCGTGAATCGCGCGGCCACAGTCACCGCCTCGCCGCGCCTGCGTGTCCGTCGACGCCTCCATCGTCTTCCTCGTCCACCGGAGGCCTTAGCTGGAGCGGGGGAGCCCCGAATCACCGGATTCCCTTCGTCCACATCTCCGGCTGCCGTGTTCTTCACCAACTCCGGCGACATCCCTCTGCGCTTCCGTTCACTCGAGGGCCTCCGTGTGCCGCGACGTAAGCCTCCGCACCCTCCTCCTTCCTCTGGTTCCTCCTCATGCACCGTAGATGGCTCGCGGTGCTGCCGTCGCCATTGCCGCATGCGGCCTCGTCCGCGAGCTCATTGCACTCACCCCGTCCATCTCCGAGCCAAGCCGTGGCCTCCATCGAGTTGCGGGAGGTCCGTAGAGCCCGCTAGCGCCGTTTGTCAACTAGAACGCAGCCCGTAGCATGGTTTTCGGAGATGCCCGTATTCCGGCGCCGCCCGCGGTCGTCGTTGAGCTCCACTCCGGCCACCCCCGCACCTGGGATCACCCTAGATCGACGCGGGACGATCTACTCGTTCGAACGCCACCGAAAACGCGCGGAATGGTGCACTGTGCTGGAAATCCGTGCAACTCTGGCGAACTTCCGCCGCGGAAATGGTCGCCGGCGTGATTCCGGCGACGTCACCGACGTGGCACCCGCGTGGCACCGCCTGGGCCACTGACTGGTGGGCCCAAGGCCCCTTGTTGACCAGTTGACTGAGTCAACTTGCTGACTGGGCTGGTCCCAGCAGCTGACCAGTGCCCCCCCCATCTTTAAACTAATTAAATTAGTTAATCTAATTAATCTGGGCTAATTAGTCACTGACTAATGGGGCCCACACTTAGTTAATTCTAAATTAGTTTAAAACAAATCCTATTTCACCTCTTTCTCAATGACAGGTGGGTCCCACTGGACCCACAGTCATTTTTGACTCTAGTCAACCGCACTGTTGACTGCTGACATCACACATACGTCATGATGACGTCATCCCATACTATTCTGGATAATGTTGATTTAAATAATTAATTAAATTCCTGAAAATGAGTTAAATCTTTAGAAAATCATATCTTTTAATCCGTAACTCGGATGAAAATACTTTCTACATGAAAGTTGCTCAGAACGACGAGACGAACCCGGATGCGCAGCCCGTTCGTCCACCACACACCTCTAACATACCAAACACGCAACTTTTCCCCTCCGGTTCATCTGTCCGAAAACGCGAAACACCGGGAATACTTTCCCGGATGTTTCCCCCCTTCGTCGGTATCACCTACTACCGCGATTGGGCACACCTAGCATCGTTACTCGTCATGTCATGCATCGAAATGCATCTGTTTACATGGTATTCATTGTTTCTTCCCCCTCTTCTCTCCTGTAGACTACGAGACCGACGCTGCTGCTGCCCAGTTCGACTACGGAGTTGACGACCCCTCCTTCTTGCCAGAGCAACCAGGCAAGCCCCCCCCCCCACCTTGATCACCAGATATCGCCTATTCTACTCTATACTGCTTGCATTAGAGTAGTGTAGCATGTTACTGCTGTCTGTTATACCTATCCTGATGCATAGCCTGTCCTTGATACTACTGTTGTTACCTTTACCTGCAATCCTATATGCTTAGTATAGGATGCTAGTTTATCACCTTTGGCCCTACATTCTTGTCAGTCTGCCTTGCTATATTATAGGTTCGTGATCACTCAGGAGGTGATCACGGGTATATATGATACATACTTACATACTATACAGATGGTGACTAAAGTCGGGTCAGCTCAATGAGTACCCGCGAGTGATTCACGGATTGGGGGGCTGAAAGGACCTTTGTCCCAACGGCCCTCTGTGTGGATCTTTGTGGCGGAGCGACAGGGCAGGTTGAGACCGCCTAGGAGAGAGGTGGGCCTGGCCCTGTTCGTCGTTCGCGGATACTTAACACGCTTAACGAGATCTTGGTATTTGATCTGAGTTGGCTACGAGCCTATACGCACTAACCATCTATGTGGGAGTAGTTATGGGTATCCCGGCGTCGTGGTATCAGCCGAAGAACTTCGTGACGCCAGCGACTGAGTGGCGCGCGCCGGATTGGAACGTAAGCCTGCTCTTGTATTAAGGGGGCTAGTTCTGCTTTCGGCCGCGTACGCAACGTGCAGGTGTGCTATGGGCGATGGGCCCAGACCCCTGTGCGCTTAGGTTTAGACCGGCGTGCTGGCCTCTCTGTTGAGCCTAGGTGGGGCTGCGATGTGTTGATCTTCCGCGACCGGGCATGACCCGGGAAAGTGTGTCCGGCCAAATGGGATCAAGCGTGTTGGGTAAGTTGGTGCACCCCTGCAGGGAAGTTAATCTATTCGAATAGCCGTGATCTTCGGTAACAGGACGACTTGGAGTTGTACCTTGACCTTATGACAACTAGAACCGGATACTTAATAAAACACACCCTTCCAAGTGCCAGATACAACCGGTGGTCGCTCTCCCTCAGGGATATGAGGAGGGGATCGTCGGGTAGGATTATGCTATGCGATGCTACTGGAGATGCTACTTGGAGATGCTACTTGGAGGACTTCAATCTACTCTCTTCTACATGCTGCAAGACGGAGGCTGCCAGAAGCGTAGTCTTCGACAGGATTAGCTATCCCCCTCTTATTCTGGCATTCTGCAGTTCAGTCCACTGATATGGCCCTTTACACATATACCCATGCATATGTAGTGTAGCTCCTTGCTTGCGAGTACTTTGGATGAGTACTCACAGTTGCTTTTCTCCCTCTTTTCCCCCTTTCCTTCTACCTGGTTGTCGCAACCAGATGCTGGAGCCCTGGAGCCAGACGCCACCGTCGACGACGACTACTACCCCGGAGGTGCCTACTACTATGTGCAGCCTGCTGACGACGACCAGGAGTAGTTAGGAGGATCCCAGACAGGAGGCATGCGCCTCTTTCGATCTGTATCCCAGTTTGTGCTAGCCTTCTTAAGGCAAACTTGTTTAACTTATGTCTGTACTCAGATATTGTTGCTTCCGCTGACTCGTCTATGATCGAGCACTTGTATTCGAGCCCTCGAGGCCCCTGGCTTGTATTATGATGCTTGTATGACTTATTTTATTTTTAGAGTTGTGTTGTGATATCTTCCCGTGAGTCCCTGATCTTGATCGTACACGTTTGCGTGTATGATTAGTGTACGATTGAATCGGGGGCGTCACAAGTTGGTATCAGAGCTGACTGCCTGTAGGAATCCCCCTTCGAACTCCTTGGCCGAAGTCGAGTCTAGACATTACAAAAACTTTTACTAACTTGGCTGTGTGCCTTACGGGCCCACGTCGCCATCGGGTGGTACTAGGATCTTTTACTCCTCGACCTTTACTCTGGGACTCTGAACTCTCTTCTACTCGGGTTAAACGAATTTACTAACTAACACTAGGATCCCGTGACCACATTCACCCCAAAGTTGGATAAAGCCATAGTTATTCCTTGGAATTGTATTTTGATCAATTTCCACACTGTCATTTGACTCCTTTGAAACATCTTTGTTTTCAGATGGATCCCACGAGGCAGGTCGTGCGCCACACGACGGCCATTGGTGCCTCGGGATCACCTGCGGTGCTAGCAGAGATGATGACCTATCTGGGTTATCGCTGGCACCCTGAGTACACCGTCTATGAGGAGTACCAGGACTTTGACCAGGAGCAGTACCGAGCCATCGTCCACCTCTACTCTCGGGAGTATGACTCCACTACTGTGCTGCACACCGCACATGGTGTTGGGGTGACTATCGATATGGCAGTCCACGATGCTGCTTATGCTGCTCTGACACGTCTTCGTGGAGAGTATCGGGAGTTGGACACCTCCCCCTTCAGGCACATTGCTATCGCGTCTGATGTTGGTGAGGAGGGTTACTACACTGCTGCCTACTCCACTGTCACCAGAGAGCCCTTCTACCATCAGAACTTTGTTCTGCATGCTGATGGGCTGGATCGAGCTAACCGAGCTCTTCGCCACGAGTTGTACATCACCCGTCAGCACCTTTACCGTGCTCTGACGCTGTTGCACCCCTTTGTCCGATCCAGAGAGCTGTCGCGTTCTGCGATCTACCCAGCCAGGACCGTGATGCCCCAGGGTGTCGGTTGGCCAGAGGTGGGAGGCTACTCTCCCACGCTTGGTCCTCTTCTGCCACCTGAGTGTCGGGTTCTACACCAAAGTATCCGCGGCCCCCAGGCCACTGACGTGGAGGACTATCCGTTGCCTCACTACCAGCTGTCAGGCTACAGCTACCTTCACAGTACCTCATGGGACTGATGTAGTCTTGCTCATTAGTATTAGATGCATTCGCGAGCCTGCGTGCCGCCTATGATGACTTAGTCTATGTACTGAACTCTGTGCACTGAACTCTGTGTACTGAACTCTATGTCCGGCCCCTTTTGTAAGTTATGCCGACTAGCTATGTGGTATCTGTCGTGCTCTTTTCATTATGCATGTTTCATCATGAATGATTCTTGTCTATGCAAATTTCTCAATACTGAACTACCCCTGTTATATATTAGCAGGATGGTTAGACCAGCTGGTCGTGGTCGTGGTGGCAACTTCCCACCACCGCCTGAGTACATGGCTGGTATGATCCAACAGCTTGAGATGAATCGCCAGTTCATGGAAAACATGATGGCTCAGTTTCCTCGCCCCAATATGAACCAGCATCCAAACACAACAACTCTGCAGGATTTCATACGCCTCAACCCAAGTGTGTACCGCAGCTCAACCCAGCCGCTGGATGCTGATGACTGGCTCCGTGACATCACCTATGAGATGGAGTCTGCTGATGTAGCCCCTGCCAGCTATGTCACTTTTGCTTCCTTCTTCCTGAAGGGACCCGCAGCTCAATGGTGGGACAGCCACAGGCGTACTCTGCCAGTTGGAACAATCATCACCTGGCCAGACTTCCAGGCTGCCTTCCGTGCCCGCTTCATCCCTCAAGGAGTCATGGACCGAAAGAAGCGTGAGTTTCGCAACCTCACCCAAGGCAACAAGACTGTTGAAGCTTATCAACGAGAGTTTCTGGACTTGTCTCGCTATGCTGAAGAGGACATTGCAACTGATGCACACAGACAGGAGAAGTTCTGTGACGGCCTTCAAGCTGACATCAAGCTCGCACTTCTAGTGCACGACTTTGCTGATTTCGCCACCTTGGTGAATAAGGCCATTAATGTCGAGACTGGTCTACAGGAACACCAGAGCTCTCATAGGCGCAACTGTGACACGGGCTCGTCTTTGGGCCCGCCCTCGCAGAAGCGTAAGATATGGATCCCGAACAACATGTACCGTCCAAATGCACCTGCCCCAAGGCAGTTTTATGCTGCACCTCGTCTGCCTACTGCTCCAACTAGGCAGCCAAGGCTTCCAGCTCCGCCACCCCAAGCTCCTGTTCCCACTCCCAATAATGGCCTGTGCTACAAGTGTGGTCAACCAGGTCACCGTGCTAGGGATTGCATTCAGAATCAGAATCAACTGGCCCTTCCAGCTACTGGCCGTGGAAACAACCAGGCCCGCAACAACAATGCCAAGTCTTATGGCCGTGTTCATGCCAACCACATTGATCTGAATGAAGCTCTAGACCAGCCTGCTACTGTGATGGGTACACTCCTCGTAAATTCAGTACCAGCATCCGTTTTATTTGATACAGGTGCATCGCATTCATTCATGTCAGAAGATTTTGCATACAAGCACGATGTTAAATTTGAGCAGATGAACACTTTGGTATTGGTAAAAAAAACCGCGGGATAATGTCAGACCTCCATGGTTGGCATTGACGTCCCTGTGGAAATCGAAGGGTTAGAATTTCGTGCCTCGCCCATTATACTGAAGTCGTCTAACATTGACCTCATTCTGGGAATGGATTGGTTAAAGGCGCATACTGCTTCTATCGTTTGCGCCACTAAGACCGTCCATCTGCTACACCCTTCTGATGAAATAATTAGCTACGATGCTCATCTGGTTCGGAATGCCGAGGCCAGGCTTTATGCCTTAAACGCATTGAACGCTGCACCACTCGAGGGCATTGAAAACATTCCCGTCGTGCGTGAATTCCTAGACGTCTTTCCTGAAGAAGTCCCAGGGATTCCCCCTGCTAGAGCTGTCAAATTCGTCATCGACTTGAAACCAGGCACCACTCCTATAGCCAAGCGACCCTACAAGATGCCGCCGCATGAACTCCTTGAGCTTAAGGAGGAAATCGATAAGTCTCTTCGCAGTGGTTTCATTCGCCCAAGTTGCTCTCCTTGGCGAGCACCTTCTCTCTTTGTCAAGAAGAAAGATGGGACAAATCGATTAGTCCAAGACTACCGTCCTATAAACCAAGCTACCATTCAGAATAAGTATCCTCTTCCTCGGATCAATGATCTGTATGATCAACTGGCTGGTTCGTCAGTGTTCTCCAAACTCGACTTGAGGTTGGGTTACCACCAGATCCGTGTTCGTGAAGAGGGTATCCCAAAGACTGCCTTTGTGACTCGTTATGGTTCATACGAGTACACCGTCATGTCTTTCGGCTTAACCAATGCTCCAGCCACCTTCTCTCGCCTGATGAACTATATATTCATGGATTACCTCGACAAGTTCGTCGTGGTTTATCTGGATGATATCCTGATATTTTCCAAGAATGAAGAAGAACATGCTGAACATCTTCGTCTTGTGCTGGAAAAGCTACGAGAGCATCAACTTTATGCCAAGTTCTCCAAATGTGAATTCTGGCTTCCCGAAGTAACCTATCTCGGACATGTCATCTCTAAGGATGGTATTGCCGTCAACCCTGAACGAGTTCAGGCTATTCTCGATTGGACTCCTCCGAAGAACGTTAAGCAAGTCAGAAGTTTTCTCGGTCTCGCCAGCTACTGCCGTCGATCGAGAACTTCTCCAAGATTGCCAGGCCTCTGACTAACCTATTGCATAAGGGCGTCAAGTTCCAATGGACAGATAAATGTCAGGAAAGTTTCCAGGCACTCAAGGACAAGTTGACTTCTGCCCCAGTACTAGCTCCTCCTGATACTAAGAAGGACTTCGTCATTTACTGCGACGCTTCCCGTCAAGGACTAGGCTGTGTCCTAATGCAAGAGCGCAAAGTGGTTGCTTATGCCTCTCGGCAATTGCGCCCTCACGAAGAGAACTACCCAGTTCACGACCTTGAACTTGCTGCTGTCATTCATGCACTGAAACAGTGGCGACATTACCTTCTCGGTAATCGTTGCGAGATCTTCACTGACCACCAAAGTCTGAAGTATCTGTTTACTCAGCCAGACCTGAACCTCCGTCAGCAGAGATGGATGGAGACTGTTGCAGACTTTGACTTGGGTATTTCCTATACACCAGGCAAGGCTAATGTAATGGCTGATGCCTTGAGCCGCAAGTCTTACTGCAACCACCTCCAGGTTCACAAAGTTCAGCCCTCACTCGTTGAAGAATTCAGAAAGCTGAACCTCCATATTGTTCCTCCAGGTGCACAGCCGCAAGATGAATCTCCGTGTTGTTTCCCAGGGTTCCCTCTATACCCTGGCTGTCGAACCCGATCTCGTGAGCTCCATCAAGACATTACAGGGATATGACTCTGAAGTCCACAAGATTAAGCGCGACCTCAAAGAAGGAAAACCATCATTCTTCACTATTGCTGATGATGGTGCCTTGTACTTCAAAGGCCGCCTAGTGGTGCCGTGTAAGAAGGAAAACCTAAATATGACTCAGGAGGTTATGAAAGAAGCTCATGATACGCCTCTATGTATCCATCCTGGTAGTACAAAGATGTACCAAGACATTCGCCAGAGATTCTGCAGGTCTAACATGAAGCAAGACATTGCTCGTTATGTTGCTGAATGTGACATTTGCCGTCGTATCAAAGCAGAACATCAAAAGCCTGCTGGAACTCTGCAACCTATATCTATTCCTGAATGGAAATGGGACCATGTCGAGATGGACTTCGTTACTGGATTTCCCAAATCGCAAAAAGGTAATGATGCTATTCTTGTCGTCATTGACCGACTTTCTAAAGTTGCACATTTTCTGGCGTTCAAAGAAACGATCACTACTAGTCAGCTTGCAACTCTCTACATGTCCAGAATTGTTTCGCTTCACGGTATTCCACTGGTTATCAGTTCAGACCGTGGCAACTTATTCACTTCAAGATTCTGGGCAAGTTTTCAAGAAGCTATGGGTACTCACTTATCTTTCAGTACTGCGTTTCATCCGCAGTCACAAGGGCAAGTTGAACATGTCAACCAAGTTCTCGAAGACATGCTTCGAGCTTGTGTTATTTCCTTCGGCAAGAAATGGGAGGAATCTCTCCCGTATGCTGAGTTCTCTTATAATAATAGCTATCAAGCTAGTCTGAAGATGGCCCCCTTCGAAGTGTTATATGGACGAAAGTGCCGAACCCCTCTGAACTGGTCAGAAACTGGGGAACGTCCACTCTTCGGTCCGGATATTATCCAACATGCCGAAGAACAAGTCCGCATTATTCGCGAGAATCTCAAGACTGCTCAGTCACGTCAAAAGAGTAATTATGACCGTCATCATAAAGACATGGTCTATCAACCTGGCAAAAAGGCCTATCTTCGCGTTACACCAATGAAGGGTGCTCACCGCTTCGGGATCAAGGGCAAGCTAGCTCCTCGCTATATTGGCCCATTCACTATTCTGGAAAGGCGTGGAAAAGTGGCATATCAACTGGAGCTTCCGTCGAACCTTTCTCAGGTTCACGATGTGTTCCACGTGTCGCAGCTCCGTCGCTGCTTCAAGGACCCAATCCGAGCAGTGGATCATGAAGTGCTCGAATTGCAACAGGACCTCTCCTATAAAGAGCATCCGGTCCGCATTCTCGACCAAGATGAACGCCGCACACGCCAGAAGGCGATCAAGTTCCTCAAAGTTCAGTGGTCGCACCATTCTGAAGATGAAGCCACTTGGGAACAAGAGGATCGCCTGCGTGAAGAATACCCCGCACTGTTTCCTTCTACCTCCTAAATCTCGGGACGAGATTTCTTGTAGTGGAGGAGATTTGTAACGCCCGGATAATTAGGCTACAGTAAAACTCTCTTGATGATGCTATGTCATCTATGTTACTGTTGCTAATTAAGTGGTAGTTCAAAAACATAGCAAATTAAAAAAAATGAATTAGCGACAAACACCCAAAGTTTTCAAAAGTCAACACAAAAATGTTCGGGGGTTGCCAAATATTGCATCGGTAATTATGGTGAAGTAAACACAGTTTTATAAAATGCCTAAATACTTTTAAATGAATTTAAACAAAAAAGAAATAATAAAGAAAATACAAAAGGGAAAAAGAAGAAACCCCCCTTCCCCCCTGGGCCGAAAGGCCCAGCTAGCCACAGCCCCTGCCTCCTGGCCCATCCGGCCGAACCGGCCCGCCTCCCCCTTCCGCCTCCTTTCTCTGTTCCCCCAACCCGGGTCGGAACAGGGGCGCGTCCCCGCCGCACCCTCTCGCCAGCGACGATGGGGGGATAAGATCGCCAGCACCCCCCCGCCTCCTCGATCCCGCCTCCCGCTCGCCCCCACGCTCGCCCTCGGCCCCCGCGCCTCTCCCTCTCCCCTCCAGATCCATCTCCCCCTCGTTCCCCACTGCAACCGAGCGCTGCCATGGCCTCGCCGCCGTGAATCGTGCGGCCACAGTCACCGCCTCGCCGCGCCTGCGTGTCCGTCGACGCCTCCATCGTCTTCCTCGTCCACCGGAGGCCTCAGCTGGAGCGGGGGAGCCCCGAATCACCGGATCCCCTTCGTCCACATCTCCGGCTGCCGCGTTCTTCACCAACTCCGGCGACATCCCTCTGCGCTTCCGTTCACTCGAGGGCCTCCGTGTGCCGCGACGTAAGCCTCCGCACCCTCCTCCTTCCTCTGGTTCCTCCTCATGCACCGTAGATGGCTCGTGGTGCTGCCGTCGCCATTGCCGCATGCGGCCTCGTCCGCGAGCTCATTGCGCTCACCCCGTCCATCTCCGAGCCAAGCCGTGGCCTCCGTCGAGTTGCCGGAGGTCCGTAGAGCCCGCTAGCGCCATTTGTCAACTAGAACGCAGCCCGTAGCATGGTTTTCGGAGATGCCCGTATTCCGGCGCCGCCCGCGGTCGTCGTTGAGCTCCACTCCGGCCACCCCCGCACCTGGGATCACCCTAGATCGACGCGGGACGATCTACTCGTTCGAACGCCACCGAAAACGCGCGGAATGGTGCACTGTGCTGGAAATTCATGCAACTCCGGCGAACTTCCGCCGCGGAAATGGTCGCCGGCGTGATTCCGGCGACGTAACCGACATGGCACCCGCGTGGCACCGCCTGCGCCACTGACTGGTGGGCCCAAGGCCCCTTGTTGACCAGTTGACTGAGTCAACTTGCTGACTGGGCTGGTCCCAGCAGCTGACCAGTGCCCCCCCCCATCTTTAAGCTAATTAAATTAGTTAATCTAATTAATCTGGGCTAATTAGTCACTGACTAATGGGGCCCACACTTAGTTAATTCTAAATTAGTTTAAAACAAATCCTATTTCACCTCTTTCTCAATGACAGGTGGGTCCCACTGGACCCACAGTCATTTTTGACTCTAGTCAACCGCACTGTTGACTGCTGACATCACACATATGTCATGATGACGTCATCCCATACTATTCTGGATAATGTTGATTTAAATAATTAATTAAATTCCTGAAAATGAGTTAAATCTTTAGAAAATCATATCTTTTAATCCGTAACTCGGATGAAAATACTTTCTACATGAAAGTTGCTCAGAACGACGAGACGAACCCGGATATGCAGTCCGTTCGTCCACCACACACCTCTAACATACCAAACACGCAACTTTCCCCCTCCGGTTCATCTGTCCGAAAACGCGAAACACCGGGAATACTTTCCCGGATGTTTCCCCCCTTCGTCGGTATCACCTACTACCGCGATTGGGCACGCCTAGCATCGTTACTCGTCATGTCATGCATCGAAATGCATCTGTTTACATGGTATTCATTGTTTCTTCCCCCTCTTCTCTCCGGTAGACTACGAGACCGACGCTGCTGCTGCCCAGTTCGACTACGGAGTTGACGACCCCTCCTTCTTGCCAGAGCAACCAGGCAAGCCCCCCCCCCTTGATCACCAGATATAGCCTATTATACTCTATACTGATTGCATTAGAGTAGTGTAGCATGTTACTGCTTTCTGTTATACCTATCCTGATGCATAGCCTGTCCTTGATACTACTGTTGTTACCTTTACCTGCAATCCTATATGCTTAGTATAGGATGCTAGTTTATCACCTTTGGCCCTACATTCTTGTCAGTCTGCCTTGCTATACTATAGGGCCGTGATCACTCGGGAGGTGTTCACGGGTATATATGATACATACTTACATACTATACAGATGGTGACTAAAGTCGGGTCAGCTCGATGAGTACCCGCGAGTGATTCACGGATTGGGGGGCTAAAAGGACCTTTGTCCCGACGGCCCTCTGTGTGGATCTTTGTGGCGGAGCGACAGGGCAGGTTGAGACCGCCTAGGAGAGAGGTGGGCCTGGCCCTGTTCGGCGTTCGCGGATACTTAACACGCTTAACGAGATCTTGGTATTTGATCTGAGTTGGCTACGAGCCTATACGCACTAACCATCTACGTGGGAGTAGTTATGGGTATCCCGGCGTCGTGGTATCAGCCGAAGCACTTCGTGACGCCAGCGACTGAGTGGCGCGCGCCGGATTGGAACGTAAGCCAGCTCTTGTATTAAGGGGGCTAGTTCTACTTTCGGCCGCGTACGCAACGTGCAGGTGTGCTATGGGCGATGGGCCCAGACCCCTGTGCGCTTAGGTTTAGACCGGCGTGCTGGCCTCTCTGTTGAGCCTAGGTGGGGCTGCGACGTGTTGATCTTTCGCGGCCGGGCATGACCCGGGAAAGTGTGTCCGGCCAAATGGGATCAAGCGTGTTGGGTAAGTTGGTGCACCCCTGCAGGGAAGTTAATCTATTCGAATAGCCGTGATCTTCGGTAACAGGACGACTTGGAGTTGTACCTTGACCTTATGACAACTAGAACCGGATACTTAATAAAACACACCCTTCCAAGTGCCAGATACAACCGGTGGTCGCTCTCCCTCAGGGATATGAGGAGGGGATCGTCGGGTAGGATTATGCTATGCGATGCTACTGGAGATGCTACTTGGAGATGCTACTTGGAGGACTTCAATCTAGTCTCTTCTACATGCTGCAAGACGGAGGCTGCCAGAAGCGTAGTCTTCGACAGGATTAGCTATCCCCCTCTTATTCTGGCATTCTGCAGTTCAGTCCACTGATATGGCCCTTTACACATATACCCATGCATATGTAGTGTAGCTCCTTGCTTGCGAGTACTTTGGATGAGTACTCACGGTTGCTTTTCTCCCTCTTTTCCCCCTTTCCCTTCTACCTGGTTGTCGCAACCAGATGCTAGAGCCCTGGAGCCAGACGCCACCGTCGACGACGACTACTACCCCGGAGGTGCCTACTACTACGTGCAGCCCGCTGACGTCGACCAGGAGTAGTTAGGAGGATCCCAGACAGGAGGCCTGCGCCTCTTTCGATCTGTATCCCAGTTTGTGCTAGCCTTCTTAAGGCAAACTTGTTTAACTTATGTCTGTACTCAGATATTGTTGCTTCCGCTGACTCGTCTATGATCGAGCACTTGTATTCGAGCCCTCGAGGCCCCTGGCTTGTATTATGATGCTTGTATGACTTATTTTATTTTTAGAGTTGTGTTGTGATATCTTCCCGTGAGTCCCTGATCTTGATCGTACACGTTTGCGTGTATGATTAGTGTACGATTGAATCGGGGGCGTCACAACACGTGCCCCGCATCCTGCTCTCACTGAAGCCACTGACAGTACAACTGCTCCACGACCCAAGAAGCGCACTCGTGTTCTCAATGACCGAGAGCTTCTTGTGGCTCTTCATCAGAAACAGGATAGGCATCATGACTGGCTGAAGCGTCAAATGCAAAGCCTCTTGGTGGATGTTAATCACATTCGCAATCTTGCCACCAAGAATGCTTTTGTTTCTCATGAAACCTCTCGCCGCACATGGAAAGGGCTGACGCTGATGTGTTCTGAAGATGATCTTCAAGAGGATGGCTTCTCTGAGCGCTTCAAGTTTGACTCCACACCTCCTCGAAGGGCAGTGCTGCGACGAACTCCATCTCTTGAAGACTCTGAGTTCTCTTCCTCTGCTGCAACTGTGAATGCTAGAGTGATCGAGGATGAAGACGATGCTACTTCACCGCCACCTCCTTCAGCACACTTCGACTCTGCTCCAAGCTCTTCTGCACCGCCAAACACCACCAACGACCCTGCTGCTTCACCTACTCTTCATGGGAACGAGTAGATGCTCTATGTCTTCAAACCTTTTTGGTCCTTACTGACAAAAGGGGGAGAAGCATATGAGTTTGATAGTCTTCAAGCGGGTCTATATGGGCGGGTGCTTTATATTTTGCTTCGTGTTTACAACTCTCGTTTTGATACATTTGGTTCTTTGAGTTGTAACACTTAAACACGATGGTCGTCTGCTACCTATTTGCCATTTTGTGATGCGATGATAAATTCCGCATGTGCGACGATAAATTCCGCTCTTAGATCATTTTGCAGACGTCCATTTTCCATTATGCATGTCATTATCTTCACATACCTTCACATGCATAGTGGATTGTCATCATAAGTTGAAGAGGATCTCCACAAGCACAACATGCCATGTGCATTTGCACCAAAAGCAAATTACTTATATGCACATCTTCAGGGGGAGCCCTTGCAACTTATGAAGACAATTCCTTATCCTTTACAATTTCACATATTATATTCCCCGTTGAAAACTTCAACTAGTTTGTCATCAATCACCAAAAAGGGGGAGATTGTAAGTGCATCTAGTGCCACCCCTAGTTGGTTTTGGAGTATTGACGACAAACCTAGTTGAGGAACTAATGTGTTTGTGAGAATTGCAGGATAACACAGGTAGAAGTCCCTCATTGATTCGGTTTTCTTACCAGAGATGACCCCTAAAAATGTATGAAGACATTGATGTCAAAGGTGGTATATGAAGATATTCACATTGAAGACTATGACAAGAGAAGATATCGCATGAAGCCTGTGGAGCTCGAAGACTTAGATCTTTCGTAGCTCTTTTTCCTCTTCCTTGTTGAGTCATAGGAACCACCGTACTGTTAAGTGGGGTCCAAGAGAACCATTCAGAATGACTGAAGTGATGCTTAAACAAAACCTATGTCTTCGAGTGAAGACTATGAGAGCGAATCTTGTCCAGAGTCGGACAAGTCAGCTTTGCGTGTAGCCCAAGTAAAGTTGCCGTGTGAGTTTGAAATCTGACCGTTGGAACACGTGTCAGTTCCTTAGTGACCGAGGGTCATTTTGGACAAATCAGGTCGGGTTGCCTAGTGGCTATAAATAGCCCACCCCCTACAACCATAAATGGTTGGCTGCTTAGAGTTAGTGTACGGCTTTTGTCGTTTGAGAGCAACCCACCTCGAAGCCTTTGAGAGAGAATTCCTTGCGAGGATAAAGCCCTAACCACCTAGAGCCAAAGAGAATTAGGCATCACTTAAGTCTTCGTGTCTGTGTGATCTGAAGACTTATTACACTTGAGGACTGTGCATCCTCCAGCCGGTTAGGCGTCGCGTTCTGAGCATCCAAGAGACATTGTGGATCGCCGGTGAACGAAGTCTGTGAAGGTTTGGGAGTCTACCTTGAAGACTTACCAGAGTGATTGGGCGAGGTCTGTGTGACCTTAGCTCAAGGGGAATACGGTGAGGACTGGGTGTCCTGAGCTGCGTGTTCAGGACTGGGTGTCCGGGACTGGGTGTCCTCAGGTTTAAATACCTAGCCGCCCTAACCAGACGTACAGTTGTCACAGCAACTAGAACTGGTCCAACAAATCATTGTCTTCAACGAGTCACTAGTTTCATCCTTCCCGTCCCTCTACTTACTGTTACTCCTTGTGAAGTCATTGTATGATTGCACTATCTTTTGTCTTCACTAAGTGACTGCATGTTCTGTTTGGCTTCATAATATCTTCCTACCTGATCCTTAGTGCATTGCTGCTATTAGTCATTATGCTCTCACTTGAATACTTGATTAAGGCTTGCCTAGTGTAGTCTACCTTCTGCTGCATGGTAATAGGTTTATTTCTATCGTTTGTCTTCGAAACTTCCACGTTTTGAAGACTTTCATAAAAATCGCCTATTCACCCCCCTCTAGTCGATATAACACACTTTAAATGGCAAACCTTGCCCATTCCACAATCGTAGGCATTTGATATTTTGGAATGGGACAACCTTGTCAAATTTTGCTCATTGATTTTAGCAAGACATGCGTTTGATATTTTCGAATGGGACGCCCTTTGTTGTCAGCAGCGTCGATAAATTTTTTCTTTATTCTTTAGTTGTGAAGTAAATATTGCCTCTGACATGTGAGTCACTGAGATGCATAATCATCGATTGTTTTGAATGTTCTCTATGAATTGCCAGGCCTGTGTGTTTGATTACAATGTACAGAAATGTTAAAAAGCTGCTCAAACTCTTTGTACTCCTTCTGTTCCTTTTTACTTCGCACATTGTGAAAGTGCATACATTTTTGTATAATATTGGTCAAAGTAGAGATACTTTGACTACAGACAAAACTTGTATGCAAACTAGAAAGGACCGGAGGGAGTACATGTGAAACTGCTGCAAACGAGGTGATCACCCTGGGAATAATGCTAGTACGTATTGTTTTGCATGTTCATCCAATGCCAGTGATACAGGAATTCGAACTAATCGAAATAAATTCATTGACACACGGTCGGATTTCATTACATTTCATACATTCTTCAACTAAAAAAGGGTGTGCTAGAGGTATAATTAATTAACCGAAGCTACCCACCTGTGTCCCACTGAGCCGAACAGAAGCTTTACTGACTTAACTGCAGATGCAGTTGCGTAACTGACATGTGGCCTCTTGGGCCCACGTGTCAGTCAGCCAACTGCACCAGCAGTTAAGTAGAAGCAGCGTTCTTCTCCAGCGCAGCTCTCCGACTCCACGTCGCCACCAAGAAGCTAACCGGCCGTCAATGGTCAACCCGCCTAGCTTGGCTTCAACCGGAGGGTAGCAGCAGTGGCCTTACTTGGACCTGAGTGGCGGCGACCTACCGTGTTCTACTCTTCCTTGTTTTCTATGTGGCGCGGCCTTGTTGGCAGCGGGGCGGGGCCTCGATGGAGCCGGCGATGTCCTCTGTCTCGTTGCCGGTGGGCGGCGCCTCAGTGGAGCAGTGGAAATCCTCCCCCACGTTGTCGGCAGGGTGGGGCCTCGGTTGAGCCGGTGATGTGCTCTGCCTTGTTGTTGGCGGGGCGGGGCCTCGGCGGAGCCGGCGGTGTCCTCTGCCTCGTTGTTGGTGCCGCGGGGCCTCGTCGATGCCAGCGGAGCGGGGACTCGTCGGAGCCGGCATTGTCCTCTGCCTCGTCCTTGGTCTCGCCAAACAGTGCCTCGCCCGCTTCATCGCCCTCTTTGCTAGCCTCTTTGTAGGCGGCCGCAGCCTCCGCCACCCGCATGCGGTACCGCCAGTGCTCGAGGCGACCCTTGCGTGCGGAGCGGTACGAGTCGAGCAGCGCCTCCTGCTCCGCCAGCTCCGCGGCGATCTGCTCCTCCGCCTGCAGGTGCTCCTGGAGGAGATGGTGGTTGTAGGGGGCGTCGGCCTGCGCCTCCCAGAACTGCTCCTCACGCATCTACCTCACCCTGTCCATATATTGGGCACGGGTCTCGCTGATGGTCATGGTGCAATGCACTGGCGAGGATGGGGTGGAGGAGGGGGTTGGCGCCAGATCGTCGACTATCATGTTCTCCATTGGGACGTCGTCGTCCTCCGGCTGCCTGCCAGCCAGCCGGTCGGCAGCAATGGCTGCCATCTCCTTATGGTCTGTCGTCTGCCCGTCCCGAAGAGCGCTGGAGCGCAAGGAAGCCATGGTGGGCAGTAATGGTGTGGATAGTAGAAAGGGAACGGATGCGGATGACTGCAGCTATGGCCGGCACAACAGTTTATATAGCAATGGTGGGCGGGCAGAGGGACGGACGTGTGGCGCCAGAGTAGCTGCCTCGGCAACCGCGCATTATTAATGTGGGCGGCAGATGGACGGACGAACGACACTTGTGTCGTTTGAAGGCGGAGCAATCGCCTGCACCGGGAAGTGGGGCGGGCGGCGCTGACTGTTTCGGGCAGAAAGCGCGTGCGGGCGAGGAGATGACTTTACTTAGAGAGGATGACAATGGGGACCCACCAGGTCCATAGCCTCACGTACGCAAGTGCCTCCTTATTATATATATATGTAACTATAATTTATTTTGCTTCCTCCTGGTTTCCTGACATCACGGTCCCACACCTTTGTCAGCCTATGTAGTAGTCAATAAACGAGAGAATTGCACAAGAAGCGGCCGACAGCTGGGACCAAGCAGCTCGAGCAGTATTTGTGTTTTTGAGGTGTGAGCACTGTAGAGTTTTTCGATGTTTAGCCTAGATATTATTTTTTCTCCTCTGAACAACAACGAAAACACCGCTACAGGTATTAACTGGGCGGGCTGTGGCCCGTCTAGCCTAGGCCAGATATCCACCCCAGATATTAATTTTTTTCAAGCTGAAAATGGCTAGCCCAGCTATACTTTTTTTTAGGAATACCCAGGCAAGGTCAAGTTGTTATTCTCCGCCCCGCTGGGCTGCAAATCTTTCCTAGGAGGGATGCATTAGGCTTAACAAGAAAATGGGATTTAAGAAATAATAAATGGGATGTAATTATAAAAACTAGGCAGTAACTATAAAAAAATGCACCAAACACGTGATTGCTTTATAAAATATTATTTTTGGATATTGGAAATTTTAATTTCATTAATTGTTGCGAGCGCAATGTTTCGTTGGATTTTTACGTAATATAAATTTATATTGAAATTGTATTTAATCCGACTAGAAATTTCAGGATAAAAATATTTTGGATCCCATCAAAATGTGGGAAATTTTATTGAATTCTGTTTTGAACGGTTTGTTGAAATGGGTTGTACTTTTAACAAACTGTAAATGGGATGTAGTAAATTCCATTAGAATTCAAAAATAGGCTACACATTCTTACAAATCTCAAATGGGCTATAAGTTCTCTGCCACACACTTCTGGTCTTACTAAGTTGACGCATCCCTAAAAAACAGAGTTGATGCGTATGCAAGGCTTTGTCAACTTATACTCAACACACGGTTCTAGCAGCAGTGGCCGTTGGATGTCCATCCAACGGATGCCGTGCTTCTTCTTCAATCTCGGATATTCTAGCTTCACCCGCCCAAAAAATGATTCCTCCCCCTGACATCTGGGGCGCACCATTTCGGAAGCTGACCTGTGGGCCTACTAAGTTGACGTACCAAGGGCTTTGTCAACTTAGTCAATATAAATGATTCTAGCTGCAGTGACTGTACGATGTCCATCCAACGGTCGTCGTGCTTCTTCAACCTCTGGTCTTCTTGTCCAGCCGCCCAAAGCAGTGTCGGTCGTGCCGCCTACTCCTGCCTCCCATGGCCGGCTGTGCTGCCACGGAGGCCTCACCGCCCCCTACTACTCCCACCGCTGGCCAGGCCATCCCTCCACTCACCCACACCCCCTGTTATTCTGCGGCGACGGCAGCGCAGCCGAACCAGTGAACCCTCGTACTCCTCTCCGTGTGTGCATCCACTATCGCGTCTTCCCCGGCTCCGTGTCGTCCCCTTCCTAGGCCTTGCCGTCGTCCACCGCCCTGGTGCTTTCGGCGCGGCATGGTCAACGTGGTCAAGGAACAACTTCCATCGGACGTGGACTGTACGTGGAGAGGCTGACAGTTGGGTCCATGGCAAGTGCCTCCTTATTACGCGCAAAATAATTATTCCTCCACCTAACAGCGGGGACGCACCAGATGGGCCATCGTATTTCACGAAAAAAATGATTCGCCCCCTGACTGCTGGGACCCACGAGCTACATCTTCGCACGCAAGGAAGTGCGTCCGAAAAAAACAACGATTCGCCCCCCTGACTACTGGGACCCACCAGCTACATCTTCGCACGCAAGGAAGTGCATCCGAAAAAACGATTCGCCTCCCCGACTGCTGGGACCCACCAGCTACACCTTCGCATGCAAGGAAGTGCATCTGGGCAAAAAAAAAACAAAACGATTCGCCCCCCTGACTGTTGGGACCCACCAGCTACATCTTCACGGGCAAGGAAGTGCCTGACAGTCGGGATCCACCTGGTCGACGTAGCGTTGTCATTCTGGTCGCGAACGTGTACGTACATACTGGTCGATGTAGAGGCGCGCACGTGTCGTAGTAGAGGTGCACACATGTCATAGTAGAGGCGCGCACGTAGCATGTACACGTACGTACAACGGCTAGGGTGCAAGAAAGAAAATACGGCCACGTATGTGTACATACGGGCAGGGTCTCGAACGCCTACTCGCGCATACGTACGGCCAGGGCTCGTGTACATGGCTGGGTCGGAACGAGAAACAGCGACGTCGTCGTGTTCATGGGGAGGCAACGGAGTGCGTCGTGTTCATGGGGAGGCAACGGAATGTGTCGTGTTCACCGGGAGGCAACGGAATGCGTCGTGTTCATAGGGAGGCAACGGAACACGTGGGAGCCAACCGGCTGGGTCGGAACGGAATGTGTGGTCGTGTTCATCGGGAGGTTTGGACGGAACATGCGATGGAAACGAGGCCTGGCGTACCGCGGAACGGAGGAAACGGACCTCCTATGGTCGAAACAGGGGTCCTGTTGATCGGGAGGGGTGTGGCGTACCGCAAAACGGAGGAAACGGACCTCCTACGGTCGAAACGGGGGTCCTGTTGATCGAGAGGGGTGTGGCGTACCGCAAAATGGACGAAATGGACCTCCTACGGTCGAAACGGGGGTCCTGTTCATCGGGAGGGGTGTGGCGTACCGCAAAACGGGACTCCGCGGGATACTTTTCATCTCCACCGTCGACCTCCTCCAGCCTCCACGGGCTACCGTCGACCTCCTCTAGCCTCCACGGGCTCCTGTTCATCCAGCCTCCACCGCGCGCTACTCCACCGGCTACTGTTCAACCACCCCTCCACCGTCTACTGTTCATCCAGCCCTCCACACCA
>NC_041392.1:138477969-138509746 GCF_002162155.2 Triticum dicoccoides | reverse complement strand
ATTGTTCATTCAATCGATCGGCTTCAGTTAGCAGCAGTAGCGAAGGAATCGCTCAATCAGGTTCAGTTAACAACCATCGATCGATCGCTCGGGTTCAGTAACGCGTAGCCTGCAGTGCAATCGCCCGGGTTCAGTTAGAGCCCAACGCCTCACTTGGGTTCAGTTAGAGCCAATGCCTCGCACACACGCGCGTACGTGTGCGAGAGAAACGCGCATCGCTCGGCCACCGACCTCCCACCGTAACCGGGAACTCCTCGAAATTTTCCTCGCCCTTGCTTCTACCACAGTTTTTTCTGTCATGGACGGCCAAAAGAATGTCATGCAGCTGCGTCTCCGGCCCGCCTAGGACGAAAAGCCCATTTTCTGTCATGATTTTTTGTCATAGAAGTAGGAGCCCACCACATCTATGATGATACCGGGTGTTGTCACAAATATCGTCATAGAAGTGTCATATGTATGACAGAAAAAAAATTCGTTCGGCCCAAAATGTCACGGATGTGTCTTTTTTTTGTAGTGTGTGTGCCGTCGGCACAAGGAGCAGAGGGACCGAGGTTGAAGTCTAACCCTAGTGACTTCTTGTTCTCTTTGGCAAAAGTTTTGGCAAACTAGAAGTTACGCTTAAAGAGATTGTCTTCACGACACCATAACAGAGAGGATGGGTCGGCATTAGCAGGGTGAGGTCCACGAATCATGCAGGGGTAGAAGCCTTGAGCAATAGCTTCGGACTTCGACTTGGGCTGAAGACCTTTGTATATAATATCTCCCCAGGGGCTCTTGATGGCATTCTTTTCAGCATATTCGTCAGTGACAAATCTGTACTTGAACCATTCCTCTGTCCAATGTCTTCGAATCCATTGGATTCGTTCTTGCGTTCTCCATAGGTCTCTTCTGGATCTGACTTGTATAACTCATAGAGATCCGGTGGCAGGTCCTTAGCAGTGTTTTCACAGTGCTGTCTGCCGCCCTTTCTGACCGATTTTTCTGTTGCCATGAAGTTCAGACTGAAAGGCTTCAGAATGTGCAAAGGCTTCCTACTGCTGGTCAGACAAGAATTAGCTTCGGGAGAATTGATGTGATGTTGTAAGAACTCTGCAAATGAATGCAAACTATGAGAACCAAGGGATTCTCCCACGGACATGTACCTGTGGCAGCATTAGAGATGCGAGGGAAGGGGAAGAGGTCATATGCATTCTCAGAAGATTTTGAAGATAAATCAGTTTAGAAGACTGTCGGTGTCAAAACCGGCGGATCTCGGGTAGGGGGTCCTGAACTATGCGTCTAAGGCGGATGGTAACAGGAAGCAGGGGACACAATTTTTACCCAGGTTCGGGCCCTCTTGATGGAGGTAATACCCCACGTCCTGCTTGATTGTTCTTGATGATATGAGTATTACAAGAGTTGATCTACCACGGGATCATAGAGGCTAAGCCCTAGAAGCTAGCCTATGGTATGATTGCATGTTCTCCTATGGACTAAACCCTCCGGTTTATATAGACACCGGAGGGGGCTAGGGTTACATAGAGTCGGTTACAAGGGAGGAGATCTACATATCCGTATTGCCTAGCTTGCCTTCCACGCCAAGGAGAGTCCCATCCGCACACGGGACGAAGTCTTCAATCTTGTATCTTCATAGTCCAACTGTCCGGCCAAAGGATATAGTCCGGCTGTCCAGTGACCCCCTAATCCAAGACTCCCTCAGTAGCCCCTGAACCAGGCTTCAATGACAATGAGTCCGGCATGCAGTATTGTCTTCGGCATTGCAAGGCGGGTTCCTCCTCCGAATACTCCATAGAAGATTTTGAACACAAGGATAGTGTCCGGCTCTGCAAAACAAGTTCCACATACCATCGTAGAGAGAATAATATTTCCACAAATCTAATCTGTTGACGTGTTTCGACAGCACGACGTTACATCATGGCCCGGTCTTTATTCGAACCGTTTTTCTCAACCAGCACCGCGCATATCGCGAGGTGGTTTTCTTGACACGTCTTGTCGAAGCAGAGATCATGTCCCCCTTATTACGGGATTCTCATCAATACGGACGTGGGTAACCCACTCGTGCCCGTTGGCATGACTCCTTGATTTTAGGCGAGCCCCAAAACGGCCGTGAGGAGGACGCTTGATATTCACCCTTTTTTTATAAGGAGGCCAAGACCTGTCCCTTTTTCCTCTCGCGCTCAATCGAATCCTTCCCCCACCTCGAGTTCCAACACCCCAGGCTCAGGTCGGGCGCTTCGGACCTTAAACCATGTCCTAATCCAACCTCCAAGGTCGGTGGATGCCTTCCTCTGTCATAGAGGAGGACATCAAGAAGCTGAGAGAGGCCAGATATCTGACCGCCAAAATTTCGCACAGGCTGCCTGCCCGAGGGCAGGTCATCCCCACTCCCGAACCCAACGAGAATGTTGTGTTCGTCTCTCACTTCCTCCGAGGACTAGGCCTAGCTCTAGATCCCTTTGTTAGGGGACTCATGTTCTACTATGGGCTGGATTTACACGATCTGGCCCCGGATTCCCTCCTTCACATCTCGTCGTTCATCGTCGTATGTGAGGCCTTCCTCCGTGTTACCCCTCACTTCGGCCTGTGGCTCAAGACCTTCAGTGTGAAGCCGAAGATGATCGAGGGGCGGCACATAGAGTGCGGAGGTGCCGTAATAAGCAAAAGCACTAATGCTCCATGGCCAGAGGGTTCCTTCCCAGAGGTATCTAGTTTGTGGCAGCGGGAGTGGTTTTATATCACAGCTCCCCGAAGTGCCAAGTGGGCAGCCATCCCTGCCTTTCGCTCGGGCCCCCCACCACAACTGACGTCATGGATCAGCGAGGGGCTAAACTGGGGTCCAGTAAAGGATGTGCCGATATTGCAGAGTCGCATCCGAGATCTCATTGAGAGAGACGTCAAACTGGTCACGGTGATGCAGGTCATGCTAGTTCGTCAGGTCCCGCCTTGCAAATGTAGACCTCTCCATCTGTGGGAGTTCAACCCGGAGGGACCGTGAATCATTCAGCACTTCCTCGGCATGACGCTCGAGGAGATGTACAAGTTGTTCTTTGGATCACAAATAAAGTGTACGAACACCATCGAGGATGTGGGTCTGAGCTGTAATCGCCCGGATACCCAAGTAAGTAATCCCATGGCCGAACACACTGTTTCTCTTATTTATCACAACATCATGCTGAAAAGTCACTTTTTGACCAGTACTGGATAACAAAGGCGAAGATGATCAGGTGTCCCCCCCCCTTCCCGAGGGCTTGGCCAATCCAGTACTAGACAGAATGCTGGAGTCGGCGCCTTATCAGGGGCCCTCGAAGGAAGATGAAGGGGGGAATAAAGAGGCCGGAAGCCAGCCTCACTCACTACTCATCCCAACCGGGGGAACGAGCGCCTCCGCGAAGGAGGACAACCAGGCAGAAGAATCTAACATCCCCTCTCCCCGAGGAAGGAAGAGGACCACCTCTGAAGATCCGGAAACAGAGGTTTCCAAACGAGGGAAGAAATCTTCGCCAGAGGGTCCTACCCTGGGGGGTACCCCTGCCGCACAGTGTACGCAAGGGAATCAGCCCTCTACCAAGCTGTAAGTAATCAAAAAGTACTTCGTAGTGTAACTATCCTACCTTACTTCTGAAGACAATAACCGAAGCTTATATCTTGTAGTTCGGATCGTAGCCCTTCTCAACAGAGTTCATCTTTGGGGGATCTTCTTCTGGAGATGATGGAGAGCGAAACACCTCCCCCTGCCACCCCGCCTTATGAGGCGGGCGACCCAGAAGTGTCATCGCGGAGGGTTTCTCCTGATCCGCCAAGGCCAGGGGGTAATCCCTTGGCCACCCGGAGTCCTCAGTATTTGGCTCCTAAAGAGAGAAACATAAAGAGCCCGGAACCATATAGTGTGTGGTCGGACGCACTGAAGGATCTTCTGGAGCAAGCGGCCATCTCAGAAGCGCATCGTACGCTAATGAGTACTATAGTTGAAAGGATTTCATCCGCTGAAAGCGGATTGCATGACGCTTTTATGAGTCTGCTGAAAGGCTTTGAGGTACGTGACATAGCGTATGTTTTTGACGGTACCACACATGCTAGGTGTGCCCTATGCAGATAGTAACCCCTGAGACTCTGGTTGTCGTCGAAAATGGCGGCAAACAAAGGATCATAGTCCCAAGTAATAACCAGACCGCCTTTATGTGTAGGTGGCTGAAGCTCCGGTGGCTAGCCGGACTGATGGGTTTGCCGAGCTAAAGCGGCAACTTGATGCGGCAAATGCCGACATCGTGCTTGTCAACAAGCGGCTTGACGAGGCACAGGGTAAGCGATTTCTCTGGTGATCAACGTAAAGTAAGAGGAGCATGATGCCAGTATATTTACTATGTTGTGACTGCGGATGGAGCTGCCACCATGGAGACCCTTCGAGCGGAGCTTTCCCAAGCCAAAGAACAAGCAAGGAATAGCGATGCGGCCGCTCTGAAGGCGGTCAAAGAGCTGAGGGCCGAACAGTCCGCGCATCTCCAGAGCAAGGAAAGGATAGCCAAGATGGCCATTGAGTTGAAAGATGCCGCTGACCATTACCAGCTTCTTGATAAAGAAAGCCGAGCGAGGGCGACGGACCTGGAAAAGGCCATGGTAGCAGCCAAGGAAGCCCGCTCTAAAATCAGAGCGGCGAAGGAGGAGTTGCATCAAGCTGCGGATATCGTGGCTAGGAAGCCCTTCTTGCTGCGGACTAAGTTCGGAGATCCGAAGTATGCTCCTCTCAATCAACTATGGAGTTCAGCAGACGCCTACGTGGATTTGGCGACAAGTGCTGCTGATGCGGCCGAGTACTTCAAGGATCAAAAAGATCGCGAAGTGGAAAAGTTGTTCTGGTCACAGTTCCATGCTCCAATGCGTCCGCTGCTGTTGAATGAGCGAATGGCCGAGTGGGCCGAGCTCCATAGGTTGTCCGGACTAGCCATGAGGTCTGTTGTGGATCATCTGTGGCCGGGAGGGCCAAGGTCGAATAGTTACTTTAGTTTAGTGCAACAATTCCTTGGTGTTGTGCCGCACATCGACGCTATGAAGAGGTTGGCGTGCATAGAGGGTACACGGATGGCCTTTGCCCGTGTCAAGACATATTGGGCAGAGATGGAGGCCGCCACTGTTGCAACACAGGGATCGGCCGTGGGCCGAGTGGCTGCCGAGCACTACTTTGAAGAAGTTCTTAAAGGCGCTCGTTCAATAGAGGCTCAGTGCTCAAAGAATAGTATGTTCTAGTGACATGTACTCCCATTGTAAGAACAATGTTTTATTGAGTTGTCAAGGCTGTATTTATACTTTTGCCTGAAAGTATTATGATGCCTCCTGTGTGGCCATTTATCTATATATGTATATAACCTGAAAGTTTGCAGTCGTCGGCTTCTGCCCCCACGCATATGATGCGGGGGTGTTCGCCAAAAAATGTGTATTCACACTTGATCCAACGTCTTGGTCCATTAAGGAGGTGGTAGCGCAGCGAACGAGGCAATCGGACTATATTGCTTTAACACTTTCACTTAGCCATAGGAGTTTGACGGTGGGGCTACTATATAGCCCCTGGTACTTCTGCGCTCGTCCGAATACGGGGCGCGTACGAACATGACCGGGAAACGACCCTTCGTTAATGCGGAGGAATCCCGAAGATTCCGCTGAGTCATCGAGTGGTTGACCAGTCTCGCGCTATATCTTGACAGTCAGTTTTCGGCTTTCTCTACTGAGCTGCTCATCCGGATGAACCAGGTCACAATCGCAGTAGTTCTCCCAGTGCTACCTTAGCCGATATAGCGGAACGCAAGGTACCAAAACATGGGAGCCGGGCAAACCCAACATTTGACCAAAGACATGATTCGGAGCTGATGCATATAAGGCCAAACTCGCGACGCCGAACACTCCCTAGGTATTCGGTCTTTATAACATATGACGGGCTGAATAATGCCCTGAATAATAAACCCCGGGTGTCCAGGTGCGTGCAATATCCTGACATGGCCACATGCCAATACATTGGCATCCTTCTCGGTTGTATTGAGTATCCGGAGGATGTGAACAACAAGAGACAGTAAAAAGGTTGACGCAGGGTCTTAATCTAAAAAAACCTTTGAGCGGGTCCCTGCTGCACGTCTGCGCCTATGTCTCCGTTGCGCCGTGTCCTGGACGGGTGTAGCACGATTGTCATACACTGGAAGCCCCTGGTACCGTCTAGGGGGGCTTGATCATCAAACCCATCTCATGTATATGTAGTGGTGCACCGGACTCGTCTAACCGTGTCCGTGGTCTTGACAACCTGTCATTTTTTCTGGTTGGTGAGGCCGTCTAGTGCTCGGTGGCTAAAGCCGCCGCACATTCTTCCATGCGTAGAGTGCACTCAGTATTTCCGCTAACTTTGATGGTGCCATGTGGACCGGGCATCTTAACCTTGAGAGAAGCGTAATGCGGGATTGCATTAAAACGAGCGAAAGCCGCTCTTCCGAGTAGTGCTTGATAGCCACTTCGGAATGGAGCGATGTAGAAATTTAACCTTTTGCTTCGGAAGTTGCCGGAAGAACGGAATACAACCTCTAGTAATAGAGAGCCCATGCAGCAGGACTCTAGGCCTGGTATTACTCCCTTGAAGGTAGTAGTACGGTGGCTTATTTTTGATGGGTCTATCCCCATTTTGCGGACTGTGTCCTGATATATCAGGTTTAGACCACTGCCGCCGTCCATGAGGACTCATGTGAGATGGTATCCGTTTATTATTCGGTCTAACACCAAGGCAGCCAATCCTTCGTGTCGGATGCTTGTCGCGTGATCCTCGTGATCAAAAGTGATCGGGCAGGCCAACCAGGGGTTGAACCTAGGGGTGACGGGCTCTATGGCGCGGTTGTCTCGGAGTGAATGGTTGATTTTCCTCTTCATCACATGGATCATGTTGACTGTTTTAACCTCTAGTGGGAATCTTTTCTGTCCTCCAGCGCTTTGCTAGCGAGGTTCATCCTCGTCTTCGCTTGGTGTCTCCCCCCCCTTGTGTTCGGCGTTTAGCTTACCGGCCTGCTTGAAGACCCAGCATTCTCTGTGGGTGTGATTTGCAGGTTTATCGGGGGTGCCATGAATCTTACATAGTTTGTCAAGAATCTTGTTTAGGCCAGACGGTCCGTCTCTGCTGCCTTTGAAAGGCTTTTTCCGCTGACCTGGTCGAGAGCCCCTGAATCTGGCGTTTACCGCCGTATTATCTAGGCTATCCTCTTTATTTCGACGCTTGCTTTTATTGCGTCGTGGTTTTCCATTGCCACCCCTGACTTCGGATGTGCTTGGGTCGCTGGTGTTGTTGCGGGCTAACCAGTTGTCTTCGCCCGCGCAAAAGCGGGTCATGAGACTTGTTAGAGCTGCCATAGTTCTCGGTTTTTCTTGGCCGAGGTGTCTGGCGAGCCATTCGTCTCGGACGCTGTGTTTGAAAGCTGCTAAGGCTTCGGCGTCCGAACAACCAACGATTTGGTTCTTCTTGGTGAGAAACCTGTTCCAAAGCTTTCGGGCGGACTCTCCGGACTATTTAATTATATGACTTAAATCGTCTGCATCCAGAGGTCGGACGTAGGTCCCTTGAAAATTAGCCCAAAAAGCGTCCTCGAGCTCCTCCCAACTTCTAATTGAGTTTTCGGGGAGGCTTTTTAGCCAGTGCCGAGCTGGTCCTTTAAGCTTGAGGGGCAAGTATTTAATGGCATGGAGATTGTCTCCGCGAGCCATATGGATGTGGAGGATAAAGTCCTTAATCCAGACCCCAGGGTCTGTGGTCCCGTCGTACGCTTCTATGTTCACTGGTTTGAATCCTTCTGGGAATTCATGGTCCAACACCTCGTCGGTGAAACATAGGGGGTGTGCGGCACCCCTGTACTTGGATGTACCATGGCGTTCGGATGGTTGTGGTATTTGGTTTTGATTTTGTGCCGGAGCACGCTTCCTAGATCCATAGATGGATCTGGTCGCACCGAATTTTTGGCGCAAGTCCTCACGTACATCGTGTGTTGACTTATGTGCGTATTTGTTATCCGCTCTATCACGGTCACGAGGTGGTGGATCCGGCCGGTTGGTCGTTTCATTATTTGGCTGTGTGGGCTCTAAGGCCTCGTCATCGAATTCGGGTAACAGCTTGCGCTTTGGATAGCTCCTTGTGTGGTAACTTCCACCATACTTTGCTTCACTGTCGAGCACTTTGTTCCACCTACTGTTGAGTGTGTTTTGTGCGGCCTTAAGCCTTTGCTTCTGCTTCTTCAGACTCCTCGCTATGGCAATAAGCCTTCTGCGGAGGTTCTCTTGCTCCAAGTGCATTTCCGGGATGATGTGTGCATCTTCGTCTGGGCTGTTTTCCTCCCCCGATGGGGTTTGGTGAGGGTTATCCTCGGCGTCGCCGTGTTCGGACGTCGGATCCGTGCTATGTTCGCCGCTTGCAGCTTCATTATGCTCTGCCGCCGGGGCAATGTGGTCGTCGTTTCCTCTAGAGTCGACTGGAGTGTTGTTTTCTCTTGCGCTGTTATCGCCGTTTTTGCTATGGCGGGACTTGGAGCGGCGCCACTGACATCAGTGCTTGGGTTGCTTCTTGGAGGGGCCATCCTCCGCTGTCTCTTCGCCATTGCCTTCTTTGGATGTATCCACCATGTATATGTCATGTGATGAAGTGGCTGTCCGGCGCCCTATGGGCGCTGGATCCTGTTCGTCTCCTGCATCTTCGTCCATGTCGTTGATGTCTTCGGAGTCGAAGTTGAGCATGTCGGTTAAGTCGTCGACAGTGGCTACTAAGTGGGTGGTGGGCGGGCAGTGAATTTCTTCGTCGTCCGTATCCCATCCTAGCCGGACATAGTTCGGCCAGGGTTCTCCTGACAGGGAGAGGGACCTCAATGAGTTTAGCACATCGCCGAAGGGCGAGTGCTGAAAGATATCCGCGGAGGTGAACTCCATGATCGGCGCCTAGTCGGATTCGACGGGCACGGATGTAAGCGGCTCGGAGTCTGTCTCCGGAGGTGAATCCAGTGGTTCGGCGACACGGCTCTCGTGAGAGGTGAAGTCAGTATCCGGCTCTATCGCCACTGAGAGTGCGGCCTCCCTGGCGGGGTCTACCCCTCCGCTCTCGGATGGCGCGATTTGCTCCGGATTGACGACCGGAGTAGTTGCAAATGCGATCTCCTGAACACTGTCCGACGGTAGAGTTACGTTGTGCTCGTCGTGACTGTGCGGCGCACCTGACACGGGCTCGAATCCGTCGAAGATCAAGTCTCCGCGGATGTCGGCAGTGTAGTTTAAATTTCCGAATCTGACCTGATGGCCAGGGGCGTACCTCTCGATCTGCTCTAGATGGCCAAGCAAATTGGCCTGTAGTGCGAAGCCGCCGAATACAAAGATCTGTCCGGGGAGGAAAACCTCACCCTGGAACGCATCGCTACCAATGATCGAGGGAGCCATCAAGCCTTATGGTGACGACACCGTGGAACTCTCAACGAAAGCACCAATGTCGGTGTCAAAACCGGTGGATCTCGGGTAGGGGGTCCCGAACTATGCGTCTAAGGCGGATGGTGACAGGAAGTAGGGGACACGATGTTTACCTAGGTTCGGGCCCTCTTGATGGAGGTAATACCCTACGTCCTACTTGATTGTTCTTGATGACATGAGTATTATAAGAGTTGATCTACCATGAGATCATAGATGCTAAACCCTAGAAGCTAGCCTATGGTATGATTGCATGTTCTCCTACGGACTAAACCCTCCGGTTTATATAGACACCAGAGGGGGCTAGGGTTACACAGAGTCGGTTACAAGGGAGGAGATCTACATATCCGTATTGCCTAGTTTCCTTCCACGCCAAGGAGAGTCCCATCCGGACACGGGACGAAGTCTTCAATCTTGTATCTTCATAGTCCAACAGTCCAGCCAAAGGATATAGTCCGGCTGTCCGGAGACCCCCTAATCCAGGACTCCCTCAAAGACATTGACCTCATAGTGCGAAGACATTCACTCATATGTAGAGAGTTGGTTCCAAATTTGGACGAATCCACGAATAAGTACAAGTGAGAAATCTAACTACTTTGTGAAGCATAAGTGAACATACTTGGCATGTTATGAGATTCAGAAAGGGATAGATTCAATGTGTTGGGACAGAAACCACTTGTGGTTGAAAAAGATGAATCTATCGGATCAAAAAGGACTGTAGAAAGATTTTTTATTTACCACTCGAGGAACTGCTAGACGAAGTAGGAGATGAGGCCGAGCAGATCGATCTTCCGTGCCCTAACTTGGCGACAGAGGACACCTACGGCGACGGCGGAGAAGACGATGTCTGCGGCCGGCGTGAGGACGGCGTCGGTAAGGTCACGGCAGCTAAGCGCTTCGCCGCCGGCGTCGTCGAGGGCTAGCAGTGGCGCTAGGGTTTGTGCGAGAAGGAGAAGTGGAAGAAGAGATAATGACTAGGGTGTGCCGTGTATTTATAAGGACAGGGACGGCACAACGTTATTATGCAGGTGCCCTTGGCGGTTCACATCTGAAGGACGTGTGGCGAGCATGCAACACATTGGAGGTTGTTCCATGTTCCCACGCACGGCTGGATTGTCGGGTGGTCGTTCCCGCTTCTCCGGGTTTCAGGCAAAAAGGATTGAGCATTTAAAACAGATTTAATGTTTGTCTTTGTATCTTCTGCTGACAAGGACGCATCGAAGACATTCGACAGTTTCAATAGAATGCATATGATTTGGATAGATAGATTTGAGACGGGAGCATAGAAAGGTTAGGGTCCGATCACATTCACTTAGTTAAAAAGATTCAAATGAGAAGACATGGCTATAAGTGAATGCTGTAGAGGACAGAACGCAAATATATGAATATATCCGAATAAGACCAAATCAATATAGTGAAGATAAACATGAAGTCATGTTAATATTGAAGACAAACCAAATGCAAAGACTTTGCATATGTAACGCCAACAGAAAACACTTCAAACAAAAGTTTGGTGGTGGCATTACCCACCGTATAGGAAGTATTAGACCCAGACACGACGCACAATTATCGTGGTGCTCCGAAGTCAAATTCCGCGTCAATGTATTCACACTTAGAGTGTAAGTCTTCATTAGTTGAAGATATACGTTACTTCGTGTGTTGCACATCTAAGTCATCAACATGCATAAGTGTTAGGATGTATGCATGATCACAGGACATTTGAGGATTCCAAGATATTTAGCTCACACCACAACTTGCAAAACCTTTTCTCATCCAAGGGCTTTGTGAAGATATCTGCCAGTTGCTCTTCAGTGTTGACGTGAATGATATCAATATCTTCCTTCATGACATGATCTCTGAGAAAGTGATGACGGATCTGAATGTGCTTTGTCTTCGAGTGTTGAACTGGGTTGTTGGCAATCTTGATGGCGCTTTCATTGTCGCAGTAGAGTGGCACTTGCTTCAGGTGAATGCCAGTCTTTGAGTGTTTGCTTCATCCATAGAAGCTAAGCGCAGCAAGATCCAACAGTAATGTATTCAGATTCAGCAGTGGAGAGAGATACATAGTTCTGCTTCTTTGAAGACCAACACACAAGTGATCGTCCCAAAAAGTGACATGTGCCTGATGTAGACTTGCAATCCACCTTGTCACCAGCATAACCAGCATCCGAGAATCCAACTAGATCAAACTTTGAGCCCTTTGGATACCATAATCCTAGTGTTGGGGTGTAAGACAAATATCGAAGAATTCGCTTCACAGCTAAGTGATGCGATTCCTTTGGTGCCGCTTGGAATCGGGCACACATGCAAACACTAAGCATGATATCTGGCCTAGATGCACATAAATAAAGCAAAGAACCAATCATGGAGCGGTATACCTTTTGATCGAACTCTTTACCATTGGCGTCAGGACCCAGATGACTTTTGGTTGGCATTGGCATCGTATAACCTTTACAGTCTTGCATTCCAAACTTCTTCAGGCAATCTTTGAGGTATTTCTCTTGAGATATGAAGATGTCATTGCGTTGCTGCCGTATTTGAAGACCAAGGAAGAACTTCAGCTCACCCATCATGGACATCTGATATTGTTCTTGCATCATGTGTCCAAACTCATCACTGTATTTTTGATTAGTGCAGCCGAAGATAATGTCATCCACATATATTTGGCACACAAACAGTTCACCATCATATGTCTTCGTGAAGAGTGTGGGATCCAGGGAACCAGGTTTGAAGCCTTTGCTCTTCAGGAAGTCTTTGAGTGTGTCATACCAAGCACGAGGGGCTTGTTTGAGGCCATACAGTGCCTTGTTGAGCTTGTAAACCATGTCAGGATGTTTTGGATCTTCAAAACCAGGTGGTTGTGCAACATACACTTCTTCTTCAATCTTGCCATTGAGAAAGGCAATCTTCACATCCATTTGATACAGAAGGATGTTATGATGATTTGCATAGGCTAGCAATATGCGTATAGCTTCAAGCCGAGCCACAGGAGAAAATGTTTCATCAAAGTCAATTCCTTCAACTTGAGTGTATCCTTGAGCAATGAGACGAGCCTTGTTTCTGACAACTTGACCATGCTCATCTTGCTTGTTGTGATATATCCATTTAGTGCCTATGATATTGTGTTTACGAGGATCAGGACGCTTGACCAGTTCCCATATATTATTCAGCTCGAACTGTTGAAGCTCTTCTTGCATAGCTTGAATCCATTCAGGTTCCATGAAGGCTTCATCAACTTTATTGGGTTCGGATATTGAGACGAATGCAAAGTGCCCACAGAAATTTGCTAGTTGCGTTGCCCTTGAACGAGTGAGTGGACCAGGTGCATTGATGCTATCAATTATCTTCTCAATATGTACTTCATTTGCAATATGAGGATGAACTGGACGAAGATTTTGCTCTTGCTGATCATTGTCATCGTTTGAAGGATTGTCTTCAGGTTGAGCATTGTCTTCAGGTTGATTAGGTGCAGAAATGATAAGTTCCTCTTCAGGCTGTACTTCAGACGGTATGATTTCTCCAGTTCCCATAAGATTGATGGATTCACTGGGTGGAATTTCATCTAGCACATTTGGCAGGTGCTCTCTTTGCGAGCCATTAGTCTCATCGAACCGCACATCCACGGTTTCAACCACTTTATAGTGAAAGAGGTTGAAGACTCTGTAGGAGTGTGAATCCTTTCTGTAACCAAGCATAAAACCTTCATGTGCTTTCGGTGCAAATTTTGAAGTGTGATGTGGATCCTTGATCCAGCACCTAGCACCAAATACTCTGAAGTAACTGACATTTGGCTTCTTACCAGTGAGGAGTTCATAGGATGTTTTCTTCAGAAGCTTGTGAAGATAAACACGGTTGATGACATGGCATGCAGTATCAATAGCTTTAGGCCAGAACTTTCTTGGTGTCTTGTATTCATCGAGCATCGTCCGAGCCATCTCAATGAGTGTTCTGTTCTTGCATTCCACGATGCCATTCTGCTGCGGCGTGTACGGAGCTGAGAACTCATGAGTGATGCCCAATGTATCAAGATAAGCGTCAAGGTCGGTGTTCTTGCATTCAGTGCCATTGTCACTTCTGATGTGCTTGATCTTGATGCCATAGTTGTTCATGGCCCGATTGGCGAAGCGTCTGAAGACATCCTGCACCTCAGTCTTGTAGAGGATTATATGTACCCATGTATATCTTGAATAATCATCAACAATGACGAAACCATAGAGACAAGCAGTAGTAGTAAGGGTAGAGTAGTGAGTAGGGTCGAAGAGGTCCATGTGTAGAAGTTCGAAGGGTTGAGTCGTTGTCATGATTGTCTTCGAGGGATGCTTGGCCCTCATCATCTTTCCAGCTTCACAGGCACTGCATAAGTGATCCTTCTTGAACTTGACGCCCTCGATGCCTATGACGTGCTTCTTCTTCGCAAGAGTATGCAAGTTCCTCATGCCAGCATGCCCTAGCCTCCGATGCCAGAGCCATCACTCTGAAGCTTTTGCAAGAACACATACGGCAAGCTGTGGTCCTGCTGAGAAATCTACCATGTACAAATCATCTTTTCGATACCTTTCAAATACTAGAGACTTGTCAGATTCCATTAGAACAAGGCAACGATATTTTCCAGATATCACAATCATGTTCAAACCGTAAAGCATTGAGACAGACATTAAGTTGAAGCCAAGGGATTCAACAAGCATCACTTTATCCATGTGTTGATCCTTTGAGATTGCAACTCTACCTAGACCCAATACCTTGCTTTTACCAGTATCAACAAATGTGATGTGACTTTTGTCAGATGGACGTAAGGTTGAGTCCATGAGAAGACTTCGTTCACCAGTCATGTGATTAGTACATCCACTATCAATAATCCATTCTGAAGCAGCTGGTGTCATACCCTACAGTGCAGTTAGGGGATAGGCTTCATGAAGAGCATTGTGAAGCATAAACAGTTGACGAGCAAGTGGATTATGAAAGCTTAGATCGATGTTAGGACTGATAGGACAAATAGCAAGCGACTCAGGAACAAAATACATAATAAGACCATTTGGGCATTTGATCTTGTGCTCTACAAGATGTTTTAGGTCCCCAGCAATAGCTTCAGACACATTTGATTTTCGGCTGGAGACCTTTCCTTGCAAAAGAGAGTTAAGCTTTCTTAGCCACCCACATCTTCAAGGGTGGCTTCGAAGCAATGAGTCTGAGTGCAGCATCTGAGAACTTTGGCTTTGAAGCCCTGGCAAATAGTTTTGCAGGAGGTGAATAATACTCATAGGAATAAGCAGAGTAGTTTTTGGTCTTATGAACATGACAGTTTGATGAAACACGCTCATATTCATAGGCATGTTTATGATTTCCCTGCAAAACATTTGTGTTAGTGCGACTCAGGTGAGTCCTCTGTCTGCATGAAGCCTTTGGACCATATGAAGCCTATGGTCTGGGGTTTGTCTTCTTCCCTTGTGGTGTCATGATGACATTCACAGGAAGATTCTCCAGACACCTTTTGGGCACCCAAACTTTCTTCATAGGTGGCCCATTCCTGCAGTTAGTACCAATATACTTGGCAAACACTTCACCATTCTGATTCTTAAATAGTTTATAGTTTGCATCAAAGGATTCATCAATGACAAGAGGATTAGCACAAGTGAAGCCAGATAGGGTGGATGGATCCACTGAAGGTTCCTTTGTAGCAACCCGTGTGGTTTTGGGGTACTGCTCAGGCTTCCAGTAAGAGCCATCAGCATTCATTTTCCTTTCGAACCCAACACCCTCTTTCCTAGGGTTTCGGTTCAGAATCTGCCTTTTGAGGACATCACATAGTGTCTAATGCCCTTTGAGACTTTTGTACATCTCTGTTTCAAGCAATGTCTTCAACCTAGCATTTTCATCAGCAATAGCAGTGGCATCCTCAGCAGAGGGGTTAGTTACAACATCAACAGTTGAAGATATTGCAACAGTAGCAGCAGTAGAACATTCAGCAGCAGAAGTAGCGTTATCATGCTCAAGGCATTTAAGACATGGTGGCTCAAATCCTTCCTGAGCGGGTCTGATCTGTTCAGCGTGAAGTGACTCGTTTTCCTTTTGAAGATCTTCATGAACCGCTCTCAACTTCTCAAGTTCTTGCTTCCTTTGAAGATAATCATAGGAAAGCTTTTCATGAGTTGTTGAGAGCGTTTCATGACGATTTTCAAGTTCCTCATACTTAACATGAAGATTTTTTATGTCTTCGATTAAGGACCGAGATCGAGTCATTCCAGCGTCCAACAGGTCATCACTTTTGTCTAACCGTTTTTGAATATGTTCCATAGCTTTCTGTTGTTCAGTTGCAATTTTAGCAAGTGTTTTGTAGCTGGGTTTGGAACCACAATCAGAGTCATCTTCACTGGATGTTTGATAGTGAGCATTGCGTGAGTTTACCTTGGCACCGCGTGCCATGAAGCAATAGGTGGGAGCGGAGTTGTCCTTGTCATTAGCATCGGCGTCGGTGACGAAGTCATTGTCTTCAGTGTTGAAGATGGACTTGGCACCTGTAGCCAGACTTGCAACGCCAGAATCGGACTCCTCCTCAGACTCCACCTCCGCCTCCTCAGAAGCAGACTCCTCCTCTGAATCCATTTCCTTGCCAACAAACGCACGAGCCTTGCGAGATGAGCTCTTCTTGTGTGATGAAGACTTTGAGGAAGACTTGGAAGAATGCTTTGAGTATTTCTTCTTCTTCCTGTCATCAGAATCATATTTCTTGCTCTTCTTCTTGTTGTTGTTCTCATTGTCCCGCTGCGGACACTCAGAGATGTAGTGACCAGGTTTCTTACACTTGTGGCATGTTCTCTTCTTGTAGTCATGAGTAGAAGCTTCATCATTCCTTGAGCTGGATCATGAAGACTTTCTGAAGCCTTTCTTCTTGGTGAATTTCTAGAACTTCTTCACAAGCATAGCAAGTTCCTTTCTAATGTCTTCATGATCATCAGAACAGCAGTCAGATTCTTCTTCAGACGAGGAAACAACTTTTGCCTTCAAGACGCGAGTTCGGCCATAGTTGGGACCGTAGATATCTCTTTTCTCAGAAAGCTGAAAACTCATGTGTGTTGAGCCTTTCAGGTATGTCAGACGGATCGAGTGTCTTGAAGTCAGGGCGTTCTTGAATCATCAGGGCTAGGGTGTCAAACGAGTTGTCAAGTGATCTCAGGAGTGTCTTGACGATTTCATGCTTGGTGATCTCAGTAGCGCCGAGAGCTTGAAGCTCATTTGTGATGTCAGTGAGGCGATCAAACGTGAGCTGAACATTCTCATTGTCGTTTCTCTTGAAGCGGTTGAAGAGGTTGCGAAGGACGCTGGTCCTTTGATCTCTCTGGGTTGAGACGCCTTCGTTGACCTTGGAGAGCCAGTCCCAGACTAGCTTTGATGTTTCCAGAGCACTCACACGGCCATACTGCCCTTTGGTCAGATGACCACAGATGATGTTCTTGGCAGTGGAATCCAGTTGAACGAACTTCTTGACATCAGCAGCGGTGACACCTTCACCAACCTTGGGAACGCCATTCCTGATGACATACCAGAGGTCGATATCAATGGCTTCAAGATGCATGCGCATCTTGTTCTTCCAGTAGGGATATTCAGTTCCATCAAAGATGGGGCACGCAACGGAGACTTTGATTATCCCTGCAGTCGACATAGCTAAAACTCCAGGTGGTTAAACCGAATCACACAGAACAAGGGAGTACCTTGCTCAGATACCAATTGAAAGTGCTAGTTATCGACTAGAGGGGGGTGAATAGGTGATTTTTATGAATGTCTTCAAAACATGAGAGTTTCAAAGACAACCGATAGAAATGAACCTATAACCATGCAGTGGAAGGTAGACTACACTAGATAAGCCATAGTCAAGTATTCAATGAAGTGAGAGCACGAAGACTAATAGCAGCTAGGCAGTACGGATCAGGATGGAAGATAGTATGAAACCAATTTGAATAAACAGTCACATAGTGAAGACAAATAGACAATGCAAACAGGCAATGACTTCACAATGACCAACTGTAAATAAAGAGATGGGAAGGATAGAACCAGTGGCTTGTTGAAGACAATGATTTGCTGGACCAGTTCCAGTTGCTGTGACAACTGTACGTATGGTTAGGGAGGCTGAGATTTAACTCAGAAGACCGTGTCTTCACCTTATTCCCCTTGAGCTAAGGACACCCAGTCCTCGCCCAATCACTCTGGTAAGTCTTCAAGGTAGACTTCCAAACCTTCACAGACTTCGTTCACCGACGATCCACAATGACTCTTGGATGCTCAGAATGCGACGCCTAACCGGCTAGAGGATTCACAGTCCTCAAGTGTAACAAGTCTTCAGATCACACAGACAGGAAGACTTCAGTGATGCCTAACACTCTTTGGCTCTGGGTGTTTAGGGCTTTGTCCTCGCAAGGATTTCTCTCTCAAAGGCTTCGAGGTGGGTTGCTCTCAAACGACAAAAGCCGTGCACTAACTCTGAGCAGCCACCAATTTATGGTGTATGGGGTGGGCTATTTATAGCCACTAGGCAACCCGATCTAATTTGTCCGAAATGACCCTGGGTCACTAAGGAACTGACACGTGTTTTAACGGTCAGATTTCAAACACACGCGACAACTTTACTTGGGCTACAAGTAAATCTGACTCATCCAGCTCTGGATAAGATTTGCTCTCATTGTCTTCGCTCGAAGACATAGGATTGTGGTTGAGCATCACTTTAGTCATTCTGACTATGTTCACTTGGACCCCCACTTAACAGTACGGTGGTTCCTATGACTCAACAAAGAAGAAAATGAAACTACGAAACAACTCTGTCTTCGCACTCCAAAGTCTTCATGCGATGTCTTCTCATGTCATAGTCTTCACTGTGAATATCTTCACATACCACCATAGTCTTCAATATCTTCACACATTTTTAGGGGTCATCTCCGGTAGGCAAACCGAATCAATGAGGGACTACTACCTGTGTTATCCCGCAATTCTCACAAACACATTAGTCCCTCAACCAGGTTTGTCGTCAATACTCCAAAACCAACTAGGGGTGGCACTAGATGCACTTACAGCCACGCTCCCGATGGTGGCTCCACTCCACTCCTGCAGCGATGTTGACAAGTCACTCAGCTTGCATCTTAGATCAGTGACTGTTTGGGCATTGGCCGATCCTTTCCACATGGCCTCGAAAGAGCTGCCGAAATCTGCATGCTTCTCCCAGTAACATTCATACCTGAATATCTTTTTAACCGCTTGCACTCTATTCGCCAGCTCCAACTACAGTCGGATTGGACAGTGGTCCGACGAGGCACACATTTCATGGTGAAGGGTAGCATGAGGATACAGTGAAGACCAATCTATGTTCGCTAAAGCCCGATCCAACCGAACGCGGTAGTAGCCTCCCCCTGCTGTCTTCTTTTCAAATGTCCACATCTTCCCCTGATACCCAAGGTCGACAAAAGCACATGCATCAACAGTGTCACGAAATCCCTGTATCTGTGAGTGTCTTCTCTTCCCCACCCCCACATGTTCATGCTGATAAAGGACTTCGTTGAAATCCCCGATGCAAAGCCAAGGGAGAGCAGTCGCCGACACTATGGATTTTAGAAGGTCCCAGGTTTTGTAGCGATCACCTACTTGGGCTTCTCCGTACACACAGGTCAATCTCCAATCAACCTGGTTTGGTATGCTGACAGTAGCATCAATATGGTACTCCAAAAAACCAAAAACATCGAGCTTTATTCCATCATTCCAAAACAAACCAATGCCGCCACTGCGGCCTGAACTATTTATTGCATAGGCATGACTGAAACCTAAAGTACCAGCTAAACTTTCAACACGTGCTTTAGAAATTTGGGTCTCTACAATACAGAGCACGGCAGGGGCAAATTGCTTCGCTAGATCGCGAAGCTCTCGAACTGTCGCGACTTTGCCCACACCGCGACAGTTCCAGCATACGATATTCATTGTGCCCGGCGATCCTCCTCGCGGGAGGTCGCCGATTTTGCATCATTAGGTTTTCCTGGAACTCCTCCCTTCTTCATGCCGAGGCTATCCTGGTTCACACGGAGTCTCTTCGGATCCTGCTTGGCCGGAGGGCTGGCTAACATGGCCGGCGGCGCTTGTGAGCTTTGTGAGGAAGAGGGAACCACAGGCCTTTTGCGTTTATCCTCCACTTCCACCAAAGCAAGATCTGTATCTTCATCCATCTTCTGTTCTGCCTCATCCTCTTTGGCATGTTCCTTATCAAAACCGCGGCCCGAGCGGCCACCCCGGCGGCCGCCACGACGGCCTATGCCCCGGCCACCTCCTGGACCTGCTCCAATGTTCATGGTCCATGTAGCTCTCAAGTCCTTGAAGTACAACGCTGAAGGGGGGTGGATCCCATCACCATGCTCTTTGTACACATGCCCTAGGTGACCGAAAACAGCACACCAATCGGGTAACCGCTCGTATTTCACACGATAAATCTGCCTTTTCCCATCACGGATCATAGACACAGCATTCTTCAAGGGCTTGTACACATTGATCTTTATCCAGACACGATAAAAATTACCCGTAAAATCTTGCGTCAATGGCTCCTTGAAGAGGACCTCCCCTACCCTTGATGCTAAGTCTCCCACGAGATGAGCATACAGGTCTGGCACGTCATGGATTTGTATCCATATATTGATGGTATCCAGGTTGACCTCTGTTGGCTTTGTGATTCCATCATAAGGTGTGATCACGACCGTCCTGCATTACACACTCCCAATCGCCAAGGCAGAAGAATTGCATCGTGTACAAGTTGTCCTTCAGGGGGCGAAACTTGACATCATGAGCCAGATCCCACGCGGCCCTCATGTTCTTGAAGAACCAGTATTGGCTGTACGTCTTATCTATGTGAACCCTAGCCACCGTCATCCATCGCACATCTTTTGGAGGTGCCTGTTTCTCATCAAAGACGACGTCGTCGAGGTCCTCCTCCCAAAGACCTAACTCAGCCATCATATTCTCCACATCCGCAGCAGTGTTGGACCCAGACGCCTCGGCAGTCTTCGATCCCATCCTGTAGCCAAACTTGAACCCTAACCCGAAAAACAAATTGGACCACCGCAAACGAACCCTATCTCTCTTCTCTCCCCAAGGCGCCGATCAAGGCCGGGTAGCGATGCAGATCGCCCCGTGGTCAGCCCGAATCAAACAGCCAAAGGAGGATCGGAGGAGGGGAGGCAAATCTCGACGGCAGCGACAAGGTCGCCTTCGGGAGGAAAAACCCTAGCGTGAGGGAAAATTTTTTGTCACACTCAGAAACCGAAGATGGAACCGTATTCGCGGCAGAATTCGAACTCGCATATTGGGCCTTGTGGCCGAGCCGCCGAGGCCGTCGAGCTCTCGGGGCTACTCCTTGCCGTGGGCCCGGCTTCATTGTTTGGAGAGAGGGTCGAATCATTCGCCAAGCCGTCGCCGCCGCCGCCGCCCACGCCCTCCCCCTCCTCCTCCCACCGCCGCCCTCTCCTCTCTCCCAGCGGCCCGCGAGTGGAGGCTCCCGCCCTTCCCACCCCCCACGGTTGCCGGCGGGCGCTTGCTCAGGCCCCCTCTCCCATAGCCCTGTCGTACGGCTTCCCCTCCAAACCCTCGACCCCCCTCCTCTGCTCTGCGGCCGCTCTCGCAAAGCGGACGCCGCCGATCGGTGGATGGGCCGGTTCGGGTGGCTCCGGCTCGCGTCGAGGTCCCTCGCGCGCCGCTCCGGCGAGGTAATGCCGGCTCGCGTTCGTTTGCCGCCTTTCCCATTTCCCCGATTTTGGTCGAGGGGCTCTGCAGAGTTGCTGTTGTTCACTTCATTCCCGATTTCCGATTTCTTCCTGCAGGCGTCTGCGCAGAGGAGCGCATGGATTCGGCCGTCTACACGTAATGTCCTTCTGTCTTGTATGATTTCGTGTTAATTCAGTCTGCCTGTAAACTGCCGCCACTTGTAAGTTCGGATAATAGTAAGAGGCAATTCTGATATGCTAAAGATGCCAACCAAAATTGCCCCCCTTCCACGAAATAAAACAAGTTGCTCATGCATGCAGTGGTTGGAAGCAGATTTAAATACCATACCCATTTACTAGCTACTTTTATCACTTCCAATATTAACTTATATGCGAATATTATTTATTTTCTTTGATTCTTACCCATCTCCTTGTGCTATTTTTTTTTGTGGAGAATGCGCACAGCTTGCACCTCTAGTGGTGCTGATAGATGCTATGGTCGATCAACATTTATATCATCTGTGCCGAGCAGGTTCTTTCATTCCACAGGTTGTTTTTCTGTTCTTGTATGAATTGAACTTAATATGGCAATACCCTGTTATTATCCTCATATTGTGGTGAACGCATACACTATTAATCTTTTGTGGGTGCATCTTTAAGGTCAGCGTTATTCGATGGACAAGGACTATTACAAGGTTCTTGGTGTGACTAAAGATGCCTCACAAGATGACATAAAAAAGGCTTTTCAATCTGTGAGTATCTTATCCCAGTTCAGCAAATCTTGAAACCTGACTAGGCTAGCTCACTATTTGTTTGACATGGCCATGTCACTTAGTAAATATCCATATATCAAGCGGTAGTCTCATCCACTTTCTATCATTCAATCATGTGTGATGCTGCTAACTTCAAACAAATCACATAATATTAAGATCATTTGTCTGAAGCATTATTATGGATTGTTTTGGAATATATTTTGTTGACAATGCCAACAATCTATGCAGCAACCGTAAACCATTTTTTCTCTTCTACAAATATATAGCAATTGGGACCAACCTGGGATTCAGATAAGATGAACTAGATTTACTGAACAGTAAACTCGGTAGTTAGGTTTACATTGATGGATTAAATGGAGACAATTAATCTTTTAATCATTGTTAAGTTTTTTTTTGAACCGGGCTACCCCCCTTCCCATTAAGAAGAACGGAAATACATCAGTTCAAAAACTTACAGGAGGAGGGAAAGGAGAGAAGCGAGTCCAAAGCATTACTAGAACCACCGTAGCCGCCCGACATCAGAATAACTACTCTGGGGCAAAAACCTAGCAACACCAAAATAGCAGCTAGTCCTATTACAACTCAGGCAACACAGGAATCATTGTTAAGTAGATTGACCCGTATTTGGAAGTAAATATATACTTTAAGAGGCATTCCCACGATATGGCTACTAGGTTGAAATACGTACAGTTTTCTGATTCTAAAGCTCAAAACAATTTTTCTGTAGCTTGCAAAGAAGTACCATCCAGACACAAATAGAGGAAATACTGCTGCGAAAAGGATGTTTCAGGAAGTAAGAGACGCATACGAGGCAAGTAAGTTACCACCATGTCTTTAGCTTTGATGTTGATTATTATGCCTAAATTAACAGTGCCATATGTTTGTTTTGTTGGTCTCTAGACTCTTCGGGATCCTTCAAAGAGACAGCAATATGATATGGTAATAAGTTGCAACTTGCTGTTAGCACTTTATCCTCTCTCTTTCATGATTTTTTTAGTGGTAGTTTTATATTTTATTTATGGAGCAGCAACATTCCAATTTCTGTTATCTACTATTGAAAGTAAATGGCTCAGTGCATTACTTCTCAAGCTCTTTGAATTTACAATTTGAAGTTTGTGAGTTCCTGTACACATTAAGTTAATGTTATGCTGTAATACTGCAGCTATTTTCTGGAGGGTCAGCTGCAAATTCCACAAGGGGTAGGGGGGAGTTCGATGGATCCTATCAAGATCCATTTTCAAGATTCAACAAACAGAACGACGACCCTTTTGCACAATTCTACAGACAAAATGATGGTCCTTTTTCTAATCAGTTTTACAAAGTATTCTCAGAGGTATTTCATACCTTCCCCTTTTAATTTTACTTCAACGTTTCACATGGGAGTACCATTAATTCTCTTTGTTTTCAGGTTTTCCAGCATGATGTAGATGTACATGCCAGTGACATTGAGGTTCATTCTTCAGATTCTTCTTCTTGCATGTCTAAGTAACAACACCTTTAGTCATGAACTAATCTTATCTCTTGACTTAAGTAGATAGAGCTGAATCTGTCTTTTGGCGAAGCTGCTAAAGGATGTACGAAGGAAGTTCCCTTCAGTGCAAAGAATCTTTGCTACTCATGTGGTTAGTACACATTTAGAGATATTGCTATTCTTATTTATATTACACCTATCGCTTGTAGTAATTTTGTAGACATCTAGACATTTATGCGGAAATAAATTTGCCAGCAGAGTTAAATGTGAAGTTTCTTCTATTATATTTTGAGATTTTCCTGAACTTATTTGTTTCTCTCTGGCTTTTGTATCTGGGTAGTCTGTTGTAGGCACATAGTATTGAGCTACTGTAATACAGTTGGTTTTTTCTTTAGCTTAATCAATGAAGGTCAGATTCCATTAGGTTGTCCTGGACTCCTGGTTTGCATTCAGTTCGATGTCACATGATATAAACTACTCCCTCCGTCCCATAATGTAAGACGTTTTTTGACACTAGTGTAGTGTCAAAAAATGTCTTACATTATGGGACGGAGGGAGTAGATAATATCATCATCTATTGGTATCATGGTTTCATCTCCCCCATTACTCTTCCCAAAGCATGTCTAGATGTCAGTTGTATGTAAATGAATAGCTGATAGGTTAAATGAACTGCAAGATAGGTAGGTCTGCGTTTGTGTTTTCTGTTCTCCCGTTTGAATACTGTTACGGAGGTATGCAAATTAATACTTCAATTTTTAGCAGTAGTCAATTTCAAACCATTTCCTAGAGTGGAAAATAACATATGTGGTTACTGTGGGTGCGATGTAATCCGCATGCCAGTAGATCTTTTTATTGGACATAGATTCGACTTATATAACACTAATGTTGGTGATAACTTGCTCTATTATGTAACATTACAATCACATAATATTAAAATGGCAACAAATGCTTGACTTAAAGCTGCAATCTTACTATTATGTAGTAGTTACTGTGCTAATTTATCCCATGCTTATCTTGCTTTTTTTTGTGAGAAAAACTCCTCATATATGTTCTAATGTAGATGGGAGAGGATACTTGGCCAATGCAAGAAAATATGTTTGCCCTTCTTGTAAAGGTGCAGGAAAAGTAAGTATTTGTTTTTATGCTTTAATTGTTTTTTTTGCAAATATCAATGAAGGGTATTGTTTGTAAGCTCTGCACCGGTGGTTTGTGCAGGTTAGTATGTATCCGTTCACATCCATTTGTACTACTTGCAGAGGCTTCGGGAAAGTGATTAAGGTATTGAGTAACATGTAAAGTTTGTCAGATCTTTTAAATCTATCTCACGCATGACGATTTTCACAGGATCACTGCCTAACATGCAAAGGTGCAGGGGTGGTAGATGGTATGAAATATGCAAACGTGATCATTCCAGCAGGTGCTGTGCAGCTAAGCTTCAATAGTTCAATTGTCTTCTGCCGACCAGCTTCTTTCACAGAAATGCCTTCATATGATTATATCTTTGGATTATTTATGAGTTGCTTGCTCTAGAGCCTGTCTTACGTTCTAATACAATTGCCAAAATGTTATAATTTTAGATCATCCTGGAGTTATGTCCTTTGGAGGCGGATCTATCACATGCTATATTCTTGATATTTCTACCATGTTTAATACACAGAAGTTAGGGCTAAAACAATTACATGCCAAAAATCCTGCTGCATCACTATAGTACGCTCATATATGTTGTCTGCGCATTAGTTCTTCCTGAAACTTGACTTGCATAGTTGGTTCGTACATTTCTTTGCGCATATAAGCTTATTCATGAGACATGTGAAACATCAAACATGTTAACTTTCGTAGGCTGCTGTCCTAGTTCCTAGGTCTTATTTTTCGTCAGTAAGAAGGATACTGCTTCATAGTTGTTTGCAGCCACTGCTTGTTTCTTTCACTTAATTTTTTGTTAGACTGTGAATTTTGTTTTTCTCTTGACTTTACCAAAGATTTGTTTTTGTAGGAGTTGATTCTGGTGATACAATTCATGTACGGGAGGCTGGAAATAGCGGTGGACGTGGAGCCATACCTGGAAGTCTATACATTAAGCTTCGAGTGAGAATATTGTCATACTTTTAATTCTTTATTTCGTATGTCCACTTATTTGTTCTGTAATACTGAGGTTCAGTGGTTCACAACTTCACATGTTTCTGCATTTTAGTTAATCATTCAGATATACTTAATTACTTACTACTGAAAGTGCCAATCTGTAATGAAAAAAATAAGGGTTCTAGAAGCAAATCCAATTTCGTATGAAATTGTTTCGTGACATTTGACATTCTGACCTATTTGGAACAATATTGGTTTTTAATTAATTGAATTTGTGAACTGTAGTTATGCTACCTTTGTTTATTTAAAGATTAAAGATATTAAGACATAATATTTTCCCATTGAACTGTAGCATCAGAAGGTATGTGCTGGCTGAGATGAACAGCAGGTGTACCTGTGTAGGGAGTGTTGAATTTTAGCATTCAATCGAACCACTTTTACAGGGTTTCTCTTGGGGAACTACAAATAGTACCGGTTGATATCTCACTAGTTAGCTATCTTCGATGCTAATATTGCTAGGTGTGCCTGGTGCTGCAATGTGCAGCAGTAGGGCTTTTACTTAATATTGGTGATCTACCCCATCTTAGGTTTGCATTATATATTTTGCTGTAAAATGATATATTTTTTGGGTCATATTGGGTGTGTTGGCTGTTGTATCATCTTGATATATTGATTGAATGAAAATGTCCTTTATCAAAGAAAGGCTACCTCCATAAGCTCCAGCTGCTTATAGTTTATCCAATCATATGAATGTTGAGGCTTTTGTGACCAGCATAATGAATTTCCGTTGCATTGTGTGATTCCTCATCTTTATGCATGTTTGATGCTACTGAACTTGGCATGCCTCTCTATAAGGTGTGGTTTTGTTCTCACAAGTCACGACTAACAAGTACTCCTCTGTAAACTAATATAAGACCGTTTTGTGAGGGAGTAGTTGGTTTGGTGTATGTACCAATGAATTAAAACTATCTGTACAACAGTTGTGCTGCCTGGGGGGCTATTAGCCTCCGCTGTCATGACCTCGTAGAATGATTCTGCTCTACCAGCTCTTTTATATCAAGCAATCCAGCTTTTAATTCTTCCATGAACCATGTATATCGTAGGTAGCAAGTGATCCAGTATTTGTTCGAGATGGTGCTGATGTACATGTGGACAAAAAGATAAGCTTCACACAGGTAGTAGCAATTATCTTTCAGGAACTTCTTTTGTACTGCTGTCCTACTATTTTGCTCCTTTGTAGAGCAAGCTTTTGAAGAATTATCCTATTTCTCAGGAACTGCTTTCCCACTTGTGTCGTGTGACTTTATTTCCATCTGTAGTTTACAGCTTATGCCAAGATTAGTTCATATAATTTATTCTAATTTCTAATTCAGGACAACAATTCATGATATTCGTTTTGAACCTTTGAGAAATGCTGCATAGATGAACCTAGAGAGGTGGAGGAATAAGAAATGATAGTTTGTTAGGTTTTGGAATTGGGAGACATCACTATCATTAGTTCATGACTATTAGCTGTCAAAGTTTTAATGTGGTAGTCTTGTATTAATGAGCATTTGTTGGTGTATGTGGACATTTGAATTTCTGTTGTTAATTGGTGCCTTGGTGTTGGGTTTTTGCTGATCATTTACCTTTCTTGTGTAGGCAATGCTTGGTGGAAAAATCGAAGTACCCACTTTAGACGGTAAAACAGAAATTAAGGTAACAATACCTGGTGGGAAAAAGACATGCATGTATTCCTACTGAGAAAATGTCAAAAGCACTTCAAACTTCTGTTATCATAATATCTTGTATTTTTCATAGCTTAATTAGGCACTTAACCTCCCTGTTGTTATTTTAATGCTTCTAGAGTGGACCGTTTCTAGTTAGAACATCTGGGTCTGGCATGGCTAGATATTTCTTTTGAGAAGCATGTAGCCATCTATTTGTTGAGTGGACATGCTTTTAAGTTCTAGAGAATATCTCTCCCCCCTCTATTTGTTAGTTTAGTTGACATTTGTTGTTATTTATTTTTCAGATACCCAAAGGAGTTCAACCAGGGCAAGTTGTCGTTTTAAGGGGGAAAGGTAGGTTATGCAAATAAACTAATTTAAGTCGGCAGTTTGCTTATTGTCAAGTGCTAACGATAGTAATGTTATCAGGATTGGAATTGCCAAGCCAGGCAGGATATTTCGGAGACCAACATGTCCGTTTCAAAATACATTTTCCATTGTAAGTTGCTTGTATTTTTCTTGATGCCCTTTTTACAGACATTACCCATTGCACTGTTTTGTACAGTGCTATTCTACTTTGCTCATGTATTTGTCCATGAGGTTAAAATGGTTATGTTCGATTCCCTTTCAACTTGCATTCCACGAGAATGGCTTTGCTAATACATTCGGCTTCCATCATATGAAGCAAAGCATAGGATGCATAGATATTCTTCAGGACTGGTTGTGGTAACATGAAGTCAAACTTGTAAGAATATTGTGTTATACTAGCGAGTTTAACTTGCTAGTACTTAGTGAGAGCCATGACATTACTGAGCCTAACCTAGTTACAACTCTTCGTACCATTAATGGTATTAGGTTTTGTGACGGGCAGGATATGAACACTCAAAGTGAAAATATCGTAGTGTGACTTGTGTGAGTAGATTGTTCACATTTCCCTAATGCTTTTGGTGATCTGGTCGGCGCATGAAACTAAAGGAAATGAATGTTAATTAGAACTTGAACTCTGCCCTAGGTGGAAGTAGAAATCCTAGAAGTTCAGTTACTGGCTTTCAGTAAACAATGTTTGAAAGGGATGATTGAAGGCCTCATGATAGTATTAATCCAGCGCTCTGCTACTTTGCACTCCCTCCGTTCGGAAATAAGTGACGCTGTTTTAGATTTCCGGACAGAGGAAGTAGCTTTTATCATTCTATAGGCAGACCACTGGTTATTGAGGTACAATAGTGATGAGACACAACATTCGTCAGCACTTAACGCTTCAATTTGGTTCCTGCTTAGTGCACTTTCAATCACTCTAGGGCTTTACTTGCTCTTGCTTTTCTGTTTAGTTTACGCTAAAGCCTAATTTTTTAGTTTGGCGCATTCAAATGGCCTTACCCTTAATCCTTTGCTTTTTCTGTGTAGTATTTTTATGCTATAGTATACGTCATCAGTACACTCCATTTTTTTAGATTTATGACAATATCAATTTTTAATCTGCAGGAAAGTTAACGAACGTCAGCGTGCACTGTTGGAAGACTTTGCAGCAGAGGAAGCCACTAAGGAACAGAGTTTTTTTGCAACAGGAAACTGGTAATCAATTGCCTCGCCATTTATTCTGATTATCTTTGACTATCATGGGAAGTTCATGAGATGTAAATTAAAACTGCACGCTTTGTTAATGTTCATGCACTGATTGATGTGTTGACTCTACCTTATTCTGATTGCTCTAGCCTGGTAGGCCTGGTGTGCAAGCAAAGTTTCATCTGTTGCACAACATTCATCGTTCTGTTTTATAGTTTGCATTATATGGTAGTAATAAAGATGAAATTTCAAACAGGCTTTACGAGCAGCTATCTACTGGTTGATACTTACAGGTCGGAGCTTATTGTTGAAAATATGAAGAGCCAAAATTTCATGATCGGGCTTGGTTTTGTCATGCTGATCTATCTGATGCTTAGCAAGGCTGTGAGTTAAGGCTTCGAAGCTGTGCGGTGATATCAAGCAGCAGTGACATCAGAAATTGAATACGGCATTATTACATATGGTCAAGATTCTTTTTTGGCCACGGGAATTTACAATTTTGGAGGTGATATCAAGCAGCAGTGACATCAGAAATTGAATACGGCATTATTACATATGGTCAAGATTCTTTTTTGGCCACGGGAATTTACAATTTTGGAGCTGTGGAGAGGAGGATTACTGGTTCCTGTGAACTTTTTTTTTTGGGAAGGACTGGTTCCTGTGAACTGATAAGTCATACCAAATGATTTATGTGTTCTCCTTTTTCTTGGGGTGGCGATTATTTCATGCTTCAATAAATCGCTAGATTATTGTTAAAGCGCTCCTTAATAGTACACCAGTAATTGTGTTGCACGTAGTTGTTAGATAGGATATTAGTTGCATGTCAATATTACGTGTAATATTAATTGCATGCTAAACATGTTGACGCTCAACATTGAGCAATCTAGGCCATTCGATTGACATGGTTTGATGGGTCAAGATTAATTGGAGCCCTTTGGGTCCTCGACATGTGGATTTGTCTTTGACGCTATAATATATCTTTCTTTCACATGTGAACTGTTTTTTGGCCGTATGTTTATTGTATCAACGTCAATAACAAAAGATACATAAGACATCCTGCCACAAGCATCGTGTAACTTGCTCTTTGCAATGGCGACCCCCCTACAGAAGAAAAGATGCATCATGTTAAACACTTCGTGTGACATGGAAAATGTATTGAATCAAACTGCAGAAGGAAATAATAACAGGATTAAGCAATATGATTGTCAATAGCAATATCAGAGGATTTGTAATTAGAATTGGTATCCTACATTCCTTTAAAATTCCTATGGAACGCACCATTCCATAGAAATTCGGAAATGTTAACGCCCACACGTGTGGGCGTTGACCATCTCGACCACACGCATCCATCACCGTCCAGTACTATATGCACGAATCTTGACACAATCTGGCTGATTTGCTGTGTCACGTAGGACAAGGCGTGTGTGTGGTGTGTGACATAGTTCGCCCACACATCCGTTTTACCACACGGAGGGGCCGGTGTGTGGGCGTTTAGCAGTTCACCCACACATCAGTTTTCAGGCACGCACAAGGGCTGGTGTGTGGGCATTTGCTATCTCGCCCACACGCCCGTTTCCTCTCCCACACGTAAGCTGCTAGTTGCCATGTGTTTTTGCAGCGCACATTGCAACTGCTTCTAGTGTGCTTTATAAGCAGGTGGCAACTCTTTTTTTTTACCCGAGTTGCCATGTATTTTTGCAGGGTACACGGCAACTGGCTAGTGTGCACGTAAGCAGATGGCAATTGTCTTTTACCGAGTTGCCATGTGTTTTTGCATGGTACATGACAACTGCCCCAACGTGCACGTACATGACAACTGCTCTAACGTGCACGTAAGCAGATGGCAACTCTTCCTTTTTACATGGCAACTGCCCTAGCATGCTTGTGAGCACATGGCAACTCTCTCAACCGCCTAGTGTTAGTATGTGGCAACTCCTAAAGTTATGAAATCATGGCAACTACATTAGATCAGACCATACATGGCAACTGCAGTTGAGCAATCATGGCAACTGCAGTTGTCCGACATGGCAATCGTAGTTCAGCGACATGGCAACTGTAGATAAACGAACATGGACGAGGGTCTGGACCATGGCAACTGCGGGCGCACGGTGGGCGTCACGCGTCGCGTGCGGGACCAGAAGGGTACGAGGCCTGACATACGGGCGTGTGGGCGTTATCAACTTCGCCCACACGCACGCGTGTGAGAGGGTTCAGGAGGGAAAAAAAGATGTATGTGGGCATTAGTTGTTTTGCCCACACGTAGGTGTGTGGGCTGGTTGTTGTCCATGCCACACGAGGCGTGTGGCACAACTACCCGATACACCACACGTGTGGCAGTTATCGGGACCCTAGAAATTTTGGAGGAAAATAAACATGAGGTCCTACATCATGTTTTCTTCTATTTGTGTATACACTTTTCGTGTTTTCCCTGCATGACACCCAAGTGATAATTTTAAATCTTTTCTATAGTTCTATTTGTTGTGGTTTCCCCTATTCCAACGTTTTGAGTTCATGCGTTCCAAACTGGGCCAAATAATTTTTGCTTTTTGGAAGATGCTTCCAACTCAATTGATGGCTCATTCAACGCATGTGCTTGCGTTTTTGTCAAGCAAATGAAGTAGGTAGGTTGGACTTGTAAATTACTCCCTCCGTAACCTACAAGACGTTTTTTTTGGCATTGTTGTAGTGTCAGAAAAACGTCTTATATTAAATTACGGAGGTAGCACTTGGAACTCAGCTGGTAAATCAATCGTCCCCATTCGTATCCCTAGCTCTAGCAGCCGCTCACGGCTCCCCATAAGCCACCTGTCATGACCGGTGGCACCATTACACTCCGCCCTGCCTCCTCTGCTGCCCCCGGTCATCCCTCTAACCACACCCGCCTGTTAGAGCATCTCCAGCCGCGCTCTCAACAGGCCTTCCCAAGGCTATTTTTTAGTCACCTGAATGAGCCTGTTTTTCGCCGGATTGAGCCGAAATTGGCGCCAGCGCACTCAACCCGAACCC
>NC_041392.1:138460371-138477808 GCF_002162155.2 Triticum dicoccoides | reverse complement strand
AGCGAAAGAGTGGCGGGACCGGCGCGTCAGCGAGACGAAGGCTGGTCGTCCTCATCGTCTCGGTTTTCCCACGGGGAATCAGTGCCAAGGCTGCACCAACAACGCGCCGACGCCGCGCGACCGCAACAACAGCGCGGGCCGCCGCCTGTGGTGGGGCGTCCCGGGCCGCACGCTCAGCGGCGTCCTCACGCACCTCAAGGGCGGCAACGACCCGCCGTTCGAGTACCCGACCGCTCGGAGCGGCGGCGCGTGGCTGCCGAGGAGGAGGATGGGATGGTCATCCTCCTCTTCCTCCTCCTCCCGATCCTCCTCTCACTCCTCCGGCGCGCCGACGTTGGTCAGCGTCAAGCCAGAGCCGTCCGAGACGCCGCTCGGTAGGCGCACCCGCGGCGCCGGCCTCGTCATCAACGACGGCGGTCGTGGCTCCTCCTCCTCGGCCCCTCCTCGCCTGGTCAAGCCGAAGAGGGAGCCAAGGCTGGCGACGGTGAAGCCGGAGCCGGGGCTCGCCGCCGTGAAGCCGGAGCCTGCTCTCGCCGAGGAGGCCGACGAAGAAGAGGCCGCCTTGAAGTGGGCGCGCGAGGACTACGCGCGCATGGAGCTGGACCGCCAGCGCCGCGCTCTGGAGGAGATCGCCGAACGCCGCCGCCGTGAAGCAACGCGCCAGGGCGAGGGGTCGAGCAGCGGCGCCGGCCGTGTCAAGGAGGAGAAGCAGGAGGACGACGCCGGCGACGACTATGCCCTGCTCAGTGCCTACTTCGGCCCGTAGTTTAGGATTTTTTCCGTCAATTTTATTCATGTAAAAAACGTCTAAATTTCGCCGAAATATGTCGTGTTTGTTGAAATTTGGCCGTGTTTGCTGAAATTTGGCCGAACTGTGGGGACGTCTGGGGCCCGACCTGGGGTGACGGCTGGGGACGTGCTCGCCCCCACGCCTAAAAAAACGCCGGCTCGCCCCAGCGGCGATTTTCGGCGCGTCTTGGGGGCTCAACGGCTGGAGATGCTCTTAACCCTCAAACTCCCCTCCGCCGGGTCATTCCAGGCCCAGTGTGGATTGTGTTTAAGTGACTGGAGGTTGAAGGCAGCTGAAGAACAAACTGCTTACCAATAATAAGATACCGATTCCTTACGTTCCATTCATAATCCCAGTGCACACTGTTGCACCTGACTGTCCAATAAGACCAGCCAAAGGAGGCTTCTCCAAAGACCTCCAATTGAGCTTTTCCAAAAGATCGGTATTGAATTTGTGAAGCGTTTGCCACATTCCATTCATTCACCCACTCTCCTGAGTAATGGCATAGAAAAGTCTTTATCAAGAGCAGGATAAACTAAGAAACACCTACAGTTAAATGATAGACCAAAATCCAAATGCCTGTGTGAATTTTTACATTAAGTTGTAATAGTATGCAGGACGTACCGACAAAAACAAGAGGTCCATTTGCGCCGTTCAAGGCCCGCACTTGAGGCAGTCTTTTTTCATAAACAAACTGTATGTTCTCTGTTGCGTTAAGCTTCTCATAATAAGGATCAAACAAATTGTAGTAATGCAAATCAACAACAGTGTTAGTTGGTCCCAGGTCAGCCTCATAAAGCTCCATTGGGTCTGCATTCCCTATCCTCTGGCAGAATATAACATAAGCTGTCTCCGAATAACTTCGTACAATTTTGTAGCCTTTTTTGTAATACGACACAAGAGTATCCAGTGGGACTGCTCCTGCAGAAGGCTCATTCAGAAGCTCAATACCAAGAAGCGAGGGATCGTCTGCATACCTGCAGATAAAGAGACAATACGTCTTGTTACTTTGTTAGAACTGAGAAAATTGTGATAGATAGAATCGCGTTGTTCACATGAAGAAAAAAATGCTAATGAAAATCGAAAACATGGCTCTTTACTTTCATGTATCCCCTCATTAGTGAGCAGATCAGACATTGTTAGTTGTTAAAGTTGTTAACATATGTTCTGAAGTTGCCTTTTTTCGCTTGTTATTCTAGTGACCAAGAGTACATATTGTTGAAAAAGTGCCAAGATGTGCAAATACCTATTGCTACTCATTGTCCACTGCCTTTTTTTTGCAAGATCTTTGAAGTATGAGATAAATTAATCCTTCACAGATCTATGGAGAATGAGAACTGAGTCTTTTTTCCAACTTGGTGATGCCTTTATTTATTTTCGTGGCCTGATGTTACCAATGGCATCATCAAGAAATATTTCGTCCACACAAAGCAAAAACTTCGTAACTAGGAAATAGAGTGAAAGAGTTTCATTTTTTTTAGGGAGAGTGCAAGAGTTAATGTTACCTTTGAGCTAAAAATTTAATGACATCCAGAGTCTTCTGTATGTTAACCTCTGAAGGCCAATCTACTGAACCATCCCTGCTAGCACTGTGCTCCATTCCGTTTTGAGATCCAGGAGCCGCATGAAGATCGATGATGCACTTCAAGCCATAAACCCTGATCTCAAAATCAGATCCACCATATGGTGCAGTCTCAAACTTTAAAGATTTTTTTGTGGGAGTAACAATCAAGAACTGTTTAGAGGCTAGACCTACTGTGCCCAGTAGAATGCTCTATCAAGGTACTCAAGGGAGCCACCAATAAATGGAGCGGGTGGATCAGGATCATACGCAATCCACCATCCAACTGGAATCCTGACTGCATTTATACTGTTTTGCGAGAGGAGAAAGAAATCATTTCCAGTAACAAAGCTCTTTCGGTGTTCCTGCAAATTGTGTAAAATAGCCAATAAACGCTTTTATGGAATAAAGCTCTGCACTACAGACTGGGAGGAGGTGACACAGCTCTGAAATTATGAAACTTACAGTCAAGACCGCTTTTGCCTGCACAGGTCCATACCCATTAGCAAGCTGGTAATCTCCATGCAAGTTGTTGGCAGCTATTGTCATCTGGAATGTTGCCATATCATCACCCCATCCAGGCTGGGAATGATAATTTGAAGTAAGCTGATTGTTATTTGTGACCTGAATAATGGAGTATACATCAACTTTCCTGGTTGCAATGCTGAAGCTTTAGCTAATTAGTTTCATTTCCATAGAAAGGAGTCTGATGAGTGTACATAACTGCTGAAATCTGAAGATCATATCGACAGCATAATCAATACCTGCAAATAGCTCCCATTTGAAAGCTTGATATGAAGCATTGAATTATTCCGTTCGATATAAAATGTTTCGGAGTCTCCTGGTGAATCTGTAGTTGCTGAGATCACATCCTGATTACTTGCTGTCAAGAACTGACCATTGAGGCATCGGAACTGAAATTCACTATCAGAAACTCTCCACAGCTGAAAACAACGCCAAGACAAATGCAATTAGGAACAAACTAAGATATGATTGTTTTATTTGAGTATATATTTATTTTCCCTCAAGTAAGATATATTTATTTCTCACTAAGATGGATGACAGCTCTAGAGGACAAATGTAAAAATAGTGAACTCGTGCAGTTTACTAGAAGTGCACCTTCTTCCACTGGGAAACACACACATACTCCCTCCGTCCGAAAAAGCTTGTCCCAAGTTTATCCCTCAAATGTATGTATCTAGCACTAACCTGGTGCTAGATACATCCATTTGAGAGACAACCTTTTCCGGACGGAGGGAGTACATAGTACAATTCAGCCATCTGCATATTACCAAGCAGTATTTTTTTCCCCTGACCTGTGTAAAAACAGTTCAGTTTTCCCCTTAAGCCCTCGGGTACTACACGGGTCCTTAAACTTCGTGACAGTTCTAAATTAACTAGGTCTTCCTGAGTCGCGTTGGTGAGTTGAAGACCTGATGATCTTCAGGAACCAGAATATTGTCTTTGAAGGTTGAAGAAAATGCTACTCTGTATTGCATTTTCATCTCAGTTCTTTAGAGAAGAACAAAATGGAGCGCTTGAAAAAACAATGACGGCCTAAATGTTGAGGCGAATGCATCTATTCAATGTTGTTTTCTCCAAGATATCCAACAGACAAGATACAGAACCATTCAGCTTCCCAAACAGGCACCAAACGTGTGTATCATCAATTCACTTTCATTCTGCAAGAAACCACTTCCCTTTGGCAGTTTACCTTGAAAGTCTCCCATGTCGAAGCAGCATCCTGGTCCACGGCCACATTTCCACCGCCACCACCAACTGCACTCACGTACTTCTGGAGAGCAACAGACTTGAGCTGCACCTGCACGCCATCCTGAAGCGAATCCGATAGCCACATCACGAGGGGGCAAAGAAAAATGCACAGCACTATATAACAAGCATGGGGGTCCGAGAACAAGAGAGAGGACCTACCAGCATGTCCCCATTTGGGATGCCATCAAACAAGGAAGGCTTGATCCACCCCTCCACCACCAGCCAGCCTCCCAGGTTCACCGCCCTGACCTTGGTGAAGTCGTCCTTGTCTGCAAAGACAAAGCACAACCTAAGCAACCACCAAGACGGCAAGAACAACCGCATCCTTTTAAGCAGTTCCGACTGAGCAATTCTGACCTGATGACGAATGCGACAGTTGGAACACGGACAGAAGACCAAAGATCAGGACGCCGGCGTGGGGGAGCCCCATGCCGGCAATACGTCGAACAGATGGTGTGCGCGTGGACTGGGACTGGGACTGGGGCAGGGGAGGAGGAAGTGGGGCTTGTATAGAGCGAAAGGGACGGGAGATTCCAAGCCCACCGGGGGCGGACACCGAGAGGGGTGTGGCATACTGGCATGGCCGGGGAGGCAGGGAATCTCGCCTTTTGCGTAGTGCTGTTATACCTTCCTTATCGCCAAGTTCATCCTAAGCAATGGTGGAGACGCAAACGAGTAACGAGCACCGCCGCGCCACGCCGGCAGTCAAGCAGCTCGCTTTCGTTTGGGCTGCTTTCTCTGCCGGTAGCTCGCGGCGGCGGTGCGTTGGTGTCAGTACATGACGCAGGTCAGTTAACGCTTCGCGGCTATCGGACGGCCGTCATCGCTCCATCAGCTGTTAGCATCGCTCGACGGCTGTGATCGTTCGGACACTATTCACTATCCAGTTATAAATCCAGCCACTATTCCTGTTTGAGATGTCTTGGTCTTCAGGAATCGATTGCTGTCGCATGTTGGTACATACGGTGGCAACCGGGTAAGAGCATCTCCAGCCGCGCCCTCAACAAGGTCCTCCAGGTGATTTTTCGGTCGTCGGTGTCGAAAAATCGGTTTAATCGTGTCCTCAAAGGCCTTTTTTTTTGCCGGCTTGGGCTGAAATTGGCGTCGGTGGATGCAGGCCGAACCCGGCGCGCTGGGGGATGCTTGGGGCGCCGGCCGAATCGTTTTTCGCGCGAAAATCGCCGGGCCCTCCTTGGCAGCGACTCGACTCTTCTCGTCGCTTCGTCATCTTCATCGCCTCGGTTCCCGCGGCGGAATCAATGCCAAAGCTGCCGCGCGCTGCCGCGCCGGTCAGCCTCTTCCATTGATGCCTCACGTACGGCGCAGTGAAGATGGGATGACGCGCGTCCCTCGCCCGCCACGCGTACACACGGCGGCCACGCGAGCGCCGCATATATAAGCCGACCCCTCCCGCACCGGTGACGCACAGACTCTCCACCGCCGACGCTCCCATTCCTCGACGCCCTCGTTCCTCCCTCTCTTCTCGCCGTTTCCAGTTCACCCAATGGCCGAGCGCTTTCCAGGCGATGGCGCGGTAGCGAACTGCTTCGGCCGCCGCCACCTTCACGAGGATGAAACTCGGCTTCTCTATGAGGCCGAGTATCCGGTCCCGCCGGACATGCGGGTGCCTGGGGCGTGGAGGATCAGCGCCGGCAGGGTCCTTGTTACGCCCTCGATTCAATCGTACACTAATCATACACGCAAATGTGTACGATCAAGATCAAGGACTCACGGGAAGATATCACAACACAACTCTAGACACAAATTAAAATAATACAAGCTTTATATTACAAGCCAGGGGCCTCGAGGGCTCGAATACATCAGCTTGAATACAAACGAGTCAGCGGAAGCAACAATATCTGAGTACAGACATAAGTTAGACAAGTTTGCCTTAAGAAGGCTAGCACAAAAGCATCTATGATCGAAAAGGCAAGGCCTCCTGCCTAGGAGCCTCCTAACTACTCCTGGTCATCGGCGGTCTCCGCCACGTGGTAGTAGACGCCCTCGGTGTAGTAGCAGTCGTCAAAGGTGTCATCTGGCTCCTGGACTCCGTCATCTGGTTGCGTCATCCGAGAAGAATGGAAAAGGGGAAAAAGAGGGAGCAAAGCAACCGTGAGTACTCATCCAAAGTACTCGCAAGCAAGGATCTACACTACAGATGCAACATTTTCAAGAAGGCTGTATATGTGGACTGGGCTGCAGAAATGCCAGAATAGAGAGAAGGCCTAGTCCTATCGAATACTAGCATCTTCTCGAACCCACCATCTTGCAGCAACAGGAGGGAGTAGAGTAGCATAAAGTAAAGTGGTAGTAGTGTTATCAACCTCGGCCAGAGATCCTTTCTCGACTCCCTGCGAGAAAGCAATCCCAGAGCCATACTATCCAGTTATCATCACAATCAAAACCTCATCACCATCCAGTTCTCATCACAAGTATCCAGTTCTAGTTGTATTGATCGGGATACAACTCCAAGTGTCCGTTACTGTAGGACAGGCTATCGATAGATGTTTTCTTCCCTGCAGGGGTGCACCAACTTACCCACCACGCTCGATTGACTCCGGCCGGACACACTTTCCTGGGTCATGCCCGGCCTCGGCCAAACAATACGCCGCAACCCGACCTAGACTTAATAGAGAGGCCAACACGCCGGACTAAACCTATGCCCCCAGGGGTCATGGGCCATCTCCCCGGAAACTCCTGCACGTTGCGTACGCGGCCGGTGAGCAGACCTAGCTACCTCCTTCAACAAGGCAGGCGCTTACGTAGTCCAACCCGGCGCGCGCCACTCAGTCGCTGACGTTTATTAAGCTTCAGCTGATGTATACGACGCAGAACGCCCATACTTTGCCCATGTGATGGTTAGTGCTATCAGGCCAGAGGCCCCTCGGATCAAATATCCAAATCATAGTGGATTAGGAACACGCGGTAACAAGCAGAGACTCACGAAAGATGTGACCCCGTTGCCCCGTCTCGAGGACTTGCGGCAAGGACCAAGAATGCCCGGCCACGCCTCGTAATTATCTCGCGGGCACCTTCCAGGTCAACCCGACTCCTCATCACTCGCAATTATGCTCGCGCGGGCACCCCTCAGGGTCGACCCGTCTTTAGTAACATGGTTCAGTGTAAAGTCATAGTAACCATAGTAACCGTGTGTCCAAACATCAAGGGGAAAACCCGAGGAATCACCCCCGGTGAATTTCACTCGATGTAATCATCAAGGTGAACGTAAGAGGAATCACCCCCGAGGTTCACACTTGAGGGGTTGCACGACAGAGTCGTATCGGAAGTGGTTAAGGCGGAATCACCCTCGATGACCACGACCGAATAGCTACACCACAGGGTTAACATCAGAAGTGTTGTAGAGGTCTCACCCTCGGCACTCGATAGTAACGCAGCAGTGTCGAGCAACTAAGGGGAAAGTGATGTGCGGTGCCGGGGCCTGGTCTTCAATCCCGTTGATCGGGTCTTCAATGATGAAGCAGGGGCAACAAGGACAAGGTGGGGGCCACTGATGGATCACTAACCAAACTATACTAAGCAGTTTAGGATAAGCAGGTAAGGTACAACAACAGATACAAAAGCAGGCTATGCATCAGAATAGGAGCATACAATAACAGTAGCAAAATCTAATGCAAGCATGAGAGAAAGGAATGGGCGATATCGGGATGATCAAAGGGGGGGCTTGCCTGGTTGCTCTGGCAAGGAGGGGTCGTCGTCGACGTAGTCGATCACAGGGGCGGCATCGGTCTCGGGGTCTACCGGAGAGAAGAGGGGAAGAAACAGTAAATACATGGCAAACAGAGGTAACACTAAGCATGACATGATGATACGTAGCGCTAAGCGTGCTCTAACGCGGTACTACACGTTGCAGACGAAGGGGGGAAACATCCGAGGGTGAATTCCCGACGTTAGGTGGATTCCGGACAAAGGAAAAGAGGGGGAAAGTTCCATGTTCAGCATGCTAGGGGCATGTGACGGATGAACGGACCACGTATTCGGATTCGTTGGATTTTTCTGAGCAACTTTCATATAGAAAACATTTTTATCCGAGCTACGGTTTATTTTCTATGAATTTTTAAAGTTTTATTAATATTCGGAAATTATTTAAATTAACAGAAAAGGAATACGACGTCAGCATGACGCCATGCTGACATCAGCAAGTCAACAGACCGGTTGACTGGTCAAAGCTGACCAATGGGGCCACTGGGACCCACATGTCAGCCTCTGCTGGCTTAATAGTGGATTAACTAAACTAACAGGGTTAATTAGGGGCGTGGGCCCTGGGCGTCAGCGAGTGTTTTAGGTTAACTAATCATTTTTATTTATAAAACGTTATTAGACTAATATAACAAAGGGGGGCCCACATGTCAGTGCCTCGGGGCTGCCCCGTTAGCACGGTTGACTGGTCAAACCAGTCAACGGGGTCAGCGGGTCCACTGGGGGCCACCAGTCAGTGGCACGGGGCGGTGCCACGTGGGTGCCAGCTCGGCACCGGCCGGAGACGCGCCGGAGCTAACTCCGGCGACCATTCCGACGGCCGAGCGAACGGGAGGGCGGCGGGATTCGTCCACAGGGGGTCGTTTCGCGCGCGCGAGGGTGCGTTCGAACGGGCGAACGACGCCGCGTCGAACGGTGGCAGAGGCACGGCTGGACTTGGCGGGAAACGGCGCCGGCGACGAGGTTTGCGGCGGCGGTCCTTGGGTGTGAACAGAACGCGGCTCCTGGGGTGTTTTGGGAGAGCTAGGTGGCTGGGCGGTTTCCTGGGCGCGCCAGAAGCATGACGGTCAAGACGGAAGGGCTCGGGCGGCTGCGCTTCGAGCTGCACACCGGCAATGGCGGACGACAGCATGTGGCGTCGGTGCCGGGTAGCTACGGGGCAGCAGCTCGCAAACAGAGGGGGAAGAGGAGAGGGAGAGACGCTCACGCAGGGGCTCACGAAGGCCGGTGCTCAGTTTAGTAGCAGAAGCAGTCGGGGGAGGTCGACGGAGTTCCGCGGCGGCCGGAGAAGAGGACGAAGGGGATCCGGTGCTGCAGCGCCTCCGAGCCCCAGCTGAGGCCACCGCTCGAAGGAGTCGACCCCGGCGGAGCTCGTGGACGTGCAGCCTAAGCTCGGGGTCGACGATGGCCGCAGTGACGACGGGGGACGGCGGCGATGGCGCTCGGGTGAGGCGGGCGAGCGAGACAGAGAGGGGGAGGAGCGCGTGGATCTGGGAGGCGAGAGAGGGGAGACGTGGGGAATGAGTGGAGCAGGGGAGGAAGAGAGAGCCGGGGACCTTATCCCCTTGCCGACGCCGGTGAACGGGTCCGACGGGGCTCGCCCCTGTTGCGACCCCGGTCGGAGGAACAGGGAGTAGAGGTGACCCCGGGGCGGTGGTTGGTGGGCTGGGCCAGTCGGGTGGTCGAGGCCCAGGTCGGGGTTGGGGCCTTGCTCCTTTTTCTTTTATTTCTGATCTCCCTTTTATTTTTCTGTTTTCTTTTAACATCCTCCATTTGCATTTAAGCCACAAAAATGACTTTGCAAAAAAATGTGGAGGTGGACAGAACAAATACTAGGAAATAATGAGCATTGCCACAAAAAGTTTGGGAGGCTTTTGAAATGTTTTGGATTTTTCATAAATTAGAAAATCATTTTAATTAAAGCCTTGGCCACTGTTTTATTAGCTTAGGGCATTAAAAACACACTCTAAAATATAGGTTTCAACATGACAAATAACCAGAGATTATTTGCCACACTTTGAACATTTCAGTTTTCAGGTTTGGCAAATATGAATTTTTGACTTCAGATTAGATTTGAATTTGAAGTGTGATTAGGATCAAGTGAAGATTAGCAACAGTAACATGATGACATGGCACCATTAACAGGGGATTACTGTAGCATGACACTCGGGGTGTTACAGTCCTGGTGCTACCGCCGCCCACCGGGGCGACACGTCGTGCGGAGATCGCCCGCATCCGTGCCTCTCTGCCGCAGGCGGCGAGGAAAGGGCCGAGGTACGTCCCCGACAGCCCGCTGTGCGAGCAGTACTTTCGTCGCCGCTGATAACCCACAAGTATAGGGGATCGCAACAGTTTTTGATAAGTAAGAGTGTCGAACCCAACGAGGAGCTAAAGGTAGAACAAATATTCCCTCAAGTTCTATCGACCACCGATACAACTCTACGCACGCTTGACATTCGCTTTACCTAGAACAAGTATGAAATTAGAAGTACTTTGTAGGTGTTGTTGGATAGATTTGCAAGATAATAAAGAGTACGTAAATAAAAAGTAGGGGCTGTTTAGATAAAGAAATGATAAAGTAAATATAGCGAGTGTGGAAAAGTGGTGGTAGGAGTTGCGAAATTGTCCCTAAGCAATTGACTACTTTACTAGACTGATAGCAAGTATTATGTGGGAGAGGCCACTGCTAGCATGCCATCCCTTACTTGAAATTCTATGCACTTATGATTGTAACTATTAGCAAGCATCCGCAACTACTAATGTTCATTAAGGTAAAATCCAACCATAGCATTAAGATATATTGGTCCCCCTTCAATCCCGTATGCATCAATTTTTATGCTAGGTTGAAGCTTCTGTCACTCTTGCCCTCCAATACATAGTCCTATCAACATACAACTAACCCTATGGTGTGATCCACACGCGCGCTCATATGATGGGCACCAAAGTACAACAACATAACCACAAGCAAATTAAATCAATCATAGCAATTCATCAACCACCGATAGGACAACGAAAATCTACTCAGACATCATAGGATGGCAACACATCATTGGATAATAATATGAAGCATAAAGCACCATGTTCAAGTAGAGGGTACAGCAGGTTGCGGGAGAGTGGACCGCTGTAGATAGAGGGGGGAGGTGATGGAGATGTTGGTGAAGATGGCGGAGATGTTGGTGAAGATCGCGGTGATGATGATGATGGCCACGGCAGCGTTCCGGCGCCACCGGAGGAGAGGGGCCCCCTTCTTCCTCTTCTTCCTTGACCTCCTCCCTAGATGGGAGAAGGGTTTCCCCTCTGGTCCTTGGCCTCCATGGCATGGGAGGGGCGAGAGCCCCTCCGAGATTGGATCTATCTCTTTGTTTCTCTCTGGTTCTGCGTTTTGTTCTGGCTCTGTTTCACCGTTTCGTATATATATGGAGATCCGTAACTCCGATTGGCCTGAAACCTTCGCCGTGATTTTTTCCGAATATTATCTTTCTTGCGGCAAAAGAAGAGCGTCAACCGCCTTACGACGGAGACGTATCAGCATCCCCAAGCTTAATTCCTGCTCGTCCTCGAGTAGGTAAATGATAAAAAAGATAATTTTTGATGTGGAATGCTACCTAGCATAATCTTGATCATATGTCTAATCATGGCATGAATATTAAGACACGAGTGATTCAAAGCAATAGTCTATCCTTTGACATTTAAGACAATAATACTTTAAGCATACTAATAAAGCAATCATGTATTTTCAAAATAACATGGCCAAACCGCCAAAGAAAGTTATCCCTACAAAATCATATAGTCTGGCTATGCTCCATTTTCACCACACAAAATATTCAAATCATGCACAACCCCGATGACAAGCCAAGCAATTGTTTCATACTTTTGACGTTCTCAAACCTTTTCAACTTTCACGCAATACATGAGCGTGAGCCATGGACATAGCACTATAGGTGGAATAGAATATGATGGTGGAGGAGACAAAAAGGAGAAGATAGTCTCACATCAACTAGGCGTATCAACGGGCTATGGAGATGCCCATTAATAGATATCAATGTGAGTGAGCAGGGATTGCCATGCAACGGATGCACTAGAGCTATAAGTGTATGAAAGCTCTAACTGAAACTAAGTGGGTGTGCATCCAACTTGCTTGCTCATGAAGACCTCGGGTATTTGAGGAAGCCCATCATCGGAATATACAAGCCAAGTTCTATAATGAAAATTCCCACTAGTATATGAAAGTGATAACTCAAGAGACTCTCTATATGAAGAACATGGTGCTACTTTGAAGCACAAGTGTGGAAAAAGGATAGTAGCATTGCCCCTTCTCTCTTTTTCTGTCATTTTTTTTGTTTTCTTTGTTTTCTCTTTTTTTGGGCCTTCTCTTTTTTTGGCCTTTCTCTCTTTTTTATTTTTTTATTTTTTCGTCCGGAGTCTCATCCCGACTTGTGGGGGAATCATAGTCTCCATCATCCTTTCCTCACTGGGGCAATGCTCTAATAATGATGATCATCACACTTTTATTTACTTACAACTGGATCTTACAACTGGATATCTAGAACAAAGATATGACTCTATATATGATTGCCTCCGGCGGTGTACCGGGATGTGCAATGATCTAGAGTAGCAATGACATAAAAAACAGACAAGCCATGAAAACATCATGCTAGCTATCTTACGATCATGCAAAGCAATATGACAATGAATGCTCAAGTCATGTATATGATGATGGTGGAAGTCACATGGCAATATATCTCGGAATGGCTATGGAAATGTCATGATAGGTAGGTATGGTGGCTGTTTTGAGGAAGATATACGGTGGGTTTATGGTACCGGCGAAAGTTGCGAGGTACTAGAGAGGTTAGCAATGGTGGAAAGGTGAGAGTGCGTATAATCCATGGATTCAACATTAGTCATAAAGAACTCACATACTTATTGCAAAAATCTATTAGTTATCGAAACAAAGTACTACACGCATGCTCCTAGGGGGATAGATTGGTAGGAAAAGACCATCGCTAGTCCCCGACCGCCACTCATAAGGAAGACAATCAATAAATAAATCATGCTCCGACTTTGTTACATAACGGTTCACCATACGTGCATGCTACAGGAACCACAAACCTCAACACAAGTATTTCTACAATCCACAACTACCCACTAGCATGACTCTAATATTACCATCTTTATATCACAAAACTATTGCAAGGAATCAAACATATCATATTCAATGATCTACAAGTTTTATGTAGGATTTTATGACTAACCATGTGAATGACCAATTCCTGTCATCTCTCTAAATAGATATAAGTGAAGCAAGAGAGTTTAATTATTTATACAAAATATATGTCCATGCTCTAACAAATATAAGTGAAGCAAAAGAGCATTCTACAAATGGCGGTTGTCTATGTATAGAGAAACATGCAATCCAAACTTCAAATGATATAAGTGAAGCACATGAAGCATTCTATAAAGCCATACTCAAAAGATATAAGTGAAGTGCAAAGAGCATTCTATAAATCAACCAAGAACTATCTCATACCAGCATGGTGCATATAAGAAAAATGAAAACTAAATGCAAAAGACGCTCCAAGATTGCACATATCGCATGAACGAAACGAATCCGAAAACATACCGATACTTGTTGAAGAAAGAGGGGATGCCTCCCCAGCATCCCCAAGCTTAGACGCTTGAGTCTCCTTGAATATTTACTTGGGGTGCCTCGGGCATCCACAAGCTTGAGCTCTTGCCTCTTTTCCTTCTTCTCACATCGAGACCTTCTCGATCATCGAACACTTCATCCATACAAAACTTCAACAGAAAACTCGGTAAGATCCGTTAGTATAATAAAGCAAATCACCACTATAAGTACTATTACAAACCAATTCATATTTTGTTTTTGCATTGTGTCTACTTTAATATAACTTTTTCGTGGCTTAATCCACTAATATAAATTGATAGTTTCATCAAAACAAGCAAACTATGCATCAAAAACAGAATCTGTCTAAAACAGAACAGTCTGTAATAATTTGAACATTCACCATACTTCTGATACTTGAAAAATTCTGCAAAAATTAGCAAAAATAAAAAATTTATACAGAAAGACAGTTCAAAAAGAATCAGAACCATTTTACGTTCCAGTAAAAAATTAAAATTCATGCACTACAGCCAAAGTTTCTGTCCTGCACCGCACAAACCAACAAGCATCGTAAACATCCTAAAGGCAAACATTGGCACATTATTTTTATAATACAATGGAATTGTACAAGGGGATAATTATTTTTGTTGAAAAGTTTTTGTAATTAAGATTCAAAAAGTTCCCATGGGCATGAACAAAGTTCAAGGACGTCCCCCACTTTCACAATGCTCATCTCTCTCACTTTCACTTTTCTTTTAGAAAAAGTTTTGGGTTCCCCTCTTTATTTTTGTTGTTTTTAAACTATATGAAAGCACTCAACAGAAATAAATGACTCTCTAAAACTTCCGGGTTGTCTCCCTGGTAGCGCTTTCTATAAAGCCATTAAGCTAGGCATATAGTGCTCAAGTAGTGAATCCACCCGGATCCCAAGGTATATCAAAGACAATTTTAATTAACAATGATTTGTAATTTAGTAGTGAGCACAAAGCAACATATATCAAGCAATGACGAAGTCTAACTCTCTTCCTATGCATCGGCATGTCATAAAAGAACAATTCATGCACACCTAGTAAAGGCCAATGCATAGTATAAACAGTTTCTTGCAATTTTATCATGTTGGAAACATAGAGAGGTGGAGATATAGTTCCTCTCTCATAATAATTGCAAGTAGGAGCAGAAAGCACATGCATATTATATTCATCAAAATCATCATGTGCAACGGTATAAGGCAACCCGTCAATATAATCCTTAATAAGGGTAAACTTCTCCGATATAGTGTAGTCGGGAGAATTCAAAAAGATAATAGGACTATCATGCATGGGTGCAATAGCAACAGTTTCATGTTTAACATAAGGAACTATAGCAAGTTCATCTCCATAATCATAATTCATATTGGCATCTTGGCCATAAGCATAGCAAGCATCATCAAAAAGGGATATTTCAAAAGAATCATAGGGATCATAACAGTCATCATAGCAATCATCCTTCGGTAAGCGCGAAGGGGAATTAAACAATGTATGAGTTGAAGAGTTACTCTCATTAGAAGGTGGGCACGGGTGATCAGTTCGCTCTTCCTCCTTTTGTTCTTCGCTCTCCTCCTCATCTTTTTCATCCAATGAGCTCACAGTGTCATCAACTTCTTCTTCCATAGATTCCTGCAAAATATTAGTCTCTTCTTGGACAGCGGAGACTTTCTTAACAAGTGCATTGATTTCATAATTGTATTCATAATTCCCATAGAAATATTTGAGGATAGCTAAATTTTCAGATCTATAACAAGCATCATCAATATCATCAAACTCTTTAAACATAGATTCAATTTCATAAGCACCCATAAAAGCAACAAATTCTTCTATTTGTTCCACATCATAGTAATCATATATACCTCTAGCATAAGAAGCCAAGGTTTCATTATCATTAAATTTGCATGAAAAGGGGAGGTGTGGAGAATTCATCCTAGAGCAACATGTATAATCATATTCCAAGCATAGTTGTCTAGCGTACCACTTCAGTATATAAATTTGATCCCATAATAGTTTCCTTTTTGTGTAAAGTGGTAATCTCTAAAGTATTCACGTTGATCCAACGTTACTCCCATTACATAATTGAATGGGGTTTTCTTAGGATTATTAAAGTAGTACATAATATCTTTCACATAACCAACATCGAGGGTTTTAGGAGGTTCCCCATCTCCATGAGCAGAAAGTACACCTAATTTTTTTGGTATTTCATGTTCCATATCCATAACTAAATATAGAGAACAACTAAGAACAACAAATAAAAATTACTTAGTGATAAAGCAAACAAGCACAGGCGAGAATATTCACCCCACGCTATTGCTCCCCGGCAACGGCGCTAGAAAAAGGTCTTGATAACCCACAAGTATAGGGGATCGCAACATTTTTCGATAAGTAAGAGTGTCGAACCCAACGAGGAGCTAAAGGTAGAACAAATATTCCCTCAAGTTCGCTTTACCTAGAGTGTCGACCACCGATACAACTCTACGCATGCTTGACGTTCGCTTTACCTAGAACAAGTATGAAACTAGAAGTACTTTGTAGGTCTTGTTGGATAGGTTTGCAATATAATAAAGAGTACGTAAATAAAAAGTAGGGGTTGTTTAGATAAAGAAACGATAAAGTAAATATAGCGAGTGTGGAAAAGTGGTGGTAGGAGTTGCGAAATTGTCCCTAAGCAATTGACTACTTTACTAGACCGATAGCAAGTATTATGTGGGAGAGGCCACTGCTAGCATGTCATCCCTTACTTGGAATTCTATGCACTTATGATTGGAACTATTAGCAAGCATCCTCAACTACTAATGTTCATTAAGGTAAAACCCAACCATAGCATTAAGATATGTTGGCCCCCCTTCAATCCCGTATGCATCAATTTCTATGCTAGGTTGAAGCTTCTGTCACTCTTGCCCTCCAATACGTAGTCCTATCAACATACAACTAACCCTATGGTGTGATCCACGCACGCGCTCATATGATAGGCACCAAAGGACAACAATATAACCACAAGGAAATTAAATCAATCATAGCAATTCATCAACCACCGATAGGACAACGAAAATCTACTCAAACATCATAGGATGGCAACACATCATTGGATAATAATATGAAGCATAAAGCACCATGTTCAAGTAGAGGGTATAGCGGGTTGCGGGAGAGTGGGCCGCTGTAGATAGAGGGGGGAAGGTGATGGAGATGTTGGTGAAGATGGCGGAGGTGTTGGTGAAGATCACGGTGATGATGATGATGGCCACGGCGGCGTTCCGGCGCCACAGGAGGAGAGGGGCCCCCTTCTTCCTCTTCTTCCTTGAGCTCCTCCCTAGATGGGAGAAGGGTTTCCCCTCTGGTCCTTGGCCTCCATGGCATGGGAGGGGCGAGAGCTGTAGGGGAACGTAGTAATTTCAAAAAAATTCCTACGCACACGCAAGATCATGGTGATGCATAGCAACGAGAGGGGAGAGTGTAATCTACATACCCTCGTAGACCGACAACAGAAGCATTATGATAACGCGGTTGATGTAGTCGTACGTCTTCACGGCCCGATCGATCAAGCACCGAAACTACGACACCTCCGAGTTCTAGCACACGTTCAGCTCGATGACGATCCCTGGACTCCGATCCAGCAAAGTGTCGGGGAAGAGTTCCGTCAGCACGACGGCGTGGTGACGATCTTGATGTTCTACTGTCGCAGGGCTTCGCCTAAGCACCACTATAATATTATCGAGGACTATGGTGGAAGGGGGCACCGCACATGGCTAAGAGAACGATCTTGGAGATCAACTTCTGTGTCTAGGGGTGCCCCCTACCCCCGTATATAAGGGAGCAAGGGGGGGTGCGGCCGGCCCTAGGAGGAGGCGCGCCGGAGGAGTCCTACTCCTACCGGGAGTAGGACTCCCCCCTTTCCCTAGTTGGATTAGGACTTGGGGGGAAGGAGGAGAGGGAAGAAAGGAAAAGGG
>NC_041392.1:138453205-138460098 GCF_002162155.2 Triticum dicoccoides | reverse complement strand
GACAGCCCCTAGGCCTCCTCTCCTCTTCCTCCACTAGGCCCATTAAGGCCCATTAGGTTACCGGGGGGTTCCGGTAAACTCCCCGTACTCCGGTAAAATGTCGATTTCACCCGGAACACTTCTGATGTCCAAACATAGGCTTCCAATATGTCAATCTTTATGTCTCGAACATTTCAAGACTCCTTGTCATGTCCGTTATCACATCCGGGACTCCGAACAAACTTCGGTACATCAAAATATATAAACTCATAATGAAACTGTCATCGTAACGTTAAGCGTGCGGACCCTACGGGTTCGAGAACAATGTAGACATGATCGAGACATGTCTCTGGTCAATAACCAATAGCAGAACATGGATGCTCATATTGGCTCCCACATATTCTACGAAGATCTTTTATCGGTCAGACAGCATAACAACATACTTTGTTCCCTTTGTCATCGGTATGTTACTTGCCCGAGATTCGATCGTTGGTATCTCAATACCTAGTTCAATCTCGTTACCGACAAGTCTCTTTACTCGTTTCGTAATACATCATCTCACAACTAACTCATTAGTTGCAATGCTTGCAAGGCTTATGTGATGTGCATTACCAAGAGGGCCCAGAGATACCTCTCCGACAATCGGGGTGACAAATCCTAATCTCAAAATATGCCAACCCACCATGTACCTTTGGAGACACCTGTAGAGATCCTTTATAATCACCCAGTTACGTTGTGATGTTTGGTAGCACACAAAGTGTTCCTCCAGCAAACGGGAGTTGCATAATCTCATAGTCATAGGAACATGTATAAGTCATGAAGAAAGCAATAGCAACATACTAAACGATCGGGTGCTAAGCTAATGGAATGGGTCATGTCAATCACATCATTCTCCTAATGATGTGATCCCGTTAATCAAATGACAACACATGTCTATGGTTAGGAAACATAACCATCTTTGATTAACGAGCTAGTCAAGTAGAGGCACACTAGTGACGTTTTAGTTTGTCTATGTATTCACACAAGTATTATGCTTCCGGATAATACAATTCTAGCATGAATAATAAACATTTATCATGATATAAGGAAATAAATAATAACTTTATTATTGCCTCTAGGGCATATTTCCTTCAGTCTCCCACTTGCACTAGAGTCAATAATCTAGATTACACAATAATGATTCTAACACCCATGGAGCTTTGGTGTTGATCATGTTTTGCTCGTGGAAGAGGCTTAGTCAACGGGTCTGCAACATTCAGATCCGTATGTATCTTGCAAATCTCTATGTCTCCCGCCCGGACTAGACCCCGGATGGAATTTAAGCATCTCTTGATGTGCTTGGTTCTCTTGTGAAATCTGGATTCCTTTGCCAAGGCAATTGCACCTGTATTGTCACAAAAGATTTTCATTGGACCCGATGCACTAGGTATGACACCTAGATCGGATATGAACTCCTTCATCCAGACTCCTTTGTTTGCTGCTTCCGAAGCAGCTATGTACTCTGCTTCACATGTAGATCCCGCCACAACGCTTTGTTTAGAACTGCACCAACTGACAGCTCCACCGTTTAATGTAAACACGTATCCGGTTTGCGATTTAGAATCGTCCGGATCAGTGTCAAAGCTTGCATCAACGTAACCATTTACGATGAGCTCTTTGTCACCTCCATATACGAGAAACATATCCTTAGTCCTTTTCAGGTATTTCAGGATGTTTTTGACCGCTGTCCAGTGATCCACTCCTGGATTACTTTGGTACCTCCCTGCTAGACTTATAGCAAGACACACATCAGGTTTGGTACACAACATTGCATACATGATAGAGACTATGGCTGAAGCATAGGGAACATCTTTCATTTTCTCTCTATCTTCTGCATTGGTCGGGCATTGAGTCTTACTCAATTTCACACCTTGTAACACAGGCAAGAATCCTTTCTTTGCGCTATCCATTTTGAACTTCTTCAAAATTTTGTCAAGGTATGTGCTTTTGAAAGTCCAATTAAGCGTCTTGATCTATCTCTATAGATCTTAATGCCCAATATGTAAGCAGCTTCACCGAGGTCTTTCATTGAAAAACTCTTATTCAAGTATGCCTTTATGCCATCCAGAAATTCTATATCATTTCCGATTAGTAATATGTCATCTACATATAATATCAGAAATGCTATAGAGCTCCCACTCACTTTCTTGTAAATACAGGCTTCTCCAAAAGTTTGTACAAAACCAAATGCTTTGATCACACTATCAAGGCGTTTATTCCAACTCTAAGAGGCTTGCACTAGTCCATAAATGGATCGCTGGAGCTTGCACACTTTGTTAGCTCCCTTTGGATCGACAAAACCTTCCGGCTGCATCATATACAACTCTTCTTCCAAAAATCCATTCAGGAATGCAGTTTTGACATCCATCTGCCAAATTTCATAATCATAAAATGCGGCAACTGCTAACATGATTCGGACAAACTTGAGCATCGCTACGGGTGAGAAGGTCTCATCGTAGTCAATCCCTTGAACTTGTCGAAAACCTTTTGCGACAAGTCGAGCTTTGTAGACAGTAACATTACCGTCAGTGTCAGTCTTCTTCTTGAAGATCCATTTATTTTCAATTGCTTGCCGGTCATTGGGCAAGTCAACCAAAGTCCACAATTTGTTCTCATACATGGATCCCATCTCAGATTTCATGGCTTCAAGCCATTTTGCGAAATCTGGGCTCACCATCGCTTCTTCATAGTTCGTAGGTTCATCATGATCTAGTAGCATGACTTCCAGAACAGGATTACCGTACCACTCTGGCGCGGATCTTACTCTGGTTGATCTACGAGGTTCAGTAGTATCTTGTTCTGAAGTTTCATGATCATCATCATTAGCTTCCTCACTAATTGGTGTAGGTGTCACAGAAACTGGTTTCTGTGATGTACTACATTCCAATAAGGGAGCAGGTACAGTTACCTCATCAAGTTCTACTTTCCTCCCACTCACTTCTTTCGAGAGAAACTCCTTCTCTAGAAAGTTTCCAAATTTAGCAACAAAAGTCTTGCCTTCGGATCTGTGATAGAAGGTGTATCCAATAGTTTCCTTTGGATATCCTATGAAGATACATTTCTCCGATTTGGGTTCGAGCTTATCAGGTTGAAGCTTTTTCACATAAGCATCGCAGCCCCAAACTTTCAGAAATGACAACTTTTGGTTTCTTGCCAAACCACAGTTCATAAGGCGTCGTCTCAACGGATTTTGATGGTGCCCTATTTAACGTGAATGCAGCCGTCTCTAAAGCATAACCCCAAAACGATAGCGGTAAATCAGTAAGAGACATCATAGATCGCACCATATCTAGTAAAGTACGATTATGACGTTCGGACACACCATTACGCTGTGGTGTTCCGGGTGGCGTGAGTTGCGAAACTATTCCACATTGTTTCAAATGTACACCAAACTCGTAACTCAAATATTCTCCTCCACGATCAGATCGTAGGAATTTTATTTTCTCGTTACGATGATTTTCAACTTCACTCTGAAATTCTTTGAACTTTTCAAATGTTTCAGACTTATGTTTCATTAAGTAGATATACCCATATCTGCTTAAGTCATCTGTGAAGGTGAGAAAATAAACGATATCCGCCATGAGCCTCAACATTCATCGGACCACATGCATCTGTATGTATGATTTCCAACAAATCTGTTGCTCTCTCCATAGTACCGGAGAATGGTGTTTTTGTCATCTTGCCCATAAGGCACGGTTCGCAAGTACCAAGTGATTCATAATCAAGTGGTTCCAAAAGTCCATCAATATGGAGTTTCTTCATGCGCTTTACACCGATATGACCTAAACGGCAGTGCCACAAATAAGTTGCACTATCATTATCAACCCTGCATCTTTTGGCTTCAACATTATGAATATGTGTGTCACTACTATCGAGATTTAATAAGAATAGACCACTCTTCAAGGGTGCATGACCATAAAAGATATTACTCATATAAATAGAACAACCATTATTCTCTGATTTAAATGAATAACCGTCTCACATCAAACAAGATCCAGATATAATGTTCATGCTCAACGCTGGCACCAAATAAGAATTATTTAGGTCTAATACTAATCCCGAAGGTAGATGTAGAGGTAGCGTGCCGACCGCGATCACATCGACTTTGGAACCATTTCCCACGCGCATCGTCACCTCGTCCTTAGCCAATCTTCGCTTAATCCGTAGTCCTTGTTTCGAGTTGCAAATATTAGCAACAGAACCAGTATCAAATACCCAGGTGCTACTGCGAGCATTAGTAAGGTACACATCAATAACATGTATATCGTATATACCTTTGTTCACCTTGCCATCCTTCTTATCCGCCAAATACTTGGGGCAGTTCCGCTTCCAGTGACCAGTCTGCTTGCAGTAGAAGCACTCAGTTTCAGGCTTGGGTCTAGATTTGGGTTTCTTCTCCTGAGTAGCAACTTGTTTGTTGTTCTTTTTGAAGTTCCCCTTCTTGTTCCCTTTGCCCTTTTTCTTGAAACTAGTGGTCTTGTTGACCATAAACACTTGATGCTCCTTCTTGATTTCTACCTCCGCAGCTTTCAGCATTGCGAAGAGCTCAGGAATAGTCTTATTCATCCCTTGCATATTATAGTTCATCACGAAGCTCTTGTAGCTAGGTGGAAGTGATTGGAGAATTCTGTCAATGACGCAATCATCTAGAAGATTAACTCCCAATTGAATCAAGTGATTATTATACCCAGACATTTTGAGTATATGCTCACTGACAAAACTGTTCTCCTCCATCTTGCAGCTATAGAACTTATTGGAGACTTCATATCTCTCAATCCGGGCATTTGCTTGAAATATTAACTTCAACTCCTGGAACATCTCATATGCTCCATGATGTTCAAAACGTCGTTGAAGTCCTGATTCTAAGCCGTAAAGCATGGCACACTGAACTATCGAGTAGTCATCAGCTTTGCTCTGCCAGACGTTCATAACATCTGGTGTTGCTCCAGCAGTAGGCCTGGCACCCAGCGGTGCTTCTAGGACGTAATTCTTCTGTGCAGCAATGAGAATAATCCTCAAGTTACGGACCCAGTCCGTGTAATTGCTACCATCATCTTTCAACTTTGCTTTCTCAAGGAACGCATTAAAATTCAACGGAACAACAGCACGGGCCATCTATCTACAATCAAACATAAACAAGCAAGATACTATCAGGTACTAAGTTCATGATAAATTTAAGTTCAATTAATCATATTACTAAAGAACTCCCACTTATATAGACATCCCTCTAATCCTCTAAGTGATCATGTGATCCAAATCAACTAAACCATGTCCGATCATCACGTGAGATGGAGTAGTTTCATTGGTGAACATCACTATGTTGATCATATCTACTATATGATTCACGCTCGACCTTTCGGTCTCTATGTTCCGAGGCCATATCTGTATATGCTTGGCTCGTCAAGTATAACCTGAGTATTCCGCGTGTGCAACTGTTTTGCACCCATTGTATTTGAACGTAGAGCCTATCACACCCGATCATCACGTGGTGTCTCAGCACGAAGAACTTTCGCAACGGTGCATACTCAGGGAGAACACTTCTTGATAATTAGTAAGAGATCATCTTAAAATGCTACCGTCAATCAAAGCAAGATAAGATGCATAAAAGATAAACATCACATGCAATCAATATAAGTGATATGATATGGCCATCATTATCTTGTGCTTGTGATCTCCATCTTCGAAGCATCGTCAAGATCACCATCGTCACCGGCGCGACACCTTGATCATCATCGTAGCATCGTTGTCATCTCGCCAATCTTATGCTTCCACGACTATCACTACCGCTTAGTGATAAAATAAAGCATTACAGCGCAATTGCATTGCATACAATAAAGCGACAACCATATGGCTCCTGCCAGTTGCTGATAACTTGGTTACAAAACATGATCATCTCATACAATAAATTTTAGCATCATGTCTTGACCATATCACATCACAACATACCCTGCAAAAACAAGTTAGACGTCCTCTACTTTGTTGTTGCAAGTTTTACGTGGCTGCTACGGGCTTAAGCAAGAACCAATCTTACCTACGCATCAAAACCACAACGATAGTTTGTCAAGCTGGTGTTGTTTTAACCTTCACAAGGACCGGGCGTAGCCATACTCGGTTCAACTAAAGTTGGAGAAACTGACACCCGCCAGCCACCTATGTGCAAAGCACGTCGGTAGAACCAGTCTCGCGCAAGCGTACGCGTAATGTCGGTCCGGGCCGCTTCATCCAACAATACTACCGAACCAAAGTATGACATGCTGGTAAGCAGTATGACTTATATCGCCCACAACTCGCTTGTGTTCTACTCGTGCATATAACATCAACACATAAAACCAGGCTCTGATACCACTGTAGGGGAACGTAGTAATTTCAAAAAAATTCCTACGCACACGCAAGATCATGGTGATGCATAGCAACGAGAGGGGAGAGTGTAATCTACATACCCTTGTAGACCGACAGTGGAAGCATTATGATAACGCGGTTGATGTAGTCGTACGTCTTCACGGCCCGATCGATCAAGCACCGAAACTACGGCACCTCCGAGTTCTAGCACACGTTCAGCTCGATGACCATCCCTGGACTCCGATCCAACAAAGTGTCGGGGAAGAGTTCCGTCAGCACGACAGCATGGTGACGATCTTGATGTTCTACTGTCGCAGGGCTTCGCCTAAGCACCACTACAATATTATCGAGGACTATGGTGGAAGGGGGCACCGCACACGGCTAAGAGAACGATCTTGGAGATCAACTTCTGTGTCTAGAGGTGCCCCCTACCCCTGTATATAAGCAAGGGGGGTGCGGCCGGCCCTAGGAGGAGGCGCGCCGGAGGAGTCCTACTCCTACCGGGAGTAGGACTCCCCCCTTTCCCTAGTTGGATT
>NC_041392.1:138451670-138452988 GCF_002162155.2 Triticum dicoccoides | reverse complement strand
GGCAGCCCCTAGGCCTCCTCTCCTCTTCCTCCACTAGGCCCATTAAGGCCCATTAGGTTACCGGGGGGTTCCGATAAACTCCAGGTACTCCGGTAAAATGCCGATTTCACCCGGAACACTTCCGATGTCCAAACATAGACTTCCAATATATCAATCTTTATGTCTCGAACATTTCGAGACTCCTAGTCATGTCCGTGATCACATCCGGGACTCCGAACAAACTTCGGTACATCAAAATATATAAACTCATAATGAAACTATCATCGTAACGTTAAGCGTGCGGACCCTACGGGTTCGAGAACAATGTAGACATGACCGAGACATGTCTCTGGTCAATAACCAATAGCGGAACCTGGATGCTCATATTGGCTCCCACATATTCTACGAAGATCTTTTATCAGTCAGACCGCATAACAACATACTTTGTTCCCTTTGTCATTGGTATGTTACTTTCCTGAGATTCGATCGTCGGTATCTCAATACCTAGTTCAATCTCGTTACCGGCAAGTCTCTTTACTTGTTTCGTAATACATCATCTCACAACTAACTCATTAGTTTCAATGCTTGCAAGGCTTATGTGATGTGCATTACCGAGAGGGCCCAGAGATACCTCTCCGACAATCAGAGTGACAAATCCTAATCTCGAAATACGCCAACCCAACATGTACCTTTGGAGACACCTGTAGAGCTCCTTTATAATCACCCAGTTACGTTGTGACGTTTGGTAGCACACAAAGTGTTCCTCCGGCAAACGGGAGTTGCATAATCTCATAGTCATAGGAACATGTATAAGTCATGAAGAAAGCAATAGCAACATACTAAATGATCGGGTGCTAAGCTAATGGAATGGGTCATGTCAATCACATCATTCTCCTAATTATGTGATCCCGTTAATCAAATGACAACACATGTCTATGGTTAGGAAACATAACCATCTTTGATTAACGAGCTAGTCAAGTAGAGGCACACTAGTGACGTTTTAGTTTGTCTATGTATTCACACAAGTATTATGTTTCCGGATAATACAATTTTAGCATGAATAATAAACATTTATCATGATATAAGGAAATAAATAATAACTTTATTATTGCCTCTAGGGCATATTTCCTTCAAGAGCCCCTCCGAGATTGAATCTATCTCTGTTTCTCTCTGGTTCTGCATTCTATTTTGGCTCTGTTTCACCTTTTTGTATATATATGGAGATCCGTAACTCCGATTGGCGTGAAACCTTCGCCGTGATTTTTTTCCGAATATTATCTTTCTTGCGGCAAAAGAAGAGCGTCAACCGCCTTACGGTGGGCTCACGAGGGTAGGGGCG
>NC_041392.1:138413415-138451350 GCF_002162155.2 Triticum dicoccoides | reverse complement strand
CGAATTTTCCATATTTTCCAAAAATAAGCTCTGTCCGTTTTTATCCCGTTTGGACTCCGTTTGATATGGATATTCTGCGAAACCAAAAACATGCAACAGACAGGAACTGGCACTGGGCACTGGATCAATATGTTAGTCCCAAAAATAATATAAAAAGTTGCCAAAAAGTATATGAAAGTTGAATAATATTGGCATGGAACAATCAAAAATTATAGATACGACGGAGAAGTATCAGCCGCCACGCCGAGCAGTTCGAGGCCACCAACAGCGTTGTGCCCTCCGGAAGGCTCAACTCCGATGGCCGCCACCGATGGTGGGGCGAGCCCGGGCGCACGCTGGAGGCCGTCCTCGAGTACATCAAGGGCGGCAACACGCCCAGGCTGGAGTACCCCGCTCCCCCTCATTCTCTCGCCGGTGTGGGAGCTCATGGACGCCGAGATGCATGGACCCGGCGTCCTCCTCCTCGTCCGGACGCTCGTTCGGCTCTCCCTCCCTCCTCCCCGTCAAGCCGGAGCCCCAGGACGCGCCGATCAGCCAGCGTACCCGCAGCTCCGGTGTCCACATCGCCGAGCCCTCCCCCACCTCTGCCCGGCTCGTCAGGCCGAAGGTGGAACCCGGCCTCCCTGCGGAGTACGAGGCCATAGTCCGACACGGCTTCTCCGACGAGGATGCCCTAAAGTGGATGCGGGATGACTACCTCCATGACGAGATGGTCCGGCAGCGCCGAGCCTTAGAGGAGATAGCCGCCCGCCAGCGTGGGCGCGAGGACGAGAACGTCGTGGTGATCCTCGACAGCGACGAGAACGAGGACGCCCCCGGTCCGTCCAACCCGCCGCACGTCGGCCTGGGTAATGGAGCAGCAGGGACGGTGGCCGCGGAGGAGGCGACGACGACGACGATGGCGACGGCGACGGTGAATACACGTAGTTCTACAGGCTCCTCGGCATGTAGAGCTTCAAGGGCGGCAGGCGGCGAGGAACGGCGAGGGCGAGGGCGAGGGCGGGTCTAGTAGTGTTTTTTCCTTCTTTTGTAAAATATTTTAAATATGTTATGAACTCACCGAAGTTTGGTTGAACTTGCGCCTTGTTTGTGTCGGATTTTGTTTTTCAAAAAAAAAACGTGGGCGCGGCGACTTGGGAGCATCATGCCCCCAACAGGCGGTTTAGCGCCGGTACGCCCCCAGGCGGCGATTTTTAGCGCCTCCTGGGGGGCAACGGCTGGAGATGCTCTAAGGGAGAAACTGTTGAACCTCCGCATACTGCTTTTGTAATTCAGATGCTGACTTTGAATTATGGGGCTGTTGTACCCACTAACAAACCACAAGAAATATTATGGGCAAAATCAAGAGTTGTCTACTATAAACTAAACATGGATGTCCTTTCATGAGAATGGAACGATAGCTGTCGGTGCTGTACTTCGCAACCACTAAGGGGAAGGCGTGGATGGTACTGCGAGCTACCTAAGGATTGTTCTTGATGCTGCCTCGGCGGAGGTCATTGCAGTGTTGAAAGGGATTGAGACGGTCGAGAGTTTAGGGTGCACGTAGGTCACTATTGAATTTGGTTATTTCAAATTGATCAATGCATGTAATGGGGAAGCTGGCATCTTCAACACCTATACTGCAATGTTAGCGGAGTGTTTTGCGAAGGCATCATTGATTGAGGGAATTTCATTTACACACTGCCCACAAGAAGTGAATAATGTTGCCCATCAATTGGCAGAAAATTCTTATGATCTTAAGTTAGATTTAATTTGGGATGGTGATCCACCCTTTTTCATGTTTCCCTTGTACTACATGATGTATCTCTTTTGATATGAGCAATAAACTTTGAGGGTTTAAAAAAAGCCTCTATATAAGCCGTGTGTGGCTAGCTTAGGGCATGCTTTCTATTCTATTTCTGTCGAAAGTCTAGAACAATTATAGATAATAGAGAGATGGCATCTTCGATCGGCCTTGCAGATACATAAATTGCTCAACAATTCGAGTTCTTACTCCTAGATCATAGGTTAAATCGGCTAGGATATGACAAATTGGTATTTAGAGCTAGGTTTTTCTTCCTCGGAGATTGGAGAACAACAATTTTTTTTCCTCCCTCCTCACCTTGATCCATGGCAGTGGCATGCGCGGGGTAGCATTGGCAGAGGTAGATCCATTCGATGGCAACTCTTTTGCAAGGAACTGAAAAAACAATTTTCAGCATAAGGATCTTATGTCTCACAAAGAAATGCAATACAATAAAGCAGAGCAATCAAGTTGTGGCAGAGTGAACAAAAATCTTTTAGGACCTGATGGCAGAGTTACAAGAGGAGACACCTGAATTACCTGAACTCTGTTTTGTCAAGTGTCATATTAATGGATTAAGAGAGAGCACTAAGTTCCAAGTCAGACCCTATAAACATAGACAATTATTGATGCCTATTGGTCGGCTAGAGAAATTGAGCCTTGTCACCCTCCCGAGAACAATATGGTTCCTTACAACAACCTTTATTAGAAACAAAATACAGGAATACAACATAAGATTGTTCCATTACAAGTACAACAGCCCACACCCTGTGAAACAATTAGAACTTCCCTCTACCCAGTTCCAAAGAGCAAGAAAAGTGGGGGAATGTTGATGATGTGGTGACAAATGGCTGCAAGGACACCAGTGCAAATTGGTGCCAAATATTCATCTTATGGAGGAAGATCAAACTGAAACTCGGCAAACTAAACTTGAAGAAGGAGACTTGCAACAACAAAAACAATTAAGGAAATCTACTAAAGTTGCCGTGTGCATTCTGCCCAGGCACTGAGTGGCACATGCTCAAAAGTTACTCCTAGTGTAGTTAGATACTTCAATGGAAAAAGAGAATCACATTGCTAGATACTAGGAGCACCTCATCCTTTGTGAACGCACTATTTGTAGTTTCCTCCAATTGTGCTTTGCCTACTGTTCCTAGAGATATTACAGTGGTAGGTGGAGCATTGTTATCATCAACTATTGTCAATCCAAATAGTTAAGTACTAATAGCTAAAACCAAGTTCAAGCATACTTTCAGAATTTTGCCTCTTCCCCATCATGATGTGAAACTGGGTTGTGATTGGTTTACACTTGTCAATCCAATTTCTTTTGACATACCAAGGAACTTATTCTCTTTCACTTTGGCTGACGAAACGGCCATCTCTACTACCATTGCATTGGTGTTATTACACCTATGGAAATTTAGGCAGAAAAAAGGAGCTTATGGATTTGTCATTCAACTTTACCACTTATAGTTAAAACCAAATATTCAAACTCTAGTTCCTCTGGCTCTTAAGAAGCTATTACAAGAGTAAAATGACATTTTTGCTGAGCCGGATTATCTCCCTCCTCCAAGAGCACTCGACCACACTATACCCTTGAAACTAGGGTCAATACCACCTAATGTGAGACCATACAGGGTAACCCATATGTAGAAGTAGGAAATGAAGAACCAAGTGAAAGAATTAACTGCCAAACACCTTATCAGGCCTAGCCAAAGCCCATATGCATCTTGAGCTATCTTAGTAAATAAAAATAACTTTACCAATAGATTTGGCATTGATTTTAGAAAAGTGAATGAGCAAGCAATCCGAAATAAATCCCCTATTCATGTTATTGAAGACCTCCTAGATGAGCTATAGGGTGCCAATATTTCTTCCAAACTGGGGTCAAGTTATCATCAGATAATAATGCATGAGCATGATATCCACAAAACTACTTTCATGGCCTATTTTGGGCATTATACTTTTTAGTCATGCCATTTGGACTTTCCAATGCTCCTGGCACATTCCAAGCATTGATGAAAAACATATTTGCACCATTTTTTATCCATGTGTACAATTCAGACTTAACTAAACATATGCAACATCTGCAAATGGTGTTCTCAGTACTGACGAAAAATTAGTTGTTTGCCAAGATGTCAAAGTGTGTATTTTCTATTCCATAAGTTGAATATTTGGGGCATATCCTCTCTGGAGCTTGGGTTTCTATCGATCCTTCCAAAATCCAAGCAATTGCAAATTGGTCTACTCTTGCAAATGTCAATGAGTTGAGGAGCTTCTTGGGGCTGGCTAGATATTAGAGAATATTTATTAAACACTATGCAATTATGTGCAAGACTCTACATGACATGGTTAATAAGGGCCAGTTTCCATGGACACATACTAAGGAGAAGGCCTTTGAGAAAGTGAAGCAAGCATTGATCTTTGCTCCTGTATTAGCTCTGCTATATTTCAACATAACATTTGTGTTAGAAACCGATGCATCTGGCACTGGGATTGGAGCTATGCTAATGCAAAATGCAAGAGCTTTGGCTTACTACAGTGCAACTCCTTGCCCAAGGAATGTTGCCATGTCCACTGAGGGAGTCCTGGATAAGGGGGTGTTCGGATAGCCGGACGATACCTTCAGCCGGACTCCTGGACTATGAAGATACAAGATTGAAGACTCCGTCCCGTGTCCGGAAGGGACTTTCCTTGGCGTGGAAGGCAAGCTTGGCGATACGGATATTCAGATCTCCTACCATTGTAACCGACTTTGTGTAACCCTAACCCTCTTCTTTGTCTATATAAACCGGAGGGTTTTAGTCTGTAGGACAACATACACAACAACAATCATACCATAGGCTAGCTTCTAGGGCTTAGCCTCTCCGATCTCGTGGTAGATCTACTCTTGTACTACCCATATCATCAATATTAATCAAGAAGGACGTAGGGTTTTACCTCCATCGAGAGGGCCTGAACCTGGGTAAAACTTTGTGTCCCTTGCCTCCTGTTACCATCCGGCCTAGACACACAGTTCGGGACCCCCTACCCGAGATCCGCCGGTTTTGACATCGACATTGGTGCTTTCATTGAGAGTTCCTCTGTGTCGTCGCCATCAGGAAGGATGCCTCGCCCCGTATTTAAAGATGGCACCGTTGCTAAGGGAACTTTGGCTGTCGACCAAACCCTCCGGCTAGGTGGTTTTCTTATGACCGCCTGTTCGGCTTCTGCACCGATGATGACCTCTCGAGCCATCGAAAACAATCTTCATGTCAGCTCGGAACTCGCCAAGCAGTTAGATCCAATGGATCTCTCCTCCATAAACGAGCTCTTGGATCGCTTCGCCGCCCTGGGAGTCGCTACGGATTACGACCAGATTGGGCCTAAACCCGATCTGAGAGAGATTAACTCTCCCCAAGTCACCCATCATGTTGCCGTGGTAGAGGGACAGTGCGGCGACCCTTCATCTATCTTAAGGACTCGTTACGTCCGGATTCCCGATCCCTCCAAGCCGGATACCCGTGGAGGGGAGGATATCACTCAAGACCTGAACTTAGAGTCACGCGACGGACTGGATTCATTGGACAACATCCAGGAATCCAAATTTTCGAGTTCGGAAATTTCTCGGCCTCTGAGCCTCAGATGGGGTGAGGCTTCGGATTTAATTCCACCCACCCACCCGAACATTAGCGATCTATCCCAAATTAGGCAAGAGCCCGAAGAAACAGTACATCATTACTGGGCCAGATTCCTCTTGGTTATGAACAGGATAAAGGACTGCTACGAGGAAGACGCGATTTCATTCTTCTGCAATAATTGCACGGACAAGGGAATCCTCAATGCCATAAGTCATCGTGATATTACACGCTTCGCTGACTTGGCGTCCATAGTACAAAAGTACTGCGCGATGGAAAGCGCCTGGAAAACCGAAATAAAATTTTGGGACAATCCGGCCCTGAATGCAAACCCAGTCCGAAATAAAAGGGTGCATCATCGCCAGACACCCGGGTCAAACACCAAAAAGCAAAAACCCTCTATAGGGCATGGAACCGTATTGGAAGGATGGCTTAATGGACCCTGTAAAATTCACAGTACAGAGGACGCCACACCAACTCACAGCCTTAGAGCATGTTGGATACTCCGGCAGGTGGCCAAAATTGGCAAAAATCTCCTAATTCCGGAGGCCACAGAAAGCCACCCGAGAGACACCAATACGGTATTAACAGTCTTTGAGACTTTCGCATCAAATAATATGCGAAAAAGGACACTCCACAGCCTTGCCGAAGTCTACCAAGTAGCAACAATAAATCCATGGAGTGACACGGCTATTACCTTTAACGCCAGTGATGAACCTAAATTCCGAACAGCCCGAGCACCAGCCGCATTGGTCCTCAGTCCAATAGTGGACGGCTTTCGTCTTACCAAGGTACTCATGGACGGCGGCAGCGGATTGAACCTCATTTATGAGGAAACCCTTCAAAAAATGGAAATAGACTGGAACCGCATTGAGCGAAGCAGCACAACCTTTAGAGGAATAATCCCCAGTCGGGAAGCGCGCTGTACAGGAAAAATCACACTAGATGTGGTGTTCGGCACGCCGGATAATTACAGGTCCGAAGAGGTCACGTTCCATGTGGCTCCGTTCAGCAGCGGTTATCACGCTCTGCTAGGGCGGGAAGCGTTTACAATCTTCCAAGCAATACCCCATTACGGGTACATGAAGCTCAAGATGCCCGGGCCCAACGGGATCATCACTCTCGCTAGTGATCCGGACATAGCACTCCGCGCCGAAAACAACACAGCCGCACTGGCCCTTGAGGCACTATCCGAAGCCCTCGCGGCTGAGGAACTGACTGCGCTGCGCTCCACGGTGAATAGAGACGACGTGGTACTCGACAAAAGATCCAAGTCCACCTCCTTTAAACCGGCGGATGAAATAGTCAAATTCCAGGTCCATCCAACGGACCCCAATAAAACAGCCTCCATCAGGGCACATTTAAACCCAGATGTAGATGCCGCACTGCGAGAGTTCCTATGAGAGAACTGGGACATTTTCGCCTAGCACCCTTCAGACATGCCAGGAATCCCACGCAGGCTGGCCGAGCATAGCTTAAATATCCTAAAAGAATTCAAGCCTGTTGTAACGCCCCGAGACCGTTGCGCCAGGTGTCCTCCAGTTATTCGCTGTTGTTGCCTTGTAATTGCTTGCGTATTGTGCATTGCATCATGTCATCATGCCATCATGTCATTAATCTTTGCATCTCAACTCAACTAATAAATTGCATAGATCATTGATCTATTTAAATCGAGGGATATTCACAATGGTGATTTCTCTTTATAACATATTCAAAGTCTCCCAATATTATTAGGGAGCTACAATAAATATTCCATTCGTATGGGATCAACCCAAACAAACTTGCATTTCAAATCTATCTCTCTTTTTTTCAAATATTCTAAGTCCTTGATCCTTCTCCAAATACTTCAATTCCAGTTGTGGCACTTTGAAATTTGTCAAAGTATTTCCATGCCAGTTTCCAACGCAACTTGTATTTATTTGGCCCTCCAAATAAATATTTTGCTTCTGTCTCCTTTCTGTAAATAGTAAAGGAAAATCATTTTTTCCTTCTTTTCTTTTAATCCAGCCTGCTAGGCCTCCTATTTTTTCCCCTCCTTTGAGATGGCCCAAGGCCCAGCCGGCACCCTCCCCTAGGCCTGGCCGATCCCCTCCAAACCCTAGCCCGATCGCTCCCTTCCTCCGTTTTCCCTCTTGCGCCGCCAGGGACACAGGGATAGAGCGCTCGCTCCTGATCCCCTCCTTATCCCCTCGATCTCTCTCTCACCATCTCCCTCGATTCCTCCCCGATGCCCATCTCTCTTCCCGCTCGATCTCTTCCATCTTCGTTCCCGCACGCGCTCGCAGCAGCAGGAGCCCGTTCCCCTCGCCCTTCCTCCCCTCGTCTCCCTCTCCTCTCGTCCGACTCGAGCCAGGGGAGGAGCCCCAGCACCCAATCCCCTCCAAGCCGCCAGAGACGACCGAGCCTCACCCGGTGCGCCCCTGCATCGAGCAGCCATAGCTGCATCGCCGGATCCCGTCCGATGCTGCCATGGATCCCGCAGAACCAGGCCGCGGCCCCGTACCATCTCGTGGACCGCGCCCGCGCCACCGCTTCTCTGCCTCGCCCGGAGCTCCAAGTTCGCTGGCCACCGCTGCCGCTGCCGACCTCCGCTGCACCAAGTCCTTCCAGCCGCGAGGCAGTGCCCCCTCGCGCGCCCTTAGTCCTCCCTTCTTCATCGTGAGCGGCAACAGGAGCGTCGCCGAGCCCTCCCCGCGACCCTGCGACTGTGTTGACCATCAGCTCTGGCCTGCTGTCAGCCACGCTAAGACCCAAGGCTTTTTTTTGCTGCTTCGCTTTCGAGGCACCAAGATCCTCTCCGACAAGTGCACGACTATGCGGATTGTGCCAAGTACCACGATGTCGAGACCCCTCAAGTTCGACTACACGAAAACGCCAAGTACCCCTACGCGCGAAGATGCAAAGACCGTTTCGGGATTCACCAAGTACCGCTACCGATGGCTCGAATGCCTTCGAAACGTATACCACTTCTGCCGCCCGAACATCTATGGAACGTGTACCACAACCATCGCCGAAGAACCATGAACGTCTAACGATGACCCTCAAGTTCGTCCACGATTGCTATGTACCACTACCATCAACGCGAACCACTACTTCCACTACGGCATGAGTACAACTACTACCACTACGAACGTGGCGAGAACGTCTACTTCCTCTACTTTGCACCGAACCGATACGCTTTGAAGGTATAACCCCAAGACGACCGTCCAAGAACGTTTGCATGTGTTGTATGAGTTGCACCCTATGTTTGCACCGTGCCCGAGTTGTCACTTGCTTGGTCCTCCTCTTCTGCCGTCAATTCATGGGTGCCGGTGTCAAAACCGGCGGATCTCGGGTAGGGGGTCCCAAATTGTGCGTCAAGGCCGGATGGTAACAGGAGACAAGGGACACGATGTTTTTTACCTAGGTTCGGGCCCTCTCGATGGAGGTAATACCCTACTCCTGCTTGATTAATATTGATGATATGGGTAGTACAAGAGTAGATCTACCACGAGATCAAGGAGGCTAAACCCTAGAAGCTAGCCTATGGTATGATTGTTGTGTATGGAGTTGATTGCCTACGGACTACAACCCTCCGGTTTATATAGGCACCGGATAGGGTTAGGGGTACATAAAGTCGGTTACAATGGTAGGAGATCTTGAATATCCGCATCGCCAAGCTTGCCTTCCACGCCAAGGAAAGTCCCATCCGGACACGGGACGGAGTCTTCAATCTTGTATCTTCATAGTCTAGGAGTCCAGCTGAAGGTATAGTCCGGCTACCCGAACACCCCCTAATCCAGGACTCCCTCAGTAGCCCCTGAACCAGGCTTCAATGACGACGAGTCCGGTGCGCAAATTGTCTTCGGCATTGCAAGGCGGGTTCCTCCTCCAAGTCCTTCATAGAAGATTGTAAACACCAAGAGTAGTGTCCGGCTCTGCAAAATAAGTTTCCACATATTGCCATAGAGAGAATAATATTGACACAAATCAAATCTGCCGATGTATTCCGCAATGCGTCATCACACTACGGCCAAGTCCTTTACTCGAATCGTTTTTACTTTTCCACCTCAGCATGTTTTGCGAGGCGGTTTCCTTGGCACGTCTTGTCAAAGCAGAGATCGTGTACCCCCTTTACGGGATTCTCATCAATACAGACGTGGGTAACCCAACCGCGCCATTTATCATGGCGCTTGGGAGGCAAGAGAGTTTTACTAGGCTGGTGGGGATGCACAACCGCATCCGCCCATATAAGGGGATAAGGATCCACCCTTTTACCTACGCCTTATTCCTCTTTTGCCTATCCATCTCCTGCACACTCGAGCTCCAACGCCCAAGCCCGCACTTCCCACCTCAACCTTCTCCAGCAATGTCCGGAGCGGGAGGCAAGTGGATGGTCTCCTCCGTCACGGAGGGCCATGTCAAAAAGCTAAGGAAGGCCAGATACTTGCCCAAAGACATCGCACACTGGCTTCCCGAGGAGGGGCAGCTTCTCCCCACCCCAAGGCCCCATGAGAGGGTAGTATTCCTTCCCCACTTCCTCCGCGGACTGGGTTTTCCACTCCACCCATTTGTCCGGGGGCTCATGTTTTACTATGGCCTGGATTTCCATGATCTGGCTCCGAACTTCGTCCTCAACATCTCGGCGTTTATCCTCGTGTGCGAGGCCTTCCTCCGCATCCGCCCCCATTTTGGCCTCTGGCTCAAGACCTTCAACGTCAAGCCCAAGGTGGTGCACGGCAGCCAGGCGGAATGCGGAGGCGCCATGGCGGGCAAGATGGCCAATGTCCTATGGCTCGAGGGCTCCTTCGTGGAGACCCTGAAGGGGTGGCAATCATGGTGGTTTTACATCACCGAGCCGCGCGATCCGAAATGGTTCGCAACCCCCAAGTTTCGATCCGGACCCCCCACGCGGCTTATGTCCTGGAAAGAGACGGGCCTGTCGTGGGGCGAAGAAAAATAGGTGACCGGACTGCAGACATGCATCTAGTCCCTGGTGAGCAAGCCGATCAAGCTCGTCAATGTAGTCCAGGTTATGCTCGTCCGCCGGATCCTCCCGTGTCAACAACGGGGCTTTAATCTGTGGGAGTTCAACCCGGCGCAGCACCAAACCCTTAACAGGCTCTTCGACACGACATATGAAGATGTCTGGAAGGTGCTAACCAAAGGCGCCGAGGCTCCCACATCCGCTTCCGAGGACCGCGGATATAGCTTGCAGCGTCACGCTAGCGAGGTAAGATATTTTCACCTTTTACAGGATGTTAAGTTTTTTCATAGTTTGACTCTATGCGGGATCTAAGCTCCCTTACCTTTGACAGGCTTGGCGGGCGAAGTCCGGATCGATTAACTGTCTGGCTCCCTTGCCCGAAGGCCCAGCCCCCGCTCTACTAGCGAAGTTGCTGGTTCCGGCACCTTATGTGGTGCCGGAGAAGAAGGCCAAGAAGAAGAAGGCCACGGGGACTCGAAAGAGTTCCCAGCATATGGTGGTGTCGGACTCGTCGTCCGACGAGTCCGAGACGCACTCCCCCCATGAAGACGAGGAGGAGGAAGAAGAAACCTCTCCCCCCAGCGGGGGGAGGAGAGAAGAGGAAGGCCGCCCCAACGGGGGAGGCCGAGGGGTCTAGGAAAAGGAAGACCCCTCCACCGGACTACGCCCCCAACACCGAAGAGGGCAAAGAGGAGTGGCCATACAGGGCCAAGCGTCTGGCGAAATCGTAAGTTCGGATATCAGAATAACTCATGATGTTCCTTTGTTGCACAGCTTTCCCTAATGTCGAACATAATTATGCAGCCCGCCTCGGGCCGAACTCAATGAGTCGTCGAGCGGCTCCCTGGATTCATCGGACATGAACTCAGTTCCGCCCGCTGTCTCCCCCACACTGCGGACGACGCCGAAGTGGCGTCGCAACGAGCTCTAGGACAGGAGGAGGTGGTCCTGGAGGAGCCGCAGGGCGACCTCCCGGACCCCAGGAGTAAAGGGGACAAGACCCCCAGGGCTCCAAGTCCGGCTTTGTGCCGGACACCGCGCCGGAATCTTCAACAGTTCCGGACCGCGGTAGGTGAACTCCTTCCAAGAGGAGCAAGCCTTCTGAGCCGGCGGCCTCCGTCCAACTGGAGGTGCCGGACAATCTGCTCGAGGTGCTTGACGGCGCCTCCATCGACGAGGAGCACCGTACTATTATGAGTACGGTGATCCAGAAGGTTCAGTCTGCCAAGAGCGGACTGAGTGAAGCTTGCGCTAGCCTCCTAACGGGCTTCGAGGTAAGTAAAAATATGTAAAAATATAACCGCATAGACAGTAGCCCCTGATGCTCTGTTTGACGTTCAGAAAGAAAAGCCGAATAGAGGATCTAGTAAATTTCGCAGGAGTCTAACAATAAAGAGTCAATATGCATGTGCAGGCTTTGCTGCTATCCACCGCCGCACTGACTGCGGAGGTGGGTGTCCTGAAACAGGACCTCAAGCGGACCGAGCAAGAGCTCGGCCTTGCCAAGCGGCAGCTCGAGGAAAAAGAAGGTAGGAAATACCTTACAGAAAAAGTGCCTATAGAGAGGCGTGATTGCAAAAAATAACAGGATTGCACTGCTTATTATAGGGGCCACGACTGAGGTGGCGACCCTCAAGCAGGCGATGTCCGAGGCCAAAAAGAAAACGGCCGCGGAGCGCACCGAGCGAGAGAAACTTGGGGCTCAGGTCGGCGAGGTGCAGCAAGAGCTTCAGGCTCTCATGAAAAAACATGAGAGTTTGGAGCTTGAGTCAAAGACCCAAGCGTCCGAGCTCGTGGCGGCCCTTGAGACTGCCAAGTCTGCCAAGGCCGAAGCTCAAAAGGCCCTCCCAAAGTCGGAGGAGATTAAGAAGATAGCAGCGGGTAAGGCATTCTTTATGCAAAGCAGAAATATAAAAGTAAACTACTTGTTACTTACCCGAATCCGGAGTTCTCCAGGGGCATTCGCAGATCTTCCCCATAGTGTATCCGCCGCCGCCGCATTCTACCAAGCTGAAGAGGGCAGCTCGACGGAGAAGGTGTTCTGGTCTCAGTATGCTGAGGCCGGACACCCTGTGCCCTTGAGAGACCAGCTGAAACAGATGGTCGAGCTCCACAAGGCGGCCGAACAGGCCATGAAGGGCTTCATAGTTCGGCTGTGGCCCGGAGAGGCCCTACCTGGGAGCTACTTCGGGCTGGTGCGGCGGCTGGTGGAGGCATGTCCAAGGCTCGAGGTCATCAAGCGCTCCGTCTGCATCGAAGGTGCCCGTCCGGCCCTTGCCCGTGCAAAGGTGCGCTGGGGTAAGCTGGACGGTGAGAAGCTTGTGAAGGACGGGCCGCCGCCGGGGAAGGAGCATCGCAAGCCCGAGAACTATTACAAGGATGTTCTTGCGGGTGCCCGCCTTGTGGCGGATGAATGTACCAAGGATGTAAATTTTGAATAAACTCGCTCGTTTTTATCCTGTGCGCTGAAAACTTGTTCATAGGCGCTTAAGCAATGCTTGTTGAATTTAAAATATTATTTTCTGTGCGGCCGTTTATCAAAAAATTGAGAGATGGCCAGTCGTCGGCTTCTGCCCCCATGCCACTAGTGCTGGGGTGTTCGGGATAAACCTGAGCGCTCTTTTTCCCATAGTTGGGTCCTTCGAGGGAGGCGCTCAGCACAACGAACCAGGCAATCGGACTATAATGCTTGAACACTCTCACTTAGCCATAGAACTTTATAATTTTAAATTTCGGCGAAGCCCCTAGTTTGGAAGACCGAGTTCGGGGCGCTATCCACGCCTTGGCCGGACAAATCCGGCTCCTCACTCGAAGCGGCATAAGTCTTTAGAGACTCGAAAAAACCTCTCGAATAGCGACCAGTCTCTCGCCTCATCATGACAGTCAGTTTTAGCTTTCTCCACTGAGGTGCTTAACCCAGCTCAACCGGGGCACAATCGCAGTGGTTCTCCTAGTGCTACCTTAGCTGATATAGCGGAACGTAAGGCACCAAAACATAGGAGCCGGGCAAACCCAACTATTGACCCAAATCATGATTCGGAGCCGATGCATATAGTGCTATAAGTTTGGGGTGCCGCACTTGTGAAACTGTACGGACTTTTCACACCATATTAAAGGGTACTGAAGCCCCTGGCGTACTTGCCGTACCACAGTGTACGGGTGCAACATGTCATTAATGAACATATATAAAAGAGAGTAATGCAGAAAATAGACAAAAGCTATGCATTGTTTATATAAAGGCTATTTATCAAAGCCGAACGATACAAATAGTGCGGTAAGCAAAAGATATTGGACTATTCAGTATGTCCTGACCGGGGGAAGGCCACGGAATTGTATTTAAAACAGGTATACCGCTCGTAACAGAGACCACCTGGGAGTTCCATAGTGTGGCATGGCTTGTCTGCCTCCCTGGATCTTGCATCGTTTGTGCGGCAGTCGAATTGCCGAACAGGTCGTCCGAAGTATGGAGTCCTGAAGGTAAGAAAAAATTAAAAAGAGAATCCGGCAGCCCCTAGTACGTTTTAAGCCGTATTCTGGGCGTGCCGTTATTGTGCCCCTTCCCCTGTGCCCATGGTATTTCAAGGGTGTAGTTATGTACGCGAGGTACTGGTTTCGCTATGTCGCGATAGCTGGGGTTGGGGCCGCATTGCTACGCTTGCTCAGAGTGTGCCAGGCAGTCCTGCTGTGGGTTACTCCGGGCGCGCTTGGCAGTGTCTGGCTTTTTAATGGCCGGACGGGAGAATTGCCTGAGAAGGCTACTTCGTACGTCCGCTGCGAGAGCCGCCGTATGCTCCTCCGTACGGAGGGAGCGTTCGGTGTTTCCATTGACCGTAATTACTCCTCGAGGGCCTGGCATCTTGAGCTTGAGATATGCGTAGTGCGGCACCGCATTGAACTTTGCAAATGCGGTTCGTCCGAGCAGGGCGTGATAGCCACTGCGAAACGAGACTATATCGAAGATTAACTCTTTGCTTTGGAAATTGTCCGGGGATCCGAAGACCACGTCAAGTGTTACTGAGCCTGTACAGTTGGCTTCTACACCTGGTATAACGCCTTTAAAGGTCGTTCTTGTGGGCTTAATCCTTGAGGGATCTATGCCCATTTTTCGCACTGTATCCTGATAAAGCAGGTTCAGGCTACTACCGCCGTCCATGAGGACTCTTGTGAGATGAAATCCGTCAATGATTGGGTCGAGAACCAATGCAGCGAAGCCGCCATGACGGATGCTAGTGGGATGGTCCCTTCGATCAAAAGTGATCGGGCAGGAGGACCATGGGTTGAACTTTGGGGCGACTGGCTCTATCGCGTATACGTCCTGTAGCGCACGCTTCCGCTCCTGCTTGGGAATGTGGGTTGCGTATATCATGTTCACCGTCCGCACTTGTGGGGGAAAGCCCTTTTGTCCATTGTTGTTCGGCGGCTTGGGCTCCTCGTCGTCGCTGTGCAGCCCCTTGTCTCTGTTTTCGGCCCTTAACTTGCCTGCCTGCTTGAACACCCAACAATCCCTGTTAGTGTGATTGGCTGGCCTTTCGGGGGTGCCATGTATCTGGCACAAGCAATCGAGTATTCGGTCCAAACTGGACGGGACCTGAGTATTCTTTTTGAATGGCTTTTTCCGCTGACCGGATTTATAGCCTTTGAATCCGGCATTGACTGCCGTGTCTTCATTGCTGTCGCTGTTAACGCGGCGTTTTTGCTTATTCTGACGTGTCCTGCCACTTTTGTCCTTGGTATCCGAATTACCAGGGTTCTTTGATAAGTTGTTACTGCGAGCTAGCCAGCTATCTTCTCCCGCGCAAAAGCGGGTCATGAGTGTCGTGAGGGCTGCCATGGTTTTCGGCTTTTCCTGTCCCAGGTGCCGGGCAAGCCACTCGTCGCGGATGTTATGCTTGAAGGCTGCTAGGGCCTCTGCGTCCGGACAGTCGGCTATTTGATTTTTCTTTGTTAGGAACCGTGTCCAGAATTGTCTGGCCGATTCCTCTGGCTGCTGAATTATGTGGCTTAAGTCGTCGGCATCCGGCGGTCGCACGTAAGTGCCCTGGAAGTTGTCGAGGAATGCGGCTTCCAGGTCCTCCCAAGAACCGATTGAGTCTGCTGGCAAGCTGTTAAGCCAATGCCGAGTTTGAGCGGGAGGTATTTGATGGCGTGTAGATCATCGCCGCGTGCCATGTGGATGTGAAGGAGATAATCCTCGATCCATACCGCCGGGTCTGTTGTGCCATCGTATGATTTGATATTTACGGGTTTGAAACCCTCTGGGATTTTATGATCCATTACTTCATTCGTGAAGCATAGCGGGTGTGCGGCGCCTCTGTACTGGGCTATATCACGACGTAGCTTGGAAGCGCTATGTCTGTTATGTTCGGCCCGGCCGGATTTGTTGTATCCAGAGTGAAGATCATTGTCACATGCCGTAGGGCGCCTGCACGATCCGTAGATTGATCTTGTTTGTCTTGCCTTATCCTCCAGTATGTCTCGCAGGTCGGGCGCATTTTCCCGTGCCTTAGTTGAGCGGCGTCGGGGCATGGCTTGGGTGGAGGGCCGAGGGGCCTCTCTGTCGCGGCCGCGAGGTGGCCGGTCTGCCATGTCATGCGCTGGTGATGTAGGTGCTTCCTCCTCTGATCGGGGTAGCGGCCTGCGCTTCGGGTAACTCTTGGAGGGGCGTTCGAGTTCATACTCTTCGGCCGTAAGGACTTTAGTCCATCTGTCAGCTATCATATCTTGGGCAACTTTAAGCTGTTGCTGCTTTTTCTTGAGGCTGCTTGCCGTGGCTAAAAGCCCGCGTTTAAAATGCTCTTGTTCGGTGGGGTCTCATGGTATGACGAATTTGTCGTCATCGAGGCTTGCTTCGTCTTCGGAGGGAGGCGTATAGTTATCATCCTCGACCTCTCAATCTGCCGCTCTCTCATGAGGGCTGGCTTCTCCATCTTCCTATGCCGAATCTTGCTGAGGTGGGTGTTCTTCGGCGTTATCCGGGGTAGTATTATCTCTCGTGCCGGAATCACCATTTTTGCTTTGGCAGGATTTAGAGCGGCGCCGTTGACGCCGGCGCTTTGGCTGTTTCTTGGGGGCGTCATCCCCCACTGTTCCATCGCCATCTCCATCTTTTGGAGTATCCACCATATATATGTCATATGACGAGGTGGCCTTCCAGCGCCCTACAGGTGCTGGTTCCTGTTCGTCTCCTACATCGTCGTCCATGCCGTCGATATCTTCGGAGCTGAAGTCAAGCATGTCGGTTAGATCGTCGACAGTGGCTACAAAGTGGGTGGTGGGTGGGCTTTGAATTTCCTTATCGTCCGTATCCCACCCTCGCTGACCGTAGTCCGGCCAGGGCTCTCCTGATAAAGAGAGAGACTTAAGAGAGTTCAGGATGTCGCCAAAAGGCGAATGCTGAAAGATGTCTGCGGCGGTGAACTCCATTATCGGCGCCCAATTGGATTCGATTGGCAGGGGCGCGGGGGGTTCGGAGTCCGGGGAGGAGTCCGGATCCTCGGAGTCACGGGCCATGCGGAGTGCAGGGCTGGAGTTCGGCTCGATCGCCTTTGAGATCGCAGCCCCTGAGGTAGCGTCTAACTGCTGATCCTCGATCGGCGCAGTATGCTCCGAATCAATGGTCGAAACCGATGCGTATGCAGCCTCCAAGGCGCTATTCGGCGGCAGAGCTATATCATGCCCATCGAGACAGTGCGGCGCGCTTGGCTGTGGCTCGAATCCGTCGAAGATCAACTCCCCGTGGATGTCCGCCGTGTAGTTTAGGCTTCCAAACCTGACTTGATGGCCAGGGGCGTAGCTTTCAATCTACTCCAGGTGGCCGAGTGAATTGGCCCGCAGAGCGAAGCCGCCGAAGACGAAGATCTGTCCGGGGAGAAAAGTTTCACCTTGGACCATATCGTCGTTGATGATCAAAGGAGCCATCGGGCCTAAAGGCGACGACACAGAGGAACTCTCAATGAAAGCACCAATGTCGGTGTCAAAACCGGCGGATCTCGGGTAGGGGGTCCCGAACTGTGCGTCAAGGCCGGATGGTAACAGGAGACAAGGGACACGATATTTTTTACCCAGGTTCGGGCCCTCTCGATGGAGGTAATACCCTACTCCTGCTTGATTAATATTGATGATATGGGTAGTACAAGAGTAGATCTACCACGAGATCAAGGAGGCTAAACCCTAGAAGCTAGCCTATGGTATGATTGTTATGTATGGAGTTGATTGCCTACGGACTATAACCCTCCGGTTTATATAGACACCGGATAGGGTTAGGGTTACATAAAGTCAGTTACAATGGTAGGAGATCTTGAATATCTGCATCGCCAAGCTTGCCTTCCACGCCAAGGAAAGTCCCATCTAGACACGGGACGAAGTCTTCAATCTTGTATCTTCATAGTCCAGGAGTCCGGCTGAAGGTATAGTCCGGCTACCCGAACACCCCCTAATCCAGGACTCCCTCAGTGGGGAACCCGGTTACCAGGATCACCCCACCATCTTGCACGACACGCTCCCGTCACACTTCCTTTTGCACCGGCATCTCAATCGAGTTACCGGAAACCGAGATGTTGCCGTGGCATCATTTTCGGATTCGTTCTCGTGGCTCCCCTTTTCGTTTTCGCCATGATGACAAATGCTCTCATCATGGTCATGTCAACTTTTAATAAAAATTGCATAAGCTTGTTCATGTCATCCGCATCATGATAACAACAATTAAAATGTTTAAATGGTTGTTGCAATAAATTACTAATGCATATGGGGATTTACCGGATTCGTTATTTGTTATATCCGGCCCCATTTAAATTGTTTAGATGTTGTAGTTTTGTTATGCCTCACCTCTTGCCATGTTAATCAACATTTAATATTGTTGGGTACCTAAACATCAGAGAACTAAATAATTATTGTGGTGTCCATCAATATGCAACTCGTTGCATATTCAGCTCCACTTAATTTGTAGTTTTGTTGGTGCACTTTGCCATGCCATGCATATTTAAACCGGTCATGCATCATACTTGGTTGTGCATCATGCCATGCTTATGTGGTGGTTATTTACCATGTTGTTTGCTTTCTTTCCGGTGTTGCTTCTTCGGGTTAGTTCCGATAACGTCGTGTCTGTGAGGATCCGTTCGACTACGTCCGTTTATCTTCTTCATGGACTCGTTCTTCTTCCTTGCGGGATTTCAGGCAAGATGACCATACCCTCGAAATCACTTCTATCTTTGCTTGCTAGTTGCTCGCTCTTTTGCTATGCCTATGCTGTGATACCTACCACTTGCTTATCATGCCTCCCATATTGTTGAACCAAGCCTCTAACCCACCTTGTCCTAGCAAACCGTTGTTTGGCTATGTTACCGCTTTGCTCAGCCCCTCTTATAGCGTTGTTAGTTGCAGGTGAAGATTGAAGTTTGTTCCTTGTTGGAACATGGAGATGTTGTTCCTTGTTGGAATATGTTTTACTTGTTGGGATATCACAATATATCTTATTTAATTAATGCATCTATATACTTGGTAAAGGGTGGAAGGCTCGGCCTTATGCCTGGTGTTTTGTTCCACTCTTGCCGCCCTAGTTTCTGTCATATCGGTGTTATGTTCCCGTATTTTGCCTTCCTTAGGAGGTTGGGTTATAATGGGAACCCCTTGACAGTTCGCCTTGAATAAAACTCCTCCAGCAAGGCCCAACCTTGGTTTTACCATTTGCCACCTAGCCTTTTCCCTTGGGAGTTGCACATCCCAAGGGTCATCTTTATTTTAAACCCTCGGGCCAGTGCTTGTCTTAGTGTTGGTCCAACCCAGAGCACCGTGCGGGGCCGTCCCTTGGCAACTTGGGTTACGTTGGCTCCCGTACGCTTAGCTTATCCGGTGTGCCCTGAGAACGAGATATGTGCAGCTCCTATCGGGATTTGTCGGCACAGCGGGTGGTCTTGCTAGACTTGTTTTACCATTGTCTAGGATGTCTTGTAACCGGGATTCTGAGTCTGATCAGGTCTTCCCGCTAGAAGGAATATCCTTCGTTGACCGTGAGAGCTTGTGATGGGCTAAGTTGGGACACCCCTGCAGGGATATGATCTTTCGAAAGCCGTGCCCGTGATTATGGGCAGATGGGAATTTGTTAATGTCCGGTTGTAGAAAACCTGAAGTTGACCTTAATTAACATACATCAACCGCGTGTGCAACCGTGATGGTCTCTTCTCGGTGGAGTCCGGGAAGTGAACAAGGTGTTGGAGAAATGCTTGATGTAGGTTGTTATAGGATCACTTCTTGAGCATAGTTTTTCGCTCGTGCCTTGCCTTCTCTTCTCGCTCTCATTTGCGTATGTTAGCCACCATATATGCTAGTCGCTTGCTGCAGCTCCACCTCATACCTTTACCTTACCCATAAGCTTAAATAGTCTTGATCGCGAGGGTGCGAGATTGCTGAGTCCCTGTGGCTCACAGATACTTCCAAAACCAGCTTGCAGGTGCCGAGGATACCGTGCAGATGACGCAACCAAGCTCAAGGAGGAGCTCGATGAAGATCTTGTCCTTTGTGTTGTTTCATTCTAGTTGATCAGTAGTGGAGTCCAGTCGGGACGATCGAGGATCTGTGTAGCATTTGGGGTAGTCTTCTTTTATTTTGGTTTCGTAGTCGGACCTTGATTGTATTTGGATGATGTAATGCTTTATTCATGTAATTGTGTGAAGTGGCGAGTGTACGCCAACTATGTATCTCTTTCCCTTATGTATTACATGGGTTGTGTGAAGATTACCTCACTTGCGACATTGCTTTCAATGCGGTTATGCCTCTAAGTCGTGCTTCGACACGTGGGATATATAGCCGCATCGAGGGCGTTACAAGTTGGTAATCAGAGCCATCCCCGACCTTAGGAGCCCCCACTGCTTGATCGTTTTTTAGCAGCTGTTGTTGAGTCTAGAAAAATGTTTTGAGTCATTTAGGAATTATATATCGGAGAGTTTAGGAATTCTTTTACTCCCCAATCCCTTCATCGCTCTGGCAAGGCATCCTGACGTAGAGTTTTGACTCTTCTCTTCTCAAATTTCACTAAAAAAATTAGGATCACACGGGTATCTTGGAATCGTTCCGATCGATTTGTGACGAGAACATTGTTTTTGGTGCCTCCTGTCATTTAGGGGTTGTGGCAGTGTCCCGGGGAGTTGAGCTCCAAGGTGTTGTCGTCACAATTTTATCGTTGCAGTTCTGGAATACCTGAGTTTAGTTTCGCCGACATTGAAAATCTCTTTTATGCAGTTGTTGGTGAGATAACCTCGACGCCACCCAGTACTGGGGCAGGAGTTCGGGAGTATTGCCATAACTTGTATAACGGATGCTTTTCGAAGGTTGAGGTAGACGATTTCCGAAGGTTTCTTGGTTATGTGTTGAAGGATGGATACAGCTGGATGTAGGATTTACTAGTTTTGGGTGAGATATTATGCTTCCCCTGTATCCCCAACACCTGATTGCATAACCGGGAAAATTTTGGGAGTTTATAAGTGGGAATTCAAGTAGCTCTTAGGATATCTTTCTGACGGATGTATGATATGAAATTAGGGTTCAACGTCTAGTGGTCCTCCTATTCACGGTTGGTTTTACAGTGGTCTCGTTGTGTCTTAAAGAGTCCTTGGCTATGCCGACTCGGGGACGCTTCGTATGTCATGTGCACTGCCTTATACATGATGGTGTTGTACGATCGAGCCCGTGTAGGCCCCACCACGAAAACTTCAGACGAAATCTCTATCATATGTTTGTTCCGGCTTATTTTGCAAGCCAATCCTTTGTTTTGTTTTTTTTGAGTTGTGGTATTCGAGTTGCTTCGAAGTCAAATGTTGATTCCATACCTTTTCCTAAGCGGTGTTCTCATACCCCGATGTGAACACTAATCCTTCGTGATCATCAAGATTGTTTTGTCAATCCTTTTTTAACCAGCGTGCTTCTCTTCAAGTAGATCCGATCATTTCAACATCCGCAAGACCAAGCATCAGTTCTTCTCAACGGTGTTTGTTTCATCCGTCTCCAAGTTGCTTTTGTTTTTTCCCGCCCTCCCTCCCTTATTTCCTTCAAGGACTCAGAATTCTTAATCATTTATCATGTTATTGATGTGAAGTCTCTCCATTTTTTTCCTATCAATGCTCTTATCCGGTGATTCTCAGAAAGATTCTAACGGAGCTTCAAGTTCATCGTTCTTCGTTCTTTTTCTTCTCCGGTGGATTCAAGTCAAGTTTTGTTGATCATACCTTTTTCCTCGTTTCAATACCTTCTCATGCCGGTGCACCTCATATTCAGTCAGTTCTTGCTATTCAATTGTTCCAGAGTGCTCAAGATATCTCAGTTCAAGCTATTTCGAGGTCCTATCTTATTCAAGCCATTTAATTCAACCGGTGCAACCTCTCTTTTAAATCTTTTCAATGGTGTTTCTTTTGAGTGGGCCCTAACCCATAGGTCTTTCCCAGGATCTTACCTGACTCTTCTAATTTCCGGAGTTATCCTCATATTCATCTCAAAGTTTGACGTAAGAATGATTTATCATTAGTCAAATGCCTTTCTCCAAGATCGGTTAAATTCTTTTCATCGTTGGGTCAACCTTTCTAATTTTCATTCCGGAGTGCCTCAACAATTCATGGTGGTGTTTCAGTCGTCATTCTCAGATTTTGAAGACCGAAGAAGAGTTTCTTTTAAATCTTGCCCCATTCTCTGCCATCCTCTCATAATTGTTTTGATTGTGAGAATTCTTTTCACCTATCCAGAGCAATTCAAGAGTCTTCTCAGTGTGTTATCCGGAGTCCACCAATTCAGGTTTATTCATTCTCAGCTGTCAGTTATCATCCTCCTAATCTTACCGGTGCATCATTCAAATATCCTCTAATCAACTCGTGATTTTTCGTCCACTTGCATCTAAATTCTCTCAAGTTTCTTCGTTCATTTCATAATTCTTCCCGGTGTTTCTTTACCTTTTACTTCGTTCTTTTCCAATTCATACAGTGGTTCGTTGAAGATCTCTCTTCCTTGGCTATCATATCAATTCTTTTGTTCTCTCAAATTATACCGGTGGATTCGTGGAAGACCTTCCCAAGTTCATGCTATATATCTCTTCAATCCATTGCAACTGGAATAAGTAGTATGCGAAATCCGTTTCTTGTCATCAATTTAATTGGTGAAGGTTAAGCATAATGTAATTCTTATTCTTGTTTCATCCATATGTTAATCTTTTCTTCCGGAGTTTGTTCACGATGATTAAATTCTTGGTTTCAAGTGCTCGTCTTTCTTTCCCGGAGTTCAAAGCTCTAATTATCACGGAGATCCATCTAAATCATTACAAGGATTCACCTTGTGCTTTCAACTTCTCTTTCTTTCGTTTGATCATTCTTTCATTACCGGAGTTCTTCATGGAGGTTCTACATGATGGTTCATAAAGGATTTAATTCCGTCTAGAAGTCATTGAGATTCTTTTTCGAGGATCTCATGCTTTCTTCATCCTGTAATCCGGAGTGCAATTGTTTCTCCCTTATCTTTTGAGGTGGTGATATATCATTCTTCATTCACAAGATTGAGATATTTAAATCCATCAACCTATTCGTTGGAGTTATCTGGGGGTTATATTCCACCTAAAGCCTTCCCTAAGAATTGTTGCTAATTATGGTGCTTATAAATGTCCCAAGTTCGTCAATTATCCTCCTGGTGAAATAGTTTCTCGTCTTCTTGTTCATATCAATCCAATCTTGCTTGGCAGGTTGTCACCTCATAATTTGAGATGTATTCCATAAGACCATATCAAGCTTATTATTTTCGTTGTTGGTTTTCCAACAACTCCGTTCTAACATTTGTTGTAACCGTGCTCTCTCAAGATCTTGTTTCCCTTCGTTCCGGAGGCATTGTGATGTTGCTCTCTCCAACCCATCTTCTTGCTTTGTCAGGATCTTGTTCTTTTCATCCTTATCCTTTTAACCGGAGTGTCGTGCCCGCTTTTCGAGATCTTCCCATCCTGTCAAGTTTTGCCTCCCTTCTCAACCGGAGTGCCGCCTGAAATCGTTCTTACCCTTTGTGCCATTCTTTGAATAGTTTCGGAGGCAGTGTATTGTTGTTTTCATCAAGTATCCCCTCATCTTGTCAAATTCATGTTCAATTCCTTCTATTTACAGTCGGAATGCTGTCCAAGTTATATCATTCTTAATCCTTCTCTATCTTGTTTTAACCGGAGTGGTTTCAATATATATCTTGCCCTTCAATCTCAAGGTTTTTTTCGCAATGTTCTTTGTCCCACTTTTCTAACGGAGTGTTTTCGACTTGGTTCACATTCGTTGTATTCTTTTCTCGAATCTGTTCAACCTCGCAAGGTTCTTTGGTTTCACTCGTTTGTCAAAGAAGCAACTTAGTTTTACCTCTTCTCTTTCTCTTCCGTTGTCCCTCCGGTGCCATTCTAGATCTCGGGACAATATCCTCTCGTAGTGGTGGAGTGTTGTAACGCCCCGAGATCGTTGCGCCAGGTGTCCTCCAGTTATTCGCTGTTGTTGCCTTGTCATTGCTTGCGTGTTGTGCATTGCATCATGTCATCATGCCATCATGTCATTAATCTTTGCATCTCAACTCAACTAATAAATTGCATAGATCGTTGATCTATTTAAATCGAGGGATATTCACAATGGTGATTTCTCTTTATAACATATTCAAAGTCTCCCAATATTATTAGGGAGCTACAATAAATATTCCATTCGTATGGGATCAACCCAAACAAACTTGCATTTCAAATCTCTCTCATTTTTTTCAAATATTCTAAGTCCTTGATCCTTCTCCAAATACTTCAATTCCAGTTGTGGCACTTTGAAATTTGTCAAAGTATCTCCATGCCAGTTTCCAACTCAACTTGTATTTATTTGGCCCTCCAAATAAATATTTTGCTTCTATCTCCTTTCTGTAAATAGTAAAGGAAAATCATTTTTTTTCCTTATTTTCTTTTAATCCAGCCTGCTAGGCCTCCTATTTTTCCCCTCCTTTGAGATGGCCCAAGGCCCAGCCGGCACCCTCCCCCTAGGCCTGGCCGATCCCCCCAAACCCTAGCCCGATCGCTCCCTTCCTCCGTTTTCCCTCTCGCGCCGCCAGGGACACAAGGATAGAGCGCTCGCTCCCGATCCCCTCCTTATCCCCTCGATCTCTCTCACCATCTCCCTCGATTCCTCCCCGATGCCCATCTCTCTTCCTCCTTTGTTCCCGCACACGCTCGCAGCGGCAGGAGCCCGTTTCCCTTGCCCTTCCTCCCCTCGTCTCCCTCTCCTCTCGTCCGACTCGAGCCAGGGGAGGAGCCCCAGCGCCCAATCCCCTCCAAGCCGCCAGAGACGACCGAGCCTCCCCCGGCGCGCCCCTGCATCGAGCAGCCATAGCTGCGTCGCCGGATCCCGTCCGATGCTGCCATGGATCCCGCAGGCCGCGGCCCCGCACCATCTCGTGGACCGCGCCCGCGCCACCGCTTCTCCGCCTCGCCCGGAGCTCCAAGTTCGCCGGCCACCGCTGCCGCTGCCGACCTCCGTAGCACCAAGTCCTTCCAGCCACGAGGCAGTGCCCCCTCGCGCGCCCTTGGTCCTCCCTTCTTCGTCGTGAGCAGCAACAGGAGCGTCGCCGAGCCCTCCCCGCGACCCTGCGACTGCGTTGACCATTAGCTCCGGCCTGCTGTCAGCCACGCCAAGACCCGAGGCTTTTTTTTGCTGCTTCGCTTTGGAGGCACCAAGATCCTCTCCGACAAGTGCACGACTATGCGGATTGTGCCAAGTACCACGATGTCAAGACCCCTCAAGTTCGACTACACGAAAACGCCAAGTACCCCTACGCGCGAAGATGCCAAGACCGTTTCGGGATCCACCAAGTACCGCTACCGATGGCTTGAACGCCTTCGAAACGTATACCACTTCTGCCGCCTGAACATCTATGGAACGTGTACCACAACCATCGTCGAATAACCGTGAACGTCTAACGATGACCCTCAAGTTCGTCCACGATTGCTATGTACCACTACCATCGACGCGAACCACTACCTCCACTACGGCATTAGTACAACTACTACCACTACGAACGTGGTGAGAACGTCTACTTCCTCTACTTTGCACCGAACCGATACGCTTCGAAGGTATAACCCCAAGACGACCGTCCGAGAACGTTTTCATGTGTTGTATGAGTTGCACCCTATGTTTGCACTGTGCCCGAGTTGTCACTTGCTCGGTGCTCCTCTTCTGCCGCCAATTCATGGGGAACCCGGTTACCGGGATCACCCCACCATCTTGCACGACACGCTCCCGTCACACTTCCTTTTGCACCGGCATCTCAATCGAGTTACCGGAAACCGAGATGTTGCCTTGGCATCATTTTCGGATTCGTTCTCGTGGCTCCCCTTTTCTTTTTCACCATGATGACAAATGCTCTCATCACGCTCATGTCAACTTTTAATAAAAATTGCATAAGCTTGTTCATGTCATCCGCATCATGATAACAACAATTAAAATGTTTAAATGGTTGTTGCAATAAATTACTAATGCATATGGGGATTTACCGGATTCGTTATTTGTTATATCCGGCCCCATTTAAATTGTTTAGATGGTGTAGTTTTGTTATGCCTCACCTCTTGCCATGTTAATCAACATTTAATATTGTTGGGTACCTAAACATCAAAGAACTAAATAATTATTGTGGTGTCCATCAATATGCAACTCGTTGCATATTCAGCTCCACTTAATTTGTAGTTTTGTTGGTGCACTTTGCCATGCCATGCATATTTAAACCGGCCATGCATCATACTTGGTTGTGCATCATGCCATGCTTATGTGGTGGTTGTTTACCATGTTGTTTGCTTTCTTTCCGGTGTTGCTTCTTCGGGTTAGTTTCGATAACGTCGTGTCTGTGAGGATCCGTTCGACTATGTCCGTTTATCTTCTTCATGGACTCGTTCTTCTTCCTTGCGGGATTTCAGGCAAGATGACCATACCCTCGAAATCACTTCTATCTTTGCTTGCTAGTTGCTCGCTCTTTTGCTATGCCTATGCTGCGATACCTACCACTTGCTTATCATGCCTCCCATATTGTTGAGCCAAGCCTCTAACCCACCTTGTCCTAGCAAACCGTTGTTTGGCTATGCTACCGCTTTGCTCAGTCCCTCTTATAGCGTTGTTAGTTGCAGTTGAAGATTGAAGTTTGTTCCTTGTTGGAACATGGAGATGTTGTTCCTTGTTGGAATATGTTTTACTTGTTGGGATATCACAATATATCTTATTTAATTAATGCATCTATATACTTGGTAAAGGGTGGAAGGCTCGGCCTTATGCCTGGTGTTTTGTTCCACTCTTGCCGCCCTAGTTTCCGTCATATCGGTGTTATGTTCCCGGATTTTGCGTTCCTTACGCGGTTGGGTTATAATGGGAACCCCTTGACAGTTTGCCTTGAATAAAACTCCTCCAGCAAGGCCCAACCTTGGTTTTACCATTTGCCACCTAGCCTTTTTCCCTTGGGAGTCGCACATCCTGAGAGTCATCTTTATTTTAAACCCACGGGCCAGTGCTTGTCTAAGTGTTGGTCCAACCCAGAGCACCGTGCGGGGCCGTCCCTTGGCAACTTGGGTTACGTTGGCTCCCGTACACTTAGCTTATCCGGTGTGCCCTGAGAACGAGATATGTGCAGCTCCTATCGGGATTTGTCGGCACAGCGGGTGGTCTTGCTGGACTTGTTTTACCATTGTTGAGGATGTCTTGTAACCGGGATTCCGAGTCTGATCGGGTCTTCCCGCTAGAAGGAATATCCTTCGTTGACCATGAGAGCTTGTGATGGGCTAAGTTGGGACACCCCTGCAGGGATATGATCTTTCGAAAGCCGTGCCCGCGGTTATGGGCAGATGGGAATTTGTTAATGTCCGGTTGTAGAAAACCTGAAGTTGACCTTAATTAAAATACATCAACCGCGTGTGTAACCGTGATGGTCTCTTCTCAGTGGAGTCCGGGAAGTGAACACGGTGTTGGAGTAATGCTTGACGTAGGTTGTTATAGGATCACTTCTTGATCATAGTTTTTCGCTCATGCCTTGCCTTCTCTTCTCGCTCTCATTTGCGTATGTTAGGCACCATATATGCTAGTCGCTTGCTGCAGCTCCACCTCATACCTTTACCTTACCCATAAGCTCAAATAGTCTTGATCGCGAGGGTGCGAGATTGCTGAGTCCCCGTGGCTCACAGATACTTCCAAAACCAGCTTGCAGGTGCCGAGGATACCGTGCAGATGACGCAACCAAGCTCAAGGAGGAGCTCGATGAAGATCTTGTCCTTTGTGTTGTTTCGTTCTAGTTGATCAGTAGTGGAGCTCAATCGGGACGATCGGGGATCTATGTAGCATTTGGGGTAGTCTTCTTTTATTTTGGTTCCATAGTCGGACCTTGATTGTATTTGGATGATGTAATGCTTTATTCATGTAATTGTGTGAAGTGGCGAGTGTACGCCAACTATGTATCTCTTTCCCTTATGTATTACATGGGTTGTGTGAAGATTACCTCACTTGCGACATTGCTTTCAATGCGGTTATGCCTCTAAGTCATGCTTCGACATGTGGGAGATATAGCCGCATCGAGGGTGTTACACCTGTCAAGCAAGCTCTTCGGCATTTTTCCGAACCTAAGAGACAGGCCATGGGAGAAGAGCTAGCAAAGCTGTTGGAGGACGGATTCATCAGAGATATAAAACATCCGGACTGGCTCGCAAACCTGGTGATGGTACCAAAGAAGGACAAATCCTGGCGCCTATGCGTTGATTTTAAGGACCTTAACAAGGCTTGCCCAAAGGATCCCTTCCCACTCCCCCGCATCAATCAAATTATCGACGCTACCGCAGGACACGATTCATTGTGTTTCCTCGACGCATATTCCGGCTACCATCAAATCAAGATGGCAGAACCAGACCAAGCCGCAACGGCATTCATCACACCATACGGCCCATTCTGCTTCAACACAATGCCCTTCGGGCTCAAAAACACCGGCGCAACATATCAGCGCATGATTCAGACATGTCTGGCAAACCAGATCGGCAAAACAGTGGAGGCATATGTAGATGATGTGGTCGTCAAAACAAGACATGTCGAATCTCTAGTATACGACTTGAGGCTCACATTCGATAACCTCTGAACATACGGCATCAAGCTCAACCCGAAAAAATGCGTTTCCGGTGTTCCAGCCAGAAAGCTCTTGGGCTTCATTGTATCCGGTAGAGGAATTGAAGCAAATCCAGCCAAGATCCGAGCTCTATCGCAACTGGATATCCCAAAGGACCTCAAACAAATACAAAAGTTAACTGGATGTGTGGCGGCTCTAAGCCGCTTTATCTCCCGCTTGGGAGAAAAGGCCCTACCCCTTCACCGCCTCCTTCGGCGTACCAAACACTTCGAATGGACGGATGCAGCCACGGCCGGACTCGACAAAATAAAAGCCATATTGGCAACAAACCCAGTCCTGGCCGCGTCAAACACTGGTGAACCAATGCTATTGTACATTGCAGCAACACATCAGGTTGTAAGCGCAGTACTTGTCGTCGAACGAGAAACGGACGGACAGAAATTCCCCCTTCAAAAGCCGGTCTATTATGTGTCCACTGTCCTCACTCCCTGCAAATCACGGTACCCGCATTATCAAAAGATTGCGTACGCGGTATTCATGGCATCCCGGAAGCTACGACACTACTTCCAAGAGTGTTCAATAACAGTAGCCTCGGAAGTACCACTTAACGATATTATAAACAACCGTGACGCAACGGGCCGGATTGCAAAGTGGGCCATTGAGCTCCTCCCATTCGACATAACTTATAAGCCACGGCGAGCCATCAAGTCACAAGTCTTGGCTGACTTCGTCGTAGAATGGACGGAGGCCGAACTTCCTAAAGAGTACGACACATATTCAAATTGGATCATGCATTTCGACGGCTCCAAGATGTTGGCCGGACTGGGGGTTGGTGTCGTTTTGACGTCCCCCACAGGAGACACAGTTCAATACGTACTCCAGATTATGTACACAGAATCCAACAATGCAGCCGAATATGAGGCCCTTTTACATGGTCTCCGGATGGCAGTATCCATGGGCATTCAATGCCTAGAGGTGCGCGGGGACTCGAACCTCGAAATATCCCAAATAAATGGAGACTTCGACGCCAAGGATCCAAAGATGGCGGCTTACCGCAACACCGTCCTAAAAATGTCAGCTCGGTTTGAAGGGCTTGAATTTCACCACATAGCCTGGGAAAATAATCAGGCGGCAGATGTCCTGGCACGCATCGGCGCAAAACGTGATGTAGTCCCCCCCAACATCTTCTTGGAAAGGCTGTTCAAGCCATCCGTAGTATGGGAAGGGGAGCCGCACAACAACAGCCCGGACCCAACCGCACTGCCCGACACCGAACATTCTGACACAATTGGCGGCTCTGCCAATGAAATAACACCTTCAGCCCATGTAATAATGGCCGTCATCGCCCCGTGGACAGAACCATTCCTCGCCTACCTTATTAGGCAGGAACTCCCCGAGGACCAAAATGAGGCACGCTGCATAGTGCGGCGATCCAAAGCCTACAAAGTCCACGAGGGAGAGCTTTATAAGAAAAGCACTACCGGAGTCCTTCAAAGGTGCATCTCCGAAGAGGAAGGGCGGAACCTCCTGGCTGAAATTCATGCCGGACTCGGCGGTCATCATGCTGCAGCTCGGTCCCTTGTGAGCAAGGCCTTCCGCACAGGCTTTTACTGGCCGACGGCCTGGGCAGATGCCCAGGACTTAGTCCAACGATGCACCGGCTGCCAGCTCTTTGCAAACCAAAGCCATATGCCACCCACCGCCCTCCAAACTATCCCCATCACTTGGCCCTTCGTGGTCTGGGGGCTTGACATGGTTGGACCCCTTAAAGGCGGAACCCACAAGCAAAAATACTTACTGGTCATGGTGGATAAGTTCACCAAATGGATAGAAGCCAAGCCTGTTAAGACGACCGAATCCGGACCTGTGATAGACTTTATATCCGGGGTTGTACACCATTACGGCGTCCCCCACAGCATCATCACGGATAACGGCATGAACTTTACGGCCGACGAGGTAAAACTCTGGTGCAAAAACATGGGCATCAAGCTTGATTATGCTTCCGTCTATCACCCACAAACTAACGGCCAGGTCGAACATGCAAATGGTCTTATCATGAGCGGCATCAAACCCAGATTAGTGCGTTCCCTCAAGGAATCTAACACGCACTGGGTAGAGGAGCTCGACTCCGTACTCTGGGGGCTGCGAATCACGCCAAATCGCACCACCGGATACACACCATTCTTTATGGTGTACGGCGCAGAGGCAGTTTTGCCTTGCGACATAATTCATGACTCACCTCGAGTGTGCATGTACGAAGAAAGAGAAGCCGATCTCGATCGGCAGGACAGCTTGGACGCATTGGAGGAGGAGCGTGACGTGCCAAAAGCCCGTTCCGCATTCTATCAACAGCAGGCTCGAAGATACCAAAGCAGAGAAGTACGTGCCAAAAATTACAACGTTGGCGAATTAGTTCTACGACTACCGGACAAGAAAAAGGACAAACTCAAGCCCAAGTGGGAAGGTCCCTTCATAATTGACCAAGTCCTGACTGGTGGAGCGTACCGCCTGCGGGATGCATCGGATAACCGACTCAAGCCGAACCCATGAAACGCAGCCCGTCTCCGAAGATTCTATGCCTAGCGCCAGACTCTATGTTCGTCTCCTTCCTCTGTCCATTTTTATATACTTTCTGTCTTACATTCCTCTTCTCTCTCTCTCTCTCTCTTATAGCCTTTAAAGGCTCATAAAGCGACGCGCTATCCGCGCTCATTAAACCTGGGGGCTTCTTTAAACAGAAGCTTATTTATACGGGCTTCATGCCCAACACATGTGTCACACTTCCACATGTACCTTTTATTCACCATTATATGCATCGATATGACTTAAGTTTTGGCCAAGCTGGGTTGCCTGGCTCTTGTGCTTACCCCTACGTTCCCGATTGTTCAGCTAGGTGGTAAAGGGAGCACCTCTGCGATTGTTACTACAGGGTCAGCCGGACGTGTACCTCAGACTGGGTGAAGCCGAAAGCTAGCGTTCTTAAAGGAATATTCGGTCGGTGAACTAAAGATGATCTTTTTTTATTTTATTTATCTGTACGCCCCCAGATGTTTTTCCTGCGTTTCTTTTCGCAGCATGGACATGCACCTTAGGGCATGCCTCCCAGGGAAAGGAACCCCTAACGGAACTATTCTCCCTGGAAGATGTTTCTTACTAACCATGTAATATAACATAACTAGTCGGGCACTTGTCTGTTCACGCACTAATGACCCCTACGCCTGGTCTCCATGCATTCGGACACACTCCGGACCGTCAGGTCTCGAGGCTGAAGCGAAAAGGTCGGCCATGACAAATGATCTACAATCCGGCTAGAAGGCATTATAAATGTCAATTAAATTACATAGTCATTTTGACTGATTGTATTCCTCTTCAATAACATCTCATAGGCTGTCTAATTTACAGTTCTGCTGGGAATACTTTGCGGCCAACTCTACTTGGCCGTATACTATGCTTACAGGGATCTCCTTCCCATCGGGCCCTACAGGACCGACCTCGGCCATGTGGTTGGGGTCAGCCTTTGTGTACCGCGTCTTCACCATGGCCCAGGCCTCCCTAGCGCCTTGACGGCAGGCCGATATCTTCCACAATCGGAAGCGCCGCCGTGCTCCCTTTAGCTTCTCCGCAAGCTCTCCAAGACCTTCGGGCATGGAGACAGATGGCCACAGGGCCTGGGCGACGCCTTGCATCGACTGCCGAACTCGATCGAGCAGTTGCGAGAGCTCGGGAAGAAGGTCACCCGTAGAACCGGGCATCTCCTCTACAGGACGACCTGTTAGCACACCTACAGACATTTCTCTATTAGTCGACTTCCCCGCCGAACTTTCTTTCAAAGGTTCGTTCAAGCACTTACTAAATATGTCGCGCCGAAGCCGCTGATTCTCCTTTACGGAGTCTGACAGCTGGGCACGAACATCTTTCAGCTCGACGCCTACCTTGGTGTTGGCATCTTGGAGATCGTTCTTCTCCCGCCTCACCTTTGTCAGCACCTTCTCACCAGCCTTTAGCTGGCGTAGGAGGTGTTGCCTTTCTGGATTCAATCCGGCGCCATCTACAATTTCATTTGTCAGATTCGCACCCATGCCATGCTTCGCAAAATACTTATCTTTCGAAGTGTATATTACCAGAGGGGGTCTCCTTGGGCTCCCCTGCTGCGGCTAGTGCGGCCTCAAGTTGGGGTTTGCACTCTTCCAGCTCCTTGGACAGTAGGGAATTCTTTTTCTGTAAGAACCTGCATAACAAATGATCCTTAAATCAGTTATTCTAATTGTTTCAAGTATCGGGGGCTACTGGTATATATATATAATTACCAAAATTTTCTTACCCGTATGTCTTTTACATATTGCTCCGTGGCTCTGGCTAAACCATTTTGAGCGGCACGGAGGTACGCTTCTCCCTAATTGAAGGCATCTAACGCCCCTTGGGAGAAACAAGCGTCGCAAAGAATTGTCCGGCGATGCCTGTGGTTCATGGCACTCTCCACCTCAGAGTTGGTGGCAGACAACCCATCCACATCCTCCGTCGAAGGAGCGTCTGGCGCGCGCCTTGCGTTCGCCTCCGCCTCCGGACCAGGCTTTGGAGCCTGGCTGATGGAGGCGCGATTGGTAGCCTCTCCGGATATAGTCCGGCGGGGTCTCTTTGTCCTGAAGAGAGCACGAGTGTCAATGTGCCTCGAAGGTATAACACCTGGGATAAGGGGGCGCGCCATACCTTTGCGCTGACGTCTCGGTCCGCACTACACTTCTTTTCTGCCCACGGGGCCCTGCGGCCCCTCGTTGGCTTGTCGCCGCAGGTTCGGCCTTCCGCCTCAAACACCTCCCCTATAAAGCTCGGTTGTAATCAGGAAACTGAAAACACGAGAGGGCGGACACCTATTCGGGGTACTGGGATTTCGATCTCAGTTACCTGGGAGGCCGGGATTAGCCCCGGGTAATCGGCCGTAATGGACACCAAGGCGTTGTCCTTGCTCAATTGATGGAACACTCCATCAATCAGCTCCACAGATATGTCCGGATCCTCTTGAGAGGTCGGGTCGAGGGACCGTCCTGGGTCCTCGGGTTGTGGAGGAGGGCTGCTTATTTCCTTAACATCCCGGCGCTGTTCCTGCGTTGAAGTCGTCAGACTGGATATTTAACAATGGGAATACAAAACGGATGGGCAAGTAAATACGACCGCTTACCCAGCTTGGGGGATTGTGCATAGAGAATCCACCCTGTGGGTTGACGTGGAGGAATTCCTCCTCTTCTCCCTCATACAAAGTGGACAAGATCTTTAGTAGAGCGGCAGCTGAATCTGGCCCCTTACGGCCGTAGCGGGTGGCGTCCTCCTCCCCGTTGAAGTCCCACATGGGGTGGCTTCTATACTGAAGTGGCTGCACCCCTCGCATGATGCATTCGGCCATAACCCTGATCATGGTTAGTCCGGAATGGGCTAACAATCTTATTCGGCCCATCAGGTAAATGATGTCCCTGTCACTTTCCCTCTGAGGGCTCCATGGACGCCAGCTTAGGCGCTTCTTTAAGGGAGCACTGTCAAATTTAGGGAGGCCGATCCGGACAGGATCCGGCAGCGGGATGTCTTTTATATAAAACCATTCCGAGGGCCAGTGTTCGGACGCCTTCTTTGGGGTTTCGGACAGATATCCGGTCCCGGCGATGCGCCACACTTCGGCTCCGCCCACTTGATACATTGACCCCTCCTTAGAGCGGGGCACAAGGCAGAATAACCTTTTCCATAGCCCGAAATGAGCCTCGACGCCCAAAAACAGCTCGTAGAGGGCTACGAAGCCCGCGATATGCAATACGGAGGCAGGCATGAGATTGTGTAGCCGGAGGCCGTAGAACTCCAGCAGCCCCCGGAGAAATGGGTGGATTGGAAACCCGACCCCCTTATTAAATAAGGGACAAGGCATACCCGCTCTCCTTTGGAGGGATTGGGGGCACTCTCCGCTTGCTTTCCGCCATTGTAGACGGCAAGACCGGCTCGAACCAGGATCATGTAGGCCGGGGGAAGAAATCCCTTGGTCTGGAGCGTCACTAGCTCGCTATGCGGGATGGAGCATCTCTCCCAATATCCAGGCTGAGGGCTGGAAGGGCGAGAGGAGGAGTTGCGACGGCTGGCCATGGTGGAATGGACCTTTGTCGGATGCGCTCTGATGAACACTCGCGAAGGGGGGAAGATGTGGTTTGGATCTAAATCCTCATCCCCTTAAATGGGGTAGCTCATTTACGCGGCTAGGGGTGTGAATGTAAAAGCACTCAGACTTTTCATATTCGTTTGACACGTGAGAAGCGCCCATTATTGGGCGTAGAAGCCAAGGAGCGCAACATCTACAAGAAACCGGACTTTATTCAAGAGGTACACGGAATTTGGGGGAGAACCCGCCTTGCAATGCCGAAGACAATCTGCGCGCCGGACTCATCGTCATTGAAGCCTGGTTCGGGGGCTACTGAGGGAGTCCTGGATAAGGGGGTGTTCGGATAGCCGGACTATACCTTCAGCCGGACTCCTGGACTATGAAGATACAAGATTGAAGACTTCGTCCCGTGTCCGGAAGGGACTTTCCTTGGCGTGGAAGGCAAGCTTGGCGATACGGATATTCAGATCTCCTACCATTGTAACCGACTTTGTGTAACCCTAACCCTCTCCGGTGTCTATATAAACCAGAGGGTTTTAGTCCGTAGGACAACATACACAACAGCAATCATACCATAGGCTAGCTTCTAGGGCTTAGCCTCTCCGATCTCGTGGTAGATCTACTCTTGTACTACCCATATCATCAATATTAATCAAGCAGGACGTAGGGTTTTACCTCCATCGAGAGGGCCTGAACCTGGGTAAAACTTCGTGTCCCTTGCCTCCTGTTACCATCCGGCCTAGACGCACAGTTCGGGACCCCCTACCCGAGATCCGCCGGTTTTGACACCGACATCCACTTATAAAAATGACGCTCTGGCCATTCTAAGTACTCAAAAAGTGGAGGCACTACTTCCTTGGAGCAAAATAGTAATCACAATTGACCAACAATTCCTGGAGTTTATTACAAACCAAAGGATTACAAAGGCAATCCAACACAAGCTCATGACGAAGTTGCTGGAATTTGACTTCTCTATCTAGTATAAGAAAGGAATTCTAAATAAGGTGGTAGATGATTTGTCAAGGAAAGTTCACCAGGTTATGGCTATGTGCCTATGTCTAAAACTATATATTCCAATCTAGGCACAAGATTTATCTGAGAGCTACCAACATGAAATTTTATACAAACTCATCCTAGAACAATTGTTGTAATAGAACAACACTTCTCCAAGTGATTATTGTCTCCATGCTGGCATCATCAGATTTAAAAGAAAGATTGTGGTAGCTGGTAGGAAGTAACATTGACCTAAGACTGAAGTTATTAAGTGCTTTACATGATTCTCCTATAGGAGGGCACTCTAGAATGAGAGCAACTTACCGCAAAATCAAAACAATATTTTACTGGCGAGGACTGAAGACATTTGTTGAAAACTACACTGCCCAATGTCCTATCCATTAGAGAGCAAAGGGTGAACACTGTCTTGCACCCGACCTATTAGAACCTCTACTAGTAGCTGACATGGCTTGGTAACACATTACTATGGATTTTAAATCTGACGACACCAACATGGATAGAATACTACCAAAACCACCACCACTTAAAATTGCTTTGTCATAGATTATCTACTCTTTGTCATAGAGAACATTGCGCAGTTGCGGCCAACACAAATCGACCAAATGTATAAACATGGTAACTTAGATAATCAATTTAACTAGCAAAACATTTGTAATATGCCACAAAAAATATGTGTTCCAAAATTTCATTCAGCGGTGAATCTAAAAAATGTCTTTTATGACATACAACACATTTTCACTAATCAAGTAGAACACCTAAATCCGTGCCTGACTTATATTCTCATCCGGAAGAAGTACATGAAATAAGTTAAACTCATATGTTTTTTTGGTTCACTTTAGGCAGCAATATAACCATTTTTGTTACAAAACATTGATGTTTACTAAAAATATGTGCCCAGTCCCATAAGAAAAATGTGTGCTCGATCCATTTTACATAGACCACAAACTCATTTAACATAAATGAAGCAATAATCCAAAAGTTACTCCCTCTCTAAACAAATATAAGATGTTTTAGATACTTGTCCTGTTTTAGAGACTTGTCCAAGTCTCTAAAACATCTTATATATGTTTACAGAGGTAGTACATTTTTATGAATTTACTTTTGATGAAATACAAACATTTACTTGAAAATATGCTAAACAGTAGATCCTTAGACATGTAAATGAGATTTATAGATCAATTGGATCTCAAACCTTGGACAATTGCTTGTTTTAGGAGACATTGACATTTTAGAAAAAAAAGTCTACATTAAACCCTAAGCATCCCAAAAATTCCATGGCTGCCACAACTCAATAGTCGTACATTCCATGTTGCTGAAAACAATAATATTGATATGGATAACTGATGGGGAACGCAGTAATTTCAAAATTTTCCTATGCACACGCAAGATCATTGTGATTCATAGCAACGAGAAGGGAAGAGTGTTGTCCACATACCCTCGTAGACCGTAAGTGGAAGCATTATGACAACGCGGTTGATGTAGTCATACGTATTCACGATCGACCGATCCTGGTACTGGAAGTACGACACCTCCGCGATCTGCACATCTTCGGCTCGGTGACGTCCCATGAACTCACGATCCAGCAGAGTGTTGAGGGAGAGCTTCGTTAGCACGACGGCGTGATGATGGTGATTATGATGCTACCGGAACAGGGCTTCGCCTAAGCACCGCTACGATATTACCGAGGTGGATTATGGTGGAGGGGGGCACCGCATGTTGGGGAAAATAGTAATTTCAAAAATTTCCCTACGCACACGCAAGATCATGGTGATGCATAACAACGAGACAGGAAAGTGTTGTCCACGTACCCTCATAGAACGAAAGCGGAAGCGTTATCACAACGCGTTTGATGTAGTTGTACGTCTTCACGATCCGACCGATCAAGTACCGAACGCACGACACCTCCGAGTTCAGCACACGTTCCGCCCGATGACGTCCCTCGAACTCCGATCCAGCCGAGTGTTGAGGGAGAGTCTCGTCAGCACGATGGCGTGGTGACGAAGTTGATGTTCTACCGACGCAGGGCTTCGCCTAAGCACCGCTACAATATTATCAAAGACTATGGTGGAGGGGGGCACCGCACACGGCTAAGAGATCAAACAGATCAATTGTTGTGTCTCTGGGGTGCCCCCTGCCCCCGTATATAAAGGAGCAAGGGGGGAGGCGGCCGGCCTAGGAGGAGGGCGCACCAAGGGGGGAGTCCTACTCCCACCGGGAGTAGGACTCCTCCTTCCCTTGTTGGAGTAGGAGAGAAGGAAAGAGGGGGAGAGGAACAAGGAAAAGGGGGCTGCACCCCTTGTCCAATTCGAACCAG
>NC_041392.1:138411964-138413186 GCF_002162155.2 Triticum dicoccoides | reverse complement strand
GCACCTCCTTCCTTTTGGCCTCTCTCCTCTATTCCCGTATGGCCCAATAAGGCCCATATACTCCCCGGCGAATTCCGTAACTCTCCGGTACTCCAAAAAATACCCGAATCACTCGGAACCTTTCTGCCACGACCGGTTTTCCAATAAAATGTTTATTGAGAAGCCGATCTTTTGAGTCCAGTATGAGGAAAAATCCTCCTTACTGGTAGATAAAATTCTTGATACAGTAAGCGAGTAGCATAAAATGTATTACAAGGTCGAGCTAAGGCTACTCAACAAATTATTACAAGCACGCCAATAATTATACATAATGGCGGATATGACACAATGGTGTGGTGGCATACTACTGACTCGAGATAAAAGTGGTGGTGGAATATCATAGTGGAGAGTGCATAATATGACTCCTAAACTGGCAGCTCATCGAGCATCGAGGTGAGGCTCGATGAATTTATTCGGGTAGCGGAAGCGGATATAATACAGTAACCAAATCCAGGATCACTCGAGACTGACTGGGACTCCTCTAGGTGTCGGACTCGCTATCGAACTCTTCATCCATGAGATCGCCTTCGTCAACATCTGGCCAAATCAACAAGCCAGGTGAGTACTTTGAAAGTACTCGCAAGACAGTTCAGACATAAGATATAACAAATGCATGCATGAATGCGTCATTAGTAATTGGTGTTGCACATTCAAATTAATAAATTATTGGAACAACATGGTAAGTGAAAAAAAGGAGTCGGGCGGTAGTCTTCCCGAAATCCCAACAAATTAATTGAAAAGCCGATCGGGTGTCTGGAGTGACGCCTCGAAGGGTGAACAAATAAATAATCATGCCGCAATTGGGCGTCTAAGCGACACCACGAGAAGGGCTTATATTGAGAAGAAAATGACATGCGTGCCACAGTCGGACGTCGGAGCGACATCGCAGAAAGGGCTTATACCGCAGGTAAATAACAAGCGTGCCACAGTCGGACGTCTGAGCGACATCACAAAAAGGGCTTATAATGAAAAGTAAATAACAGGCGTGCCACAGCTGGACGTCTGAGCGACATCACAGAAAGGGCTTATACTGAAAAGTAAATAACAAGCGTGCCACAGTCGGACGTCTGAGCGACATCACAGAAAGGGCTTATACTGAAAAGTAAATAACAAGCGTGCCACAGTCGGATGTCTGAGCGACATCACAGAAAGGGCTTAAATTTCATTATTCATAACTGTTAAG
>NC_041392.1:138374322-138411872 GCF_002162155.2 Triticum dicoccoides | reverse complement strand
GCGTGCCACAGTCGGACGTCTGAGCGACATCACAGAAAGGGCTTATACTGAAAAGTAAATAACAAGCGTGCCATAGTCGGACGTCTGAGCAACATCACAGAAAGCTCTTATACTGAAAAGTAAATAACAAGCGTGCCACAGTCGGACATCTGAGCGACATCACAGAAAGGGCTTATACTGAAAAGTAAATAACAAGCGTGCCACAGTCGGATGTCTGAGCGACATCACAGAAAGGGCTTAAATTTCATTATTCATAACTGTTAAGCTCACAACGATATAATACTCATAGGAAATATTCAACACATAATAATAATCGGGTTAGTCCATCCACAGGAATAAGCATTTAACCGGACTTAACACTCATGTGGTTCACCGGAGTTTCTGTCACTGAGACTGACACTGGACAAGATAAGTTGAACACAGTACTTGGACATGGATAAGATGATTCAAGGATTTTTGACTCTGTAGAGTTTGTACTAAATTTCCCACAGCCAACGGATTTCCGTAGTCACGAAGGACTAGTTCCGTTTACGATATTTCGGAAGAAACACATCTAACCAGTACACACCTATCCCACCTCACGATGCCAGGAATCACCCTAGACCGCGTTCAAGAAAAACTTTGAGATGGGGAGATCACAATCTCAAATAGCATGGGATCAAATTTATATACGCGCGCTCTAAGGGGTGCCCCCCTCTCGGTCCCAACCGGAAACACCCATGCTCCCTGACCGGATGACTGGCTTTAATCCAGGGCCATGGAACCATCATCACGGCCTCTCGATTTGGTGTGTACCAGGAAAGCGGTTTGCAACTTACTAATCCATATCCCTTGCGGAAAACATGTGGTAGTACAGGAAGGGAAAACGGATGGGAACTGGACTGATTCATGTTGACACTGGAGTCAAATAGTCTGGCATAAGACTGGCATGCTACAACACCGCCATCTTACCCATTCTCATGCCAACACATGGCCATGCAAACTCACATCCAACAACTTATGGATTTTCGAAACTCACTTGCCTCAACTTTGCATGCAATATGACATTCATCAAAATGCTCATAAACATGTCATGAAACTACTTAATGCAAACATGCCAATGACACTCATCATATCAAAAGTTCAAACATGCTTGCCTGGTTCAGAGTAGTCGGAGCCTAGCTCGGTGAAGTTCGCGGTTCCGTCACCTCCTTCGGTATCTACGGTGTAAAGAAACATACGCGCTAACGTAAATACCGTGAGGTGCACAAAAAAATATTCCAAATATTTTTCAAATAAATCTGATAAAAAACTAGACAAAAATTGAAAGAGGTCAGAAAAAGAATCAATCAAAGATCATTTTCTGTTTAAAAGTTATAAAGGTTTTAGTCCAAGGACTCATCTGTGATGAAACAGAAAGTTTCCAGGGGCCAACTTATAAAAACAGAAAACGCTTCGTTTGAGAATACGCCGGCCCAGAGGGGAGACGTACTTTGGCAGAAGGCGCCTTCAGAAAATGTTTCGTTTAAAAGAAAAGAGAGACTGACGAGGGGGTCCCACCCGTCAGGTTTGAAATTTCAAACGGGGGGAGGAACAGAGCGCGTCAGCGCCCGAGAGCTGCGGTGGTCGCCAGCGGCGATCCACGGCGAGTTAGGAGGATCGGACGGTACCTACATGCTCAGTGTGTTCTTCCGCATCGATGGGTGGTGGTGGTGGTCGTCAGCGAGCACCACGTCGACGGCGGTCCTTGCTCCGGCGGACGGCGGCTCGGGTGGAGTTGGATCTCGTCGGGGAGGGCTGCGAAGGCCAAATTGACGCTGGGGTTAGTTCACTGGGTGCTAGAGGAGGCTACTGACGAGGTTTGGGCGTCGGGGATGGCCTCACCGGAGTGTATCGAGTTGGTGGCCGAGGCGGATTGGGGCGGCTGGAGTTGGGGAAGAAGGGCCCCTCGAGGCTCTTCCAGTGGCTGAGCGGGGTCTGGTGAGGTGGTGGAGATGTGCGGAGTCGAGAGCGAGCTCGGGGGCGCTATTTATAGCCGGCCTGAGGTGGTTACCGTGAACGGGATAAGTCCGGCGAGTGATTACGGCGGCGCAGTGGCTGGACGGTTGGTTTAGGGCTTGAGCAACGTCTAGACCGAGCACTTACTCCATCCTGGTGCCTAACTTCGCAAGGCAGGGGCGGTTACAGCCTGTCCCCAACGGAACGGCCGTGCGGCATGTCGGCGACAGAGAGCGCGCCCTGTGCGTGCCAGGCCACGGCGACGGTGCAGCAGGGTGTATTTGCGTGCATGAGGCCACGCGGAGGGCAGGGGTGCGTTGGGCGGCGTCGAACGGCATTGCGAGCTGGCGCTGTATTCTGTTGGCTGCCACGGGTGGTGCTGCCACCGCAGAAGCCGCCAACTCCGGCGATGCTCGCCGCCACCGACGCCTGGAACCAGCCAAGTGCGCGTGCGGCGCTCTGGACAGGGAGGAGGGGCCGTGCACAACGTGCCAGGCGCACAGTTGACAGGTGACTGATCACTGACGAAGAAATGACACTGAAATCTTCTGAAACTCTGGATTTTTCTGAAAGTGCATAGTAACAGTGCTGGCCAGGTGTTCGACAGAATGATTTTGGTATGTGGGAGGCTCTCCTTGAGCTGAATTTTGGTGGGGTGGCCTCTCAGTGCATCTGGGGGCTGCCTGAATTTTGGTGGAATTTTTGGAGAAGAGAAGATATGAATTTCATCAAATTTGACAAATCTGGTCCCTAGGATCAAAATAAATGACAGAATTGATTTGGGAGATAAAATAATTGAAATAAAATTCAAAAATGGTTTGGACTTGTTGGAACAGAAAGTTTTTGATTGCCCAAAATGGAGGGAGGGGTTTTGGGAAGGTTTTACCACCTGAGGCATGGTAAAACCATGTGTGGTCTCAAAATGAAAGAGGTCCCAAAACTCATAGGATTACTTTTTAAAGAAATAAATAAATTCCAAGGATTTATTTGAGAAGGAAGTTTTCATAATTTAAACACCAGAGTTGAAGAAGATACAAAAAAAGTAAAATCCTTGCCAAGGAAAATAAAAATTTTTGAGAGAGAGGTTTTAGGAAGAATTTAAATGACCTTCTTCAAATCCAACAAGGTTTTTGCTGAAAACCAAATGAAATTTTTTGGAGTGTCACAACACCTACCCCCTTAGGAAAAATCTTGTCCCCGAGATTTCAGCTGATCCTCAAATAAGTGTGGATGTTCTGTCCGAAGAAAATCCTCTCTTTCCCAAGTTGCTTCACTCTCGGTGTGATTGCTCCACTAAACTCTGAAAAACTTGATGGTTTTCTGTCGGGTCCTCCTTTCAGACTCCTCTAATATTTTTACTGGATGTTCCCGATAGGTGAGGTCTGGCTGTACGTCAATGTTCTCATGGGATACCTGCTTTTCTGGGTTGCTTACGCACTTCCTCAATTGCGAGACGTGGAACACGTCGTGGACATCGGATAATTCTTCGGGTAAGTCTAGCTGGTAGGCTACAGTGCCCCTTCGTGCCACTATACAGAATGGTCCGATGAATCTTGGTGCTAGCTTTCCCTTAATCTTGAATCGTTGCAGGCCCCTCATAGGTGATACTCATAGGTATAGAAATTCACCGGGTTCGAATCTGACCTCACGATGTTTCCGATCGTAATAACTCTTCTGTCGGCTTTGAGCGGTCTTGAGTCGGTCCCTGATTAGCTTGACCTTTTCCTCAGCTTCTTTGAGCATGTCTGGGTCGAAGATACGGCTGTCTCCGGTTTCTGACCGATTTAGCGGGGTACGACATCTCCGTCCGTATAGGGCTTCAAAAGGTGCCATTTGCAGGCTGGCCTGGTAACTGTTGTTGTATGCGAACTCGGCATATGGCAGGCTTTCTTCCCAACTGGTCCCATAGGTGAGGACACATGCTCTTAGCATGTCTTCTAGAATTTGGTTTACGCGTTCAGCCTGTCCATCAGTCTGGGGATGGTAGGCTGTACTGAAGGCCAGTTGAGTTCCCAGAGCCTGTTGTAAATGATCCCAGAATCTCGAGACGAACTGAGTGCCTCTGTCGGATATTATAGTCTTCGGGACTCCATGCAGACAAACTATACGGGAGAGATAAATCCTGGCAAGCCTCTGAGTGGTGTAGGTTGTCTTCACTGGAATGAAATGTGCCACCTTGGTTAATCTATCGGTGATGACCCATATGGCATCATTCCCGTGTCGTGACCGAGGTATTCCGACAATGAAATCCATCCCTATTTCATCCCATTTCCACTCAGGTATTTTGTTTGGTTGCAGCAGTCCGGCTGGTCTTTGATGCTCAGCTTTTATGCATTGACAAGAATCGCAACATGCAATGAAAGTGGCTATATCCCTCTTCATACCGTGCCACCAAAATCTTTCCTGGATATCCTTATACATTTTGGTTCCTCCAGGGTGGATCGAATATGGAGCGGTGTGGGCTTCAGCTAGAATTTGCTGCTTGAGGTCCTCTATATTTGGCACGCAGAGTCTGTCTCCGTACCATAATGTTCCCTCATCGTCTATGACGAATTCTGAGGCCTTGCCCATGCTCACCTTTCTTTTTATGCCTTCGATGCTGGGGTGCCCATGCTGAGTTTCTTTAATTCTTCCCACAAGGTTGGGTTGCACTTCCAAATTTGTTATGGTGCCTTCCGCGACCATCATTAAGTTGAGTTTGGCAAATTCTTGTTGGAATTCAGGTTTCAAGCCTTGTAGAATGTTGTCGTCCGAGCTGGGGTTCCGACTAAGAGCATCTGCCACTACATTTGCTTTCCCTAGATGATAGTGGATACCCACATCATAATCTTTTACCAATTCCAACCAGCGTCATTGTCGTAAATTGAGTTCCGGCTGTGTGAAAATATACTTGAGACTTTTATGGTCAGTATATATTTCACAATGATTGCCAAGTAAGAAGTGCCTCCATTCCTTGAGTGCATGAATGACTGCTGCCAATTCTAAGTCATGAGTGGGATAATTTTCTTCATGCTTGCGAAGTTGCCTCGACGCGTACACGACAACTTTGCCTTCTTGCATCAATACGCATCCGAGACCCCTTCGGGATGCATCACAATACACTTCAAAATTTTTGTGTATGTCTGGCACAATTAGTACTGGTGCTGTCGTTAATTTCCTCCTTAGTTCTTGGAAACTTTTCTCGCAAGCTTCCGTCCATTCAAACTTCTTGTCTTTCTTGAGTAACTGCGTCATTGGCTTGGCTATGGTGGAGAATCCTTCAATAAATCTCCGGTAGTATCCTGCCATTCCCAAGAAACTTCGTACATCCGTTACGCTGGCTGGTGGTTTCCAGCCAAGTACGGCCTTGACTTTTTCCGGGTCTACGGCTATACCTTCTTGGGTCAGTATGTGGCCCAGAAACCCTACTTGTTTTAGCCAAAATTCACACTTGCTGAACTTGGCGTACAATTGATGTTTCCTGAGTTCTCCTAGCACAATTCTGAGATGTTCCGCATGCTCTTCTGGTGTCTTGGAGTATATCAGAATATCATCAGTGAATACCACAACAAACTTGTCCATAAACTTCATAAATACTTTGTTCATGAGGTGAACAAAATATGCAGGGGCGTTCATTAGTCCAAATGGCATTACTGTGAACTCATACAGTCCGTATCTGGAGGTGAAGGCTGTCTTGGGGATATCCTCTGTTTGTACTTTTAACTAATGGTATCCCGACCTTAAGTCAATCTTTGAGAATACCTTGGCCTGAGCGAGTTGATCAAATAAATCATTTATCCGGGGCATCGGGTATTTGTTCTTGATTGTGACCATGTTAAGTGCTCGATAGTCTATACACAATCTCAGTGTTCCATCCTTCTTTTTGGCAAATAAAATTGGTGAACCCCAAGGTGAGGAGCTGGCTCGAATATATCCTTTGTCCAGTAATTCTTTTATTTGCTTCTTCAATTCTACCAACTCGGATGGTGCCATTCTGTATGGTTTCTTGTATATGGGGGTGGTTCCGGGTGCTAGCTCAATGCTAAATTCTATCTCTCAGTCTGGTGGCATGCCTGGTAGTTCTTCGGGAAATACGTCTGGAAATTCACACACTACTGGAACCTTGCTTAATTCAGAAACATCCACCTTGTTCAATCTCGGTTGCCGGGATATTTTTCTCTCTTTGGCTGAAACTCTTATTGTCTTCCCGTGGTGGTGGGTGAGAATTACAGTCCGGTTGAAACAGTCAATAAAACCTTTGTTGGTGGTTAACCAATCCATCCCTAGGATGACATCCAGTCCTTTATTTTCCAATACAATAAGATTGGCATGAAACTTCAATCCTTCAAACTCAATAACCACACCTTGGCAGTAACTCTGAGTAACTTGCTCAATCCCAGGGGACTTGATGATCATGGATTTTTCCAAGGGAAACATCGAAAAATTATTTTGCAAAGCAAAACTTTTCGAGATCAATGAGTGAGAAGCTCCAGAATCAAACAAAACCATGGCAGGTATTGTGTTGACAGGAAACGTACCGAGTACGATATCCGGGGTGTTCTGTGCTTCTTCTTTGGTCACGTGGTTCAGATGACCCTTCCTGTGGTTGTTATTGGGGTTGAAATTGTTTCGCTTGGGTGCTGAATTATTGCCACCATTGTTCGGCTTTGGGGTCGAATTCCTTGGCTTGGGGCACTGCTTGGCATAGTGCCCTTCCTCTCCACAAGTGTAGCAAGTAACGCCTGGGCGATATGTGAACTCCTTGTCCCTTGCATGGAAATTCTTGGTTGGGCGTGAGACGTTTGTCGTAGGTTTGTGTGTCCCACCTTTCTGAAAATCTGTCTTGCTTCGGTGGTTGCGCGCAAGAGTAGTCTGGTCTCTTTTTCGCTTGCGGAAATCCTCCAAGCTGCGTCTCTCATTTTCCAAGGTAATGGCCTTATCCACTAGCGTTTTAAAATCTGGGAAAGTGTGCACAACCAGCTGGCAGCCAGACCGTCTAGGAATTTCTCCATCTTCTTGCTTTCAGTCATACGCTCTTCGTTGGCGTAGCGAGACAATAGAGTAAACTGACCGTTGTATTCTGGCACCGTCATAGTCCTTTGTTTGAGGTCATCAAACTCTCTCTTCTTGATTTTCATAAGACTTTTAGGAATGTGTGCCCCACGAAAACCTTCTTTGAACTCCTCCTAGGTTATATCATTTTCGTTAGGGTGCATGTGTAGGAAATTTTCCCACCATGATGCAGCTGCTCCTGTGAGATAGTGCGGAGCATATAGTACTTTCTCGAGGTCTGAACATTGTGCAATAATTAATTTTCTTTCCATGTCTCGGAGCCAATCCTCGGCCTGAAGAGGTTTGTCAGTATGAGAAAATGTTTGGGGACGCGTCTTCTGTAGCTCAGATAACTTGGATTGCTGCTGATACTGTCCATGGTGATTTCCCATATTGATGACTTGGTTCATCATTTCCTGGTGTTGTTGCTGACTTTGCTCATAAAGGCGGCACATTTGGGAAAATGCTGTTTCACTGTCCTGTTGACTCGACTGTCCCTATGTGAAATTGTTGCCCGGTTGAGTGCCATAATTTTCCTCTGGCGGAGTTGGCATGGAGCGCGTCCAAGGACGAGACATTTTTCACTCTGGGGATATATTTTGTAAAACTCATAAGAAAGGGAAAAGAGTCGCAAAAATCAATAAATGCACAAAGATGGGAAATAATCAAACGCTCCAGGATTACTCAAGATAAAAGATCGATTGCGCACGGAGAAGGACTGCTCATTACATATCTTACACGCAGGCGGTAATTATACACTACATCACTCAGGATATGCGTACATATTCCTGACATGTTATTTAGGCTAGTGCACTTCTCCGAGTTCCTACATGATGCGCAAACAAGCTACTCCTCACAACCTATGTACATATAAACATATCGTACAAAGCGGTACATCGCATGGCGGCTAAGCGTACTCAGTCGGAGATGTTGACGATCTCCTTTGCCCTGCCGAGGGTGAGGCGCAGAGAGGCTGGGGACTCGACCTCCTCCTCACTAATAGGCTCCAGACGTGAAGTGCTGCGCCGAGTAGATGGAGCGGGCGCCAGAGGTGGAGCGACACGAACAGGAATGGGCGCAAAGGGTGGTGCAGTGCGGGCTGGAGATGACGCAATGACTTGGTTGAACTCTTCAGTGGTAGGCAGGCGACGAGCAGAGGCGAGTGTGGTAGATGCATAAGATGCTAAGGATGAGACGAAAGTCAGTGGCGGTGCGGTGTGCAGGAGCTCCCTCCTGTTGGCGGCACAGCCATGGACTGAGTCCATGCGGGCAGCCATGAAGTCGTCCACCAGGTTGTCGAAGGCTGCCTCCAGAGCCCGGAGGTACTCAATAAGCATCTCAAAAGCCTCGCCTCGTTCTCCTCTAGGGCAAGAGAACGCGTAGTGACAGGTGTATGGCACATGGCATGGAAGGGAGCGGTAACGACGAGTCTTCATCGAGGGAAGGACATCCCTGAGACGGGCTATCGCCTCGCGGGCTGCCATCTGCATAGCGTGCCTGTCCGTAGGCATGGCTCTTCCCAAGTACCGGAAGCGGCGTAACTCAACACGCCCTCCCTTGAATTGCACCACGGCCTGGTGCATGGTCAGACTGACATTAACCTTGTGCTGGTAGAGTGTGAAGACTAGGCACATAGATGGCCCCATCGTGACCTGAACGATGAAGGAGAGGAGCTTGACGAACCCATCGGGCACGTTGGCGAACATCTGTGACTCGCAGCTGTTGTCAGCCATCTACAAAAGTAGGCAAAAATTCTGAATGGTCAGATCATAAATTTATGCTGACTGTCAGAAAATGACTACAATTGCAAAAATATGAATTAGCTCTTATGCTAATAACCGATTAGCGATCGCACCTAGTGGCTTTCTACAGTCAGCCTGGCTCTGGTACCAAGCTTGTCACGACCGGTTTTCCAATAAAATGTTTATTGAGAAGCCGATCTTTTGAGTCCAGTATGAGGAAAAATCCTCCTTACTGGTAGACAAAATTCTTGATACAGTAAGCCAGTAGCATAAAATGTATTACAAGGTCGAGCTAAGGCTACTCAACAAATTATTACAAGCACGCCAATAATTATACATAATGGCGGATATGACACAATGGTGTGGTGGCATACTACTAACTCGAGATAAAAGTGGTGGTGGAATATCATAGTGGAGAGTGGATAATATGACTCCTAAACTGGCAGCTCATCGAGCATCGAGGTGAGGCTCGATGAATTTATTCGGGTAGCGAAAGCGGATATAATACAGTAACCAAATCCAGGATCACTCGAGACTGACTGGGACTCCTCTAGGCGTCGGACTCGCTATCGAACTCTTCATCCATGAGATCGCCTTCGTCAACATCTGGCCAAATCAACAAGCCAGGTGAGTACTTTGAAAGTACTTGCAAGACAGTTCGGACATAACATATAACAAATGCATGCATGAATGCGTCATTAGTAATTGGTGTTGCACATTCAAATTAATAAATAATTGGAACAACATGGTAAGTGAAAAAAAAGGAGTCGGGCGGTAGTCTTCCTGAAATCCCAACAAATTAATTGAAAAGCCGGTCGGGTGTCTGGAGTGACGCCTCGAAGGGTGGACAAATAAATAATCATGCCGCAGTCGGGCATCTAAGGGACACCACGAAAAGGGCTTATATTGAGAAGAAAATGACATGCGTGCCACAGTCGGACGTCGGAGCGACATCGCAGAAAGGGCTTATATCGCAGGTAAATAACAAGCGTGCCACAGTCGAACGTCTGAGCGACATCACAAAAAGGGCTTATGATGAAAAGTAAATAACAGGCGTGCCACAGCCGGACGTCTGAGCGACATCACAGAAAGGGCTTATACTGAAAAGTAAATAACAAGCGTGCCATAGTCGGACGTCTGAGCGACATCACAGAAAGGGCTTATACTGAAAAGTAAATAACAAGCGTGCCACAGTCAGACGTCTGAGCGACATCACGGAAAGGGCTTATACTGAAAAGTAAATAACAAGCGTGCCACAGTCGGATGTCTGAGCGACATCACAGAAAGGGCTTAAATTTCATTATTCATAACTGTTAAGCTCACAACGATATAATACTCATAGGAAATATTCAACACATAATAATAAACGGGTTAATCCATCCACAGGAATAAGCATTTAACCGGACTTAACACTCATGTGGTTCGCCGGAGTTTTTGTCACTGAGACTGACACTGGACAAGATAAGTTGAACACAGTACTTGGACATGGATAAGATGATTCAAGGATTTTTGACTCTGCAGAGTTTGTACTAAATTTCCCACAGCCAACTGATTTCCGTAGTCACGAAGGACTAGTTCCGTTTACGGTATTTTGGAAGAAACACATCTAACCAGTACACACCCATCCCACCTCATGATGCCAGGAATCACCCTAGACCGTGTTCAAGAAAAACTTTGAGACGGGGAGATCACAGTCTCGAATAGCATGGGATCAAATTTATATACGCGTGCTCTAAGGGGTGCCCCCCTCTCGGTCCCAACCGGAAACACCCATGCTCCCTGACCGGATGACTGGCTTTAATCCAGGGCCATGGAACCATCATCACGGCCTCTCGATTTGGTGTGTACCAGGAAAGCGGTTTGCAACTTACTAATCCATATCCCTTGCGGAAAACATGTGGTAGTACAGGAAGGGAAAACGGATGGGAACTTGACTGATTCATGTTGACACTGGAGTCAAATAGTCTGGCATAAGACTGGCATGCTACAACACTGCCATCTTACCCATTCTCATGCCAACACATGGCCATGCAAACTCACATCCAACAACTTATGGATTTTCGAAACTCACTTGCCTCAACTTTGCATGCAATATGACATTCATCGAAATGCTCATAAACATGTCATGAAACTACTTAATGCAAACATGCCAATGACACTCATCATATCAAAAGTTCAAACATGCTTGCCTGGTTCAGAGTAGTCGAAGCCTAGCTCGGTGAAGTTCGCGGTTCCGTCACCTCCTTTGGTATCTACGGTGTAAAGAAACATACGCGCTAACGTAAATACCGTGAGGTGCACAAAAATTATTCCAAATATTTTTCAAATAAATCTGATAAAAAACTAGACAAAAATTTAAAGAGGGCAGAAAAAGAATCAATCAAGGATCATTTTCTGTTTAAAAGTTATAAAGGTTTTAGTCCAGGGACTCATCTGTGATGAAACAGAAAGTTTCCAGGGGCCAACTTATAAAAACAGAAAACGCTTCGTTTGAGAATACGCCGGCCCAGAGGGGAGACGTACTTTGGCAGAAGGCGCCTTCAGAAAACGTTTTGTTTAAAAGAAAAGAGAGACTGACGAGGGGGTCCCACCCGTCAGGTTTGAAATTTCAAACGGGGGGAGGAACAGAGCGCGTCAGCGCCCGAGAGCTGCGGTGGTCGCCAGCGGCGATCCACGGCGAGTTAGGAGGATCGGACGGTACCTACATGCTCAGTGTGTTCTTCCGCATCGATGGGTGGTGGTGGTGGTCGTCGGCGAGCACCACGTCGACGGCGGTCCTTGCTCCGGCGGACGGCGGCTCGGGTGGAGTTGGATCTCGTCGGGGAGGGCTGCGAAGGCCAAATTGACGCCGGGGTTAGTTCACTGGGTGCTAGAGGAGGCTACTGACGAGGTTTGGGCGTCGGGGATGGCCTCACCGGAGTGGATCGAGTTGGTGGCCGAGGCGGATCGGGGCGGCCGGAGTTGGGGAAGAAGGGCCCCTCGAGGCTCTTCCAGTGGCTGAGCGGGCTCTGGTGAGGTGGTGGAGATGTGCGGAGTCGAGAGCGAGCTCGGGGGCACTATTTATAGCTGGCCCGAGGCGGTTGCCGTGAACGGAATAAGTTCGGCGAGTGATTACGGCGGCGCAGTGGCTGGACGGTTGGTTTAGGGCTTGAGCAACGTCTAGACCGAGCACTTACTCCATCCTGGTGCCTAACTCCGCAAGGCAGGGGCGGTTGCGAGCTGGCGATGTATTCTGTTGGCCGCCACGGGTGGTGCTGCCACCGCAGAAGCTGCGAACTCCGGCGATGCTCGCCGCCACCGACGCCTGGAACCAGCCAAGTGCGCGTGCGGCGCTCTGGACAGGGAGGAGGGGCCGTGCACAACGCGCCAGGCGCACAGTTGACAGGTGACCGAACACTGACGAAGAAACGACACTGAAATCTTCTGAAACTCTGAATTTTTCTGAAAGTGCATAGTAACAGTGTTGGCCAGGTGTTCGACAGAATGATTTTGGTATGTGGGAGGCTCTCCTTGAGCTGAATTTTGGTGGGGTGGCCTCTTAGTGCATCTGGGGGCTGCCTGAAGTTTGGTGGAATTTTTGGAGAAGAGAAGATATGAATTTCATCAAATTTGACAAATCTGGTCCAAACTTGCAGAGGCTGAAATTAGAAAAATTCGAAAAGAAGAAGAGTGGATCTTGATGGTTCTAGGTTGTGGGTGCTAAGGACTATCCAGAGGAGTTGGTTTGAGATCAAAACTCAAAGGCAATATGGTACTTGCTTTGAAAATCACTTAGGTTCAAAATAAATGACAGAATTGATTTGGGAGATTAAATAATTGAAATAAAATTCAAAAATGGTTTGGACTTGTTGGAACAGAAAGTTTTTGATTGCCCAAAATGGAGGGAGGGGTTTTGGGAAGGTTTTACCACCTGAGGCATGGTAAAACCATGTGTGGTCTCAAAATGAAAGAGGTCCCAAAACTCATAGGATTTATTTGAGAAGGAAGTTTTCATAATTTAAACACCAGAGTTGAAGAAGATACAAAAAAGGTAAAATCCTTGCCAAGGAAAATAAAAAGTTTTGAGAGAGAGGTTTTAGGAAGAATTTAAATGACCTTCTTCAAATCCAACAAGGTTTTTGCTGAAAACCAAATGAAATTTTTTGGAGTGTCACACTTTCTGATGTCCAAATATAGTCGTCCAATATATTGATCTTTACGTCTCGACCATTTCGAGACTCCTCGTCATGTCCCCGATCTCATCCGAGACTCCGAACTCCTTTGGTACATCAAAACTCATAAACTCATAATATAACTGTCATCGAAACCTTAAGCGTGTGGACCCTACAGGTTCGAGAACAATGTAGACATGACCGAGACACGTATCCGGTCAATAACCAATAGCGGAACCTGGATGCTCATATTTATTCCCTCATATTCTACGAAGATCTTTATCGGTCAAACCGCATGACAACATACGTTGTTCCCTTTATCATCGGTATGTTACTTGCCCGAGATTCGATCGTCGGTATCTCAATACCTAGTTCAACCTCGTTACCGGCAAGTCTCTTTACTCGTTCTGTAATACATCATCTCGCAACTAACTCATTAGTTGAAATGCTTTCAAGGCTTAAGTGATGTGCATTACCGAGAGGGCGCAGAGATACCTCTCCGACAATCGGAGTGACAAATCCTAATCTCGAAATACGCCAACCCAACAAGTACCTTCGGAGAAACCTTTAGAGCACCTTTATAATCACCCAGTTACGTTGTGACGTTTGGTAGCACACAAATTGTTCCTCCGGTGAACGGGAGTTGCATAATCTCATAGTCATAGGAACATGTATAAGTCATGAAGAAAGCAATAGCAACAAACTAAACGATCAAGTGCTGTGCTAACGGAATGGGTCAAGTCAATCACATCATTCTCTAATGATGTGATCCCGTTAATCAGATGAAAACTCATGTCTATGGCTAGGAAACTTAACCATCTTTGATTCAACGAGCTTTTCAAGTAGAGGCATACTAGTGACATACTGTTTGTCTATATATTCACACATGTATTATGTTTCCGGTTAATACAATTCTAGCATGAATAATAAACATTTATCATGATATAAGGAAATAAATAATAACTTTATTATTGCCTCTAGGGCATATTTCCTTCACCGCACACGGCTAAGAGATCAATGATCAACTTGTGTCTACAAGGGGTGCCCCCCTCCCCATATATAAAGGAGTGGAGGAGGGGGAGAGGGCCGGCCTCCTATGGCGCACCCCATGAGGACCCCTTCCAAGTAGGAGTAGGAGAGGAGAAGGAATGGAAAGAAGGAGAGAAGGAAAGGGGGGCGCCCCCTCCTTGTCCAATTCGGACTAGAGGGGGAGGGGGCGCGCGGTTTCCCTGGCCGCCCCTCCTCTTCTCCCACTAAGGCCCATTATGCCCAATATACTCCCCGGGGGGTTCCGGTAACCCCCCGGTACTCCGGTATATGTCCGAAACCTCCTGAAAACACTTCCGATGTCCGAACATAGTCGTCCAATATATCGATCTTGACGTCTCGACCATTTCAAGACTCCTCATCATGTCCGTGATCATTTCCGGGACTCCGAACTGTTGGGGAACGTAGTAATTTCAAAAAATTCCTACACACACGCAAGATCATGGTGATGCATAGCAGTTGGAGGGGAGAGTATGTCTACGTACCCTCGTAGACCAAAAGCGGAAGCGTTTATCAACGCGGTTGATGTAGTCGTACACCTTCACGATCCGTCCTGATCAAGTACTGAACGTACGGCACCTCCGCGTTCAGCACATGTTCAACTCGATGACGTCCTCGCCTTCTCGATCCAGCAAGAGGAGAGAAGTAGTAGATGAGTTCTGGCAGCACGACGGCGTGGTGATGGTGTTGGTGAAGAACAATCTCCACAGGGCTTCGCCTAAGCACTACGAAAACTATGACGGAGGATAAACTAGAGGGGATGGGGTTGTCGGCACACGGTTTGTGTTTCTTGATGTGTCTTGGGTGCTAGACCTACCCCTCTATTTATATGTTGAGCCTTGGGGTCGAAACTTGGAGGCCTCCACAAAGTCGGTTTCACCCGAAAGGCAAGATTCCTTCTCGGACTCCTGGGCCAGATGCCAGGGTTCCCGGCGTCTGGACCCAGACGCCATGGACCCTGGTGTCTGGCCCCTGGACTCCGCAAAACTTCCTTTTGCGCTTTCCAAAAACCTTGTGGGTTTTCCCCTTTGGGCCAAATAAAGTGTTCTCGTACCCAAACATTTCGAGAAACATCCGGAACCCCTTCCGATGAATTCCGGAACCCTTCCGGAGACCAAACACTATTATCCGATATATCAAACTTTATCTCCGGACCATTCCGGAGTTCCTCGTCATGTCCGTGATCTTATCAGGAACTCCGAACAACATTCGGTTACCAACATACATAACTCATAAATACTATATCATCAATGAACGTTAAGCGTGCGGACCCTACGGGTTCAAGAACTATGTAGACATGAACGAGACACTTCTCTGGTCAATAACCAATAGCGGAACTTGGATGCCCATATTGGCTCCTACATATTCTACGAAGATCTTTATCGGTCGAACCGCATAACAACATACGTTGTTCCCTTTGTCATCGGTATGTTACTTGCCCGAGATTCGATCGTGGTATCTCAATACCTAGTTCAATCTCGTTACTGGCAAGTCTCTTTACTCGTTCCATAATACATCATCCCGCAACTAACCCATTAGTTACAATGCTTGCAAGGCTTATAGTGATGTGCATTACCGAGTGGGCCCAGAGATACCTCTCCGACAATCGGAGTGAAAAATCCTAATCTCGAAATACGCCAACTCAACAAGTACCTTCGGAGACACCTATAGAGCACCTTTATAATCACCCAGTTACGTTGTGATGTTTGGTAGCACATAAAGTGTTCCTCCGGTAAACGGGAGTTGCATAATCTCGTAGTCATGGGAACATGTATAAGTCATGAAGAAAGCAATAGCAACATACTAAACGATCATGTGCTAAGCTAACGGAATGGGTCAAGTCAATCACATCATTCTCCTAATGATGTGATCCTTTTAATCAAATGACAACTCGTTTCTATGGTTAGGAAACTTAACCATCTTTGATTAACGAGCTAGTCAAGTAGAGGCATACTAGTGACACTATGTTTGTCTATGTATTCACACATGTATTATGTTTCCGGTTAATACAATTCTAGCATGAATAATAAACATTTATCATGAAATAAGGAAATAAATAATAACTTTATTATTGCCTCTAGGGCATATTTCCTTCAGTCTCCCACTTGCACTAGAGTCAATAATCTAGTTCACACCGCCATGTGATTTAACACCAATAGTTCACATCACCATGTGATTAACACCCATAGTTCACATCATCATGTGACCAACACCCAAAGGGTTTACTAGAGTCAATAATCCAGTTCACATCGCTATGTGATTAACACCCAAAGAGTACTAAGGTGTGATCATGTTTTGCTTGTGAGAGAAGTTTAGTCTACGGGTCTACCCCATTCAGATCCGTATGTATTTTGCAAATTTCTATGTCAACAATGCTCTGCATGTAGCTACTCTAGATAATTGCTCCCACTTTTGAAATGTATCCAGATTGAGACTTAGAGTCATCTGGACCAGTGAAAAAATTTGTATCGAAGTAACCCTTTAAGACGAACCTTTTGTCACCTCCATAATCGAGAAACATATCCTTATTCCACTAAGGATAATTTTGACCGCTGTCCAGTGATCTACTCCTAGATCACTATTGTACTCCCTTGCTAAACTCAGTGTAGGGTATACAATAGATCTGGTACACAGGATGGCATACTTTATAGAAACTATGGCTGAGGCATAGGGAATGACATTCATTCTCTTTCTATCTTCTGCCGTGGTCGGGCTTTGAGTCTTACTCAATTTCACACCTTGTAACACATGTAAGAACTCTTTCTTTGATTGTTCCATTTTTAACTACTTCAAAATCTTGTCAAGGTATGTACTCATTTAAAAAACTTATCAAGCGTCTTGATCTATCTCAATAGATCTTGATGCTCAATGTGTAAGCAGCTTCATCGAGGTCTTTCTTTGAAAAACTCTTTTCAAACACTCCTTTATGCTTTTCTAGAAAATTCTACAATATTTCTGATCAACAATATCTCATTCACATATATTTATCAGAAATGATGTAGTGCTCCCACTCACTTTCTTGTAAATATAGGCTTCACCACAAGTATGTATAAAACTATATGCTTTGATCAATTCATCAAAGCATATATTCCAACTCTGAGATGCTTGCACCTTTTGTTAGCACCTTTAGGATCGACAAAACCTTCTGGTTGCATCATATACAACTCTTCTTTAAGAAATCCATTAAGGAATACAGTTTTGACATCCATTTGCTAGATTTCATAAAATGCAGCAACTCTAACATGATTCGGACATACTTTTAAGCATCGATACGAGTGAGAAAATCTCATCGTAGTCAACACCTTGAACTTGTCGAAAACATTTTGCGACAATTCGAGCTTTGTAGATAGTAACACTACCATCAGCGTTTGTCTTCCTCTTGAAGATCCATTTATTCTTAATGACTCACCGATCATCGGGCAAGTCAATCAAAGTCCATACTTTGTTCTCATACATGGATCCATCTTAGATTTCAGGGCCTCAAGCCATTTCGCGGAATCTGGGCTCATCATTGCTTCCTCATAGTTTGTTGGTTCATCATGGTCTAGTAACATGACTTCCAGAAAGGATTAATGTACCACTCTGGTGCGAACCATACTCTGGTTGTCCTACGAGGTTCGGTAGCAACTTGACCTGAAGTTTCATGATCATCATCATTAGCTTCCTCACTAATTGGTGTAGGAATCACTAGAACTGATTTTTGTGATGAACTACTTTCCAATTCGGGAGAAGGTACAATTACCTTATCAAGTTCTACATTCCTCCCACTCACTTCTTTCGAGAGAAACTCCTTCTCTAGAAAGGATCCATTCTTAGCAACAAAATATCTTGCCTTCAGATCTGTGATAGAAGGTGTACCCAATAGTTTCTTTTGGGTATCCTATGAAGACACACTACTCCGATTTGGGTTCGAGCTTAACAGTTTGAAACTTTTTCACATAAGCATCGCAACCCCAAACTTTAAGAAATGATAGCTTAGGTTTCTTGCTAAACCACAATTCATATGGTGTCATCTCAACGGATTTAGATGGTGCCCTTTTTAATTTGAATGCAGCTGTCTGTAATGCATAACCCCAAAACGATAGTGGTAAATCGGTAAGAGACATCATAGATTGCACTATATCAAATAAAGTACGGTTATGATGTTCGGACACACCATTACGCTGTGGTGTTCCAAGTGGCATGAGTTTGTGAAACTATTCCACATTGTTTTAATTGAAGACCAAACTCGTAACTCAAAAATTCGCCTCTGCGGTCAGATCGTAGAAACTTTATTGTCTTGTTACGATGATTTTCCACTTCACTCTGAAATTCTTTGAACTTTTCAAATGTTACAGACCTATGTTTCCTCAAGTAGATATACCCATATCTGCTCAAATCATCTATGAAGGTCAAAAAATAATGATACCCGCCGCAATCCTCAACACTCATCGGACCTCATACATCAGTATGTATTATATCCAATAAGTTAGTTGCTCGCTCCATTGTTCTGGAGAACGGAGTCTTAGTCATCTTTGCCCATGAGGCATGGTTCACAAGCATCAAGTGATTCCAAAAGCCCATCAGTATGGATTTTCTTCATGCGCTTTACACCAATATGACCTAAATGGCAGTGCCACAAATAAGTTGCACTATCATTATTAACTTTGCATCTTTTGGCTTCAATATTATGAACATGTGTATCACTACGATCGAGGTTCAACAAACCATTTTCATTGGGTGTATAACCATAGAAGATTTTATTCATGTAAACAGAATAACAATTATTCTCTAACTTAAATGAATAATCGTATTGCAATAAACATGATCAAATCATATTCATGCTCAACGCAAACACCAAATAACATTTATTTAGGTTTAACACAAATCCCCAAAGTATAGGGAGTGTGCGATGATGATCATATCAATCTTGGAACCACTTCCAACACAAATCGTCACTTCACCCTCAATTAGTCTCTGTTTATTCTGTAACTCCCGTTTCAAGTTACTACTCTTAGCAACTGAACTAGTGTCAAATACCGAGGGGTTGCTATAAACACTAGTAAAGTACACATCAATAACATGTATATCTAATATACCTTTGTTCACTTTGCCATCCTTCTTATCCGCCAAATACTTGGGGCAGTTCCGCTTCCAGTGACTAGTCCCTTTGCAGTAAAATCACTTAGTCTCAGGCTTAGGTCCAGACTTGGGCTTCTTCACTCGAGCAGCAACTTGCTTGCCGTTCTTCTTGAAGTTCCCCTTCTTCCTTTTGCCCTTTTCTTGAAACTAGTGGTCTTGTTAACCATAAACACTTGATGCTTTCCTTGATTTCTACCTTCGTTGATTTCAGCATCACGAAGAGCTTGGGAATCATTTCCGTTATCCCTTGCATATTAAAGTTCATCATGAAGTTCTAGCAACTTGGTGATAGTGACTAGAGAACTCTGTCAATCACTATCTTATCTGGAAGATTAACTCCCACTTGATTCAAGTGATTGTAGTACTCAGACAATCCGAGCACATGTTTACTGGTTGAGCTATTCTCCTCCATCTTATAGGCAAAGTAATGTCAGAGGTCTCATACATCTCGACACGGGCATGAGTATGAAATACCAATTTCAACTGTTGGAACATCTTATATGCTCCGTGGTGTTCAAAACATTTTTGAAGTCCCGGTTCTAAGCCGTAAAGCATGGTGCACTAAACTATCAAGTAGTTATCATACCGAGCTTTTGTCAAAACGTTCAAAACGTCTGCATCTGCTCCTGCAATAGTTCTGTCACCTAGCGGTGCATCAAGGATATAATACTTCTATGCAACAATGGGGATAATCCTCAGATCACGGAGCTAGTCCGCATCTTTGCTACTAACATCTTTCAACTTATTTTTCTCTAGGAACATATCAAAAATAAAACAGGGGAGCTAAATGCGAGCAATTGATCTACAACATCTGTCACCTAGCAGTGCATCAAGGATATAATACTTATGTGCAACAATGAGGATAATCCTCAGATCACGGAGCTAGTCCGCATCTTTGCTACTAAGACCTTTCAACTTATTTTTCTCTAGGAACATATCAAAAATAGAACAGGGGAGCTAAAAGCGAGGAATTGATCTACAACATAGATATGCTAATACTACCAAGACTAAGTTCATGATAAATTAAAGTTCAATTAATCATATTACTTAAGAACTCCCACTTAGATAGACATCGCTCTAGTCATCTAAATGATCACGTGATCCAAATCAACAAAACCATGTCCGATCATCACGTGAGATGGAGTAGTTTTAAATGGTGAACATCATTATGTTGCATCATTATGTTGATCATATCTACTATATGATTCACGCTCGACCTTTCGGTCTCCAGTGTTTCGAGGCCATATCTGCATATGCTAGGCTCCTCAAGTTTAACCTGAGTATTCTGCGTGTGCAAAACTGGCTTGCACCCGTTGTAGATGAATGTAGAGCTTATCACACCCGATCATCACGTGGTGTCTCGGCACGACGAACTTTGGCAACGGTGCATACTCAGGGAGAACACTTTTATCTTGAAATTTAGTGAGAGATCATCTTATAATGCTACCGTCAATCAAAGCAAAATAAGATGCATAAAAGATAAACATCACATGCAATCAATATAAGTGATATGATATGGCCATTATCATCTTGTGCTTGTGATCTCCATCTCCGAAGCACCGTCATGATCACCATCGTTACCGGCGCGACACCTTGATCTCCATCGTAGCATCATTGTCTTCTCGCCAACTATTGCTTCTACGACTATCACTACCGTTTAGTGACAAAGTAAGGAAATTACAGGGCTCTTGCATTGCATACAATAAAGCGACAACCATATGGCTCTTTCCAATTGCCGATAACTCCGTTACAAAACATGATCATCTCATACAATAAATATTGCATCATGTCTTGACCATATCACATCACAACATGCCCTACAAAAACAAGTTAGACGTCCTCTACTTTATTGTTGCAAGTTTTATGTGGCTGCTACGGGCTGAGCAAGAACCGTTCTTACCTACGCATCAAAACCACAACGATAGTTCGTCAAGTTAGTGTTGTTTTAACCTTCTCAAGGACCGGGCGTAGCCACACTCGGTTCAACTAAAGTTGGAGAAACTGACACCCGCCAGCCACCTATGTGCAAGGCACGTCGGTAGAACCAGTCTCGCGTAAGCGTACGTGTAATGTCGGTCTGGGCCGCTTCATCCAACAATACCGCCGAACCAAAGTATGACATGCTGGTAAGCAGTTGACTTGTATCGCCCACAACTCACTTGTGTTCTACTCGTGCATAACTCGAATGCCACTGTTGGGGAACGTAGTAATTTCAAAAAAATTCCTATGCACACGCAAGATCATGGTGATGCATAGCAACGAGAGGGGAGAGTATGTCTACGTACCCTCTTAGACCGAAAGCGGAAGCGTTTATCAACACGGTTGATGTAGTCGTACACCTTCACGATCCATCCCGATCAAGTACTGAACATACGGCACCTCCGCGTTCAGCACACGTTCAGCTTGATGACGTCCTCGCCTTCTCGATCCAGCAAGAGGAGCAAAGTAGTAGATGAGTTCCGGCAGCACTTCGGCTTGGTGACGGTGTTGGTGAAGAACAATCTCCGCAGGGCTTCGCCTAAGCACTACGTAAACTATGATGGAGGATAAACTAGAGGGGACGGGGTTGCCGACACACGACTTGGTGTTTCTTGATGTGTCTTGGGTGCTAGCCCTACCCCTCTATTTATATGGTGAGCCTTGGGGTCGAAACTTGGAGTAAAAGCCTCCACAAAGTCGGTTTCACCCGAAAGGCAAGAGTCCTTCTCGGACTCCAGGGCCAGACACTAGGGTTCCTGGTGTCTGGACCTAGATGCTAGGGACCCTGGCGTCTGGCCCCTGGACTCCGCAAAACTTCCTTTTGCACTTTCCAAAAACCTTGCGGGCTTTCCCCTTTGGCCCAAATAAAGTGTTCTCATACCCAAACATTTCGGGAAACATCCAGAACCCCTTCCGGTGAATTTCGGAACCCTTCCGGAGACCAAACACTATTATCCCATATATCAAACTTTATCTCCGGACCATTCCGGAGTTCCTCGTCATGTCCATGATCTTATCCGGAACTCCGAACAACATTCGGTTACCAACATACATAACTCATAAATACTATATCATCAACGAACGTTAAGCGTGCGGACCCTACGGGTTCGAGAACTATGTAGACATAACCGAGACACTTCTCTGGTCAATAACCAATAGCGGAACCTGGATGCCCATATGGGCTCCTACATATTCTACGAAGATATTTATCGGTCGAACCGCATAACAACTGTCGGCGTTCTGGGAACGGGGGTCCCCAGACTTGTCTGCCTGCGGCCCATGGCGTGGCTATGCTGGCAGGTCTGTACGACCCATCATCATCAACAAGGCATCCAAGACCCTCGCGAGGGGCCAAGCCTCGTGAGGCAGACAACACAGGACCTCCTCAGGAGCGGCCTCACTAGGCTGCCTCACGAGGAGCGGAGATATCAAGGCGGGGCGAACCTCGCGAGGCTCTCGTGACGTGAGCCATGACGATCGACACCAGGCGGGCGCTAGCGTGCGCAGCGGCCTTGTTTCCTCTTTGGTGCTAGGGAGGCAATTGGAGGCACGGAGTACCGATGCATCAGGCAAAGGTTTCCATATCAGTGCAACAAGACCAAGACCAGAAGGACGGCAGGACGGAGGTCACCATGGAGCCCAGGACGGCGTCACCACCAGAACCTTTGGTAGGCGAAGACCACCTTTTGTCAGGATAGCTTGTACTAGCTATCCCCTTTCAAATTGTCCGCCGTTGTTGGCTCCCTTCCTGCTCAACATTTGGGGAGAGGACCAGGGCCTATACAAGTAGGACTAGCCACCACCAAAGGGAGACCCGACCTGATAAAAAGGCCAACCCTTAGCACACCAAGCACAAGAACACCTCAACCTCAGGAGGCTGTTCTTCCCCTTTGTACTGTTCATCATCAGCCCAAGAGGCAATCCACCACCACCGCACTGGAGTAGGGTATTACACCACATCGGTGGCCCAAACCAGTATAAACCTTGTGTCTTTGTGTTGCGAGTGCGTCGAGTTCGTCCGCGAGACCTTAGCGAGCTAGGGCGTAGATCGGAAGGAGGGAAATAATTTCACGCGCACCCCAGAGTTCGAACCTCAAGGGTCTGCCGGAACCCGTGATCCGACAACAACATACGTTGTTCCCTTTGTCATCGGTATGTTACTTGCCCGAGATTCGATCGTCGGTATCTCAATACCTAGTGCAATCTCGTTACTGGCAAGTCTCTTTACTCGTTCCGTAATACATCATCCCGCAACTAACTCATTAGTTACAATGCTTGCAAGGCTTATAGTTATGTGCATTACCGAGTGGGCCTAGAGATACCTCTCCGACAATCAGAGTGACAAATCCTAATCTCGAAATACGCCAACTCAACAAGTACCTTCGGAGACACCTGTAGAGCACCTTTATAATCACCCAGTTACGTTGTGACATTTGGTAGCACACAAAGTGTTCCTCCGGTAAACGGGAGTTTCATAATCTCATAGTCATAGGAACATGTATAAGTCATGAAGAAAGCAATAGCAACATACTAAGTGATCAAGTGCTAAGCTAACGGAATGGGTCAAGTCAATCACATCATTCTCCTAATGATGTGATCTCGTTAATCAAATGACAACTCATGTCTATGGTTAGGAAACTTAACCATCTTTGATTAACGAGCTAGTCAAGTAGAGGCATACTATTGACACTATGTTTGTCTATGTATTCACACATGTATTATGTTTCCGGTTAATACAATTCTAGCATGAATAATAAACATTTATCATGAAATAAGGAAATAAATAATAACTTTATTATTGCCTCTAGGGCATATTTCCTTCACGAACTACCTTCGGTACATCAAAACACAAAAACTCATAATACCGATCGTCATAGAACTTTAAGCGTGCGGACCCTACGGGTTCGAGAACTATGCAGAGATGACCGAGACACGTCTTCAGTCAATAACCAATAGAGGAACCTGGATGCTCATATTGGTTCCTACATATTCTACGAAGATCTTTATCGGTTAAACCGCATAACAACATATGTTGTTCCCTTTGTCATCGGAATGTTACTTGCCCGAGATTCGAGCGTCGGTATCTCAATACCTAGTTCAATCACGTTACCGGCAAGTCTCTTTACTCATTCCGTAATGCATCATCCCATAACTAACTCATTAGTCACATTGCTTGCAAGGCTTATAGTGATGTGCATTACCGAGTGGGCCCAAAGATACCTCTCCGACAATCGGAGTGACAAATCCTATTCTCGATCTATGCCAACTCAACGAAAACCATCGGAGAAACTTGCAAAGCACCTTTATAATCACCTAGTTACGTGTGACGTTTGGTAGCACACAAAGTGTTCTTCCGGTAATCGGGAGTTGCATAATCTCATAGTCATAAGAACATGTATAAGTCATGAAGAAAGCAATAGCAGTAAACTAAATGATCAAGTGCTAAGCTAACGGAATGGGTCATGTCAATCACATCATTCTCCTAATGATGTGATCCCGTTAATCAAATGACAACTCATGTCTATGGCTAGGAAACTCAACCATCTTTGATCAACGAGCTAGTCAAGTAGAGGCATACTAGTGACACTATGTTTGTCTATGTATTCACACATGTATTATGTTTCCGGATAATACAATTCTAGCATGAATAATAAACATTTATCATGATATGAGGAAATAAATAATAACTTTATTATTGCCTTGATATGTCTCCAACGTATCTATAATTTTTGATTGCTCCATGCTATATTATCTACTGCTTCGGGCAATATTGGGCTTTATTTTTCCACTTTTATATTATTTTTGGGACTAACCTATTAACCGGAGGCCCAGCCCAGATTTGCTATTTTATGCCTATTTCAGTGTTTCGAAGAAAAGGAATATCAAACGGAGTCGAAACGGAACGAAATCAACTCGAGAAGTTATTTTTGGAAGACAACCTACCGGATAGACTTGGACCGTACGTCAGAAGATGAAGGAGGAGCTCACGAGGGTAGGGGGCGCGCCCCCCTGCCTCGTGGTCACCCCTTCGGTCCACCGACGTACTCCTTTCACCCATATATACCCACGTATCCTAAAACTTCCAGAACAGACAATAGATTGGGAGTTCCGCCGCCAGAAGCCTCCGTAGCCACTGAAAACCAATCTAGACCCGTTTCGGCACCCTGCCGGAGGGGGCAATCCCTCTCCGGTGGCCATCTTCATCATCCCGGTGCTCTCCATGACGAGGAGGGTGTAGTTCTCCCTCGGGGCTGAGGGTATGTACCAGTAGCTATGTGTTTGATCTCTCTCTCTCTCTCTCGTGTTGTTGATTTGGCACGATCTTGATGTATCGCGAGCATTGCTATTATAGTTGGATCTTATGTTTCTCCTCCACCTCTTCTCTCTTGTAATGAATTGAGTTTCCCCTTTGAAGTAATCTTATCGGATTGAGTCTTTAAAGATTTGAGAACACTTGATGTATGTCTTGCCGTTATCTGTGGTGACAATGGGATATCACGTGATTCACTTGATGTATGTTTTGGTGATCAACTTGAAGGTTCCGCCCATGAACCTATGCATAGGGGTTGGCACACGTTTTCGTCGTGATTCTCCGGTAGAACTTTGGGGCACTCTTTGAGGTCCTTTGTGTTGGTTGAATAGATGAATCTGAGATTGTGTGACGCATATCGTATAATCATACCCATGGATACTTGAGGTGACATTGGAGTATCTAGGTGACATTAGGGTTTTGATTGATTTGTGTCTTATGGTGTTATTCTAGTACGAACTCTAGGGCTGTTTGTGATACTTATAGGAATAGCCCAACGGATTGATTGGAAAGAATAACTTTGAGGTGGTTTCGTACCCTACCATAATCTCTTCGTTCGTTCTCTGCTATTAGTGACTTTGGAGTGACTCTTTGTTACATGTTGAGGGATAGTTATGTGATCCAATTATGTTATTATTGTTGAGGGAACTTGCACTAGCGAAAGTATGAACCCTACGCCTTATTTCCACACATTGCAATATCGTTTACGCTCCCTTTTATCATTAGTTACCTTGCTGTTTTTATATTTTCAGATTACAAAAACCTTTATCTACTATCCATATTGCACTTGTACCACCATCTCTTCGCCGAACTAGTGCACCTATACAATTTACCATTGTATTGGGTGTGTTGGGGACACAAGAGACTCTTTGTTATTTGGTTGCAGGGTTGGTTGAGAGAGACCATCTTCATCCTACGCCTCCTACGGATTGATAAACCTTAGGTCATCCACTTGAGGGAAATTTGCTACTGTCCTTCAAACCTCTGCACTTGGAGGCCCAACAACGTCTACAAGAAGAAGGTTGTGTAGTAGACATCAAGCTCTTTTCTGGCGCCGTTGCCGGGGAGGTTAGCGCTTGAAGGTATATCTTTAGATCTTGCAATCGAGTCTTTTAGTTTCTTGTTTTATCACTAGTTTAGTTTATAAAATAAAACTATAAAAAATGGAATTGAGTTTATCTCATACGCTTCACCTTTTTAATATCTTTCGTGAGTATGATGGAAAGGATAATTGTGCCCAAGTGCTAGAAGAAGAAATATATAGAATGTTTGGCACTAAATATTTGAATGATGAGCATGATTACAATGTTGTTAGTATGAATTCCTTGAATATCCATGATGCTAATGATATGCAAAGCCACAAGGTTAGGGAAGCTATGTTTGATGAAGATTATATTTTTTGTCCCCCAAGTTTTGATGAGCAAATTTATTATGATGAAAGCATGCCTCCTATTTATGATGATTATATTGATGAAAGTGGATTTGGAGAGGTCATGACTTTATTTTGTGATGAATCCACTATTCCGGAAGAGGTTCCAATTGATTATGAGAACAAAGTTGCTATCTATGATGATTATTGTGATGACTTGTATGCTTTAAAGAATAATAATAACCATGAAACTTGTCATCTTGATCTTAATTTTCAATCACATGATAGTTATTTTGTTGAGTTTGCTCCCACTATTATTCATGAGAAGAATTTTGCTTGTGTGGAGAGTAGTAAATTTTCTATGCTTGTAGATCATGAAAAGAATGCTTTAGGTGCTGGTTATATTTTTGAATTCATTCATGATGCTACTGAAAATTATTATGAGGGAGGAATATATGCTTGTAGGAATTGCAATAATATCAAGTTTCCTCTCTATGTGCTTAAAATTTTGAAGTTATGCTTGTTTTACCTTCCTATGCAAGTTGATCCTTGTTCCCACAAGTTGTTTGATCACAAAATCCCTATGCATAGGAAGAGGGTTAGAATTAAATGTGCTAGTCATATTATTCATGATGCTCTCTTTATGTTTCAATTCTTATCTTTTATGTGAGCATCATTGAAATCATCATGCCTAGCTAGGGGCGTTAAATGATAGCGCTTGTTGGGAGGCAACCCAACTTTATTCTTGTTCTTTGCTTTTTGTTCCTGTTTAGTAATGAATAATTCATCTAGCCTCTGTTTAGATGTGGTTTTATGCTTTTAATTAGTGTTTGTGTGTCAGGACCCCGACTCAATGTCACATCGATCTAGCCGGTAACACCTCATATCACTTTGCGGCCTCACGCACGGTATCCCCACGGGTGTCGCCTTACCTTTGCCCGGGACCGTTTGCGCATTTTGGCTCACGTATATGATAGTGTCGCTAGCATCCATATGATAAAGAGCCCGGGCTGACATGGCTAGTCGTAAACCCAAAGTGGCACAGACTTACAGGGACAGGCATCCATGACCCAGCATCGAACGTGTCGGTCATCAGCAAGTGGGTCCGGGCTGTAGCACTGGGCTAGCAGGACTCCGGTAAACCGGGCTGTAGCGGGCTAACAGGACTCCGGTACTCAATGCGTGACATTTCCCCGAAGGGACAGACACAGGAACGAAGAAGGACACATGCCGGCCAGCCTAAGTGTTCCAGAGCAGTAGCAAGCTACCATGGCTCGGTGGAAACACTAGGAGACATTTCCCCGTAAGAGAGGCTACTAAAGATAAACAACTAGATGGTCAGATCCCACACATACCAAGCATTTCAATAGCATACACACAATATGCTCGATATGTGCAAATACAACATGGCATCACAACATGACTCTACGACTCAAGTAATTTATTCAAATAGGCTCCGAGGAGCGAGATATTACAATCATGGGTCTCATGACCCAACAATCAGAGCATACAAGTCAAAGCACATGCGGAAGCTTAACATGTCTGAGTACAGACAACTATAAATGAAAAAGGCTGAGAAGCCTGACTATCTACCAGATACTGCCGAGGGCACAAGATCGTAGCTGAGGTAACAAGCTAAACGTCGAAGTCCACGTGGAACTACTAGTGAGACTGAAGTCTCTCTGCAAAAACATAAAATAGGCAAACGTGAGTACAAATGTACCCAGCAAGACTTACATCAGAACTAACTACATATGCATCATTATCAACAAAGGGGATGGTGGGGTTTAACTGCAGCAAGCCAGCTTTGACTCGGTGGCTATCCTAAACTACGACTGCAATGTAACTCTTTTGAGGTGGCGCACACGAGTCCACATATTCACCATATCAATACACCACTATGGATCCGCTCCCGTCTCCCTACGAGAACGCCATCCATAGCACTCACGCTTATCTTGCGCATTTTAAAGTATCCACTTTCACTTGTCTATGAACTGATATAAGCAACCCAGAAGTCCTTTACCGCGGACACGGCTATTCGAATAGATGATGATAACCCTGCAGGGGTGTACTTCTTCATACATGTTTCCACCACTTAGCGTCTGCACACGACATGTGCTCGGCAGACTTCAAGCGAAAGCCGACGTGGGTGTAGACCACGACCTACCTAAACACTCAAGTCTCTAGTCCAGGTTTATCGCCTATTCAGGTTCCATCCATGAGGAGATCCGGCCGGAGTTTCGCTCACAGCCCCAAACGATGTGAACAGGGTTCCCGAGATACCAAACGGGCATCCGGTACACCGTGCCACGTACCTACCGCATCACAGCCCACCCCTACGGTCAGCGCTGTCCACGGCCTCCAGTAAGCTACAAACACCAGAAACTACTTGCAACTCCTGGACAGAGGACTAGGGTGAATAAGAGGTCGAGCGGGGTCATATTTCAGGGCCCAATGTATGGTAGTAGCTGAATCATGGATCACAAACACAGAACTCAGTTCCTGAGGACGGCTGCAATGAGACAACCCACCATGTACTCCTACATGGCCTCTCACCGCTACCTTTACCAAATCGTGTTCACACACTTAGCTCACACACAGTAGGACATGTTCACACGCCTCTGATTCATCCCCGATGAATCAGACCTGACTCAACTCTAAGCAGTAGCAGGCATGACAAACAAGCATGAATGAGTAGGCACAACAGGGCTCAAACAATTCCTACTCATACTAGTGGGTTTCATCTATTTACTGTGGAATGACAGGTCATGCAAAGGATAAAGGGGTTCAGCTACCGCAGCAAGTAACAGATGAATCGTTGTTGTCCTAATGCAGTAAAAGACAGCAGGAGCGAGAGAGTAGGATTGTATCGGAATGAACAAGGGGGTTTTGCTTGCCTGGCACTTCTGAAGATAGCATTGAGTCTTCATCAGTGTCAACGATCACATCATCGATATCACGTCTATCGAGAGGGGACAATACCGGCAACACAAAAGGGAACAAAATCAATGCAATGCACAATATGATGCATGATCATGACATGGCAAAATGAATGTGTTTTGGGCTAATGCAACTAGCAACAGATTAAATGAAGTTGGTTTGAATACAAAATTCAAATTCAAACTCCATATGTGATTATTCAAATGCCATTTAATTGATTTGTGCTAAACAGCAGCTATAAGTTGTTCTAACATGCATGAAAATGGTACAGATGGATTCCTTGAATTTTTCTGATAATTTTTCATATATAAATTATTTAATTTGGAGTTACGGTTAATTTTCTATGATTTTTAGAAGTTTATATAATTTTCTGGAATTTCCTGAATTATAATAAATCCAGAAAATGGTTTATTGCGTCAGCCCCACGTCACAGTGACGTCAGCAGGGTCAACTGGGCTGGCTCGGTCAAACCTGACGTGTGGGGTCCACACGTCAGTGACACAGGAGCTAATCCCGGTCAAACCCAGCGCTAACTGGGGTTTGACCAGGGGTGGGGCCCGCTGTCAGTGGCCTAGGGGGTTGGTTAGTGTGGGGGGGTTAGCCGCTAATGATGCCCACGTCATCATCGCCGGACTTACGCCGGCGGCGACCAAAATGGCGGCGGCAACGCGCCGGACTTGCGCTAAAGGCGACGGAGGCGGCGGCTGAGGGCACCGGGGCGTAGCCCGGGCTCTCCCGCATCTGATGGGGTAGGTGGGAGGCTGCGGGAACGCCGGGGCTCGTCGGAACGGAGCTCGCGGCGGCGCCGGAGTTCGGGTGGTAACGGGCGCGAGGCCCTGGTGGGGTTTTGGACAAGCTGAGCTGCGCATGGGCTTCCTGTGAGCCTCACGAGCTCAAAGCCGTGCTCGGACGCGACCGAAACAAGCCATGGCCGCGACGGCAGCATGGCCGGCAGCAGCGAGCTCCGGTTGCGGTGAGACGGCGGTTACAGCATGGGGGCGAGCGAATGGAGAGAGGGGAAACACAACGGGGCTCACCGCGATGCCGAAGAGGAGGTCAGCGAGCTCGGGGAGGTCCTAGCAGCGCTGAATCGACCGGAGGCGAGCTCGGCGCTGGAGGTTGAAGACGACGGCGGTGACGACGTTGCAGGGGCTCCCGCGGTGCGCTTCTCGGCGAGGAGGAAGAGGTGGTCGAGGCGGATCTCCCTGGGGCGTCGGTGAGGCGTGGGGAGCACGGTGGCTGTGGCAATCGGCGTCGGTGGCGGCGGCTCCGCTCGGGTCCGAGGTGCGGAGCGAGAGGGAGAGCAGGAGAAGGGGATGAGCACGGGAGGGAGTTGAGAGAGGCCTGAGGGGGTGCGTGGCATCCTTAGCCGATCCGGGGCGGGGCGGCAAGCAGGAGGTGGCTCGGGCGCGTGCGCGCGCGCTCCGGCCACGCGCCTCTGTCCTACTGTCCCGAGGAGGAAGACGACAGGGAGGGCGCTGGTGGGCTGGGCCGGCCAGGGGGGGGGGAAGCTGGGCCGGCTGGTGGGCTGCACGGGTGAGGCCAGGTAGGCTTTACTCCTTTTATTTTTTTTCTCTCTGTTTTGTTTTAACTCTGTTTTCTATTTTGCAGGTTTGTTTTGAATTTGGTTTTGAAACCAATTCAATTTATTTTGCTTCTGACAATATTTTTAGGAGCTAAAAGAATTAAAACAATGCTCCATAAGAATATTTCAGAATTATTGGACCTATATTTATTTAACAGTAGATATAAGTCCAATTCAAATAGCTATGATTTAAATTCAAAGTCCCAAAAATAATTCCTTAAAAATGTTCAATATTTTGGTTGGGACCAGAACCCTTACCAAAAATTATCAAACATTTAAGAAGAGCCTTTTGGAGCAATGAATAAGATTTCTAGGGTTTCTTGCCCCTCTTTTATTTAGGGTTTTGAGGCTTCCAATATTCCTCAATTCAAGTTTTAAAAATATAGACATGATGCACACATGAAGCTAACCTAGAGCAATGCCTGAAGCTAGGGATGTGACAACTCACCCCCACTAAACAAGAATCTCGTCTCGAGATTCAAGCATAGGGTAGGGTGAAAGGTAAACGCAACTAGTATAATCTTCACGATCCAGGGTGCACTTCAGTTGAACGTTGATTTGAACACCATGTTTGTCTTGTCGTCTTGCTCTGAGAACTCCAGCTATCATGACAACGAGGGAAAAGGAAAGACCCTAAAAGAATTGTTCTTCTCGAAGGTCGAACAACTCAGGATTAACCCACGGAATGAGACATAGCAACATCTCTCGAGCTGAGAGACGAAGCACGCACCCATAGGAATGGAGTGAAGCAGATGACAAGGGTTCACTAGGTAGACAACAATTCCACACCTAAGAGGGTGGTGAACGGTTGTCAACGTAGCGAGGAGTTGAGTTGCCATGATACCACAATGATGCACCTTAGGGAAGGTGACTCGAAGATATATCCCCTTAAGTGGCAAAAAGAATTACCTTTGATTCAGAGATCATTGAAACTCTTTAAGCCAGCCTAAGGCAATTCTCGAGCGATCGTTTGGAGGGGGGTCGGTAGAATGGCATACTCGGACTTGGATGATGTGGATTACCTTGTTGAAGACAACGTAATGGATGAATTTGCTTACCATCGGAAATGGAAGAGACCCATGGTAGAATGGCACATTGGCGGTGCAAGCTAGGAACAAAATGCAAATGCTGGGAATGATTCTGGTAACTGGGGAGAACCCAACAATAGAGAGTGAATCCACTGTTGAGAAGTTATAGCATAACCGAGGAAACTGAGAGCAAACCCAGCTAGTGCCGAGGATAACACGTAGCGCTTGTGCGTGCTCTCAAGAACTTGAGCATTTCCACAATCATCAAGGTTTTATCAACAACCGCGTCAAGGGTGCTGACAACACAACATACTACCATGATGAATAGCGATGGACGATGCAGATGCGAAGGAGGATAACACTTTCTCAGATTTCACCTTAGCGAGGCCAAGCAAATAAAATCTGGATGATCGACCGAGAGACATTTAGCACTCCGCTTCTAATGTTCTCCTTGATGTGCTAGTATAACCCATTCATAGATATGGTTTGATATCTAAAACATCAAGTAAAAGGTCGGACTTCGGTAATACAAAAATCCATAGGGGCAACTAGGGGGTAAACCCTACGAAATCCCTATGGGGAGGTGGCCAACTTCATCAATCAAGATATTATAATAACAGGTCTTCCGGCTGGGTGTGTTGGCCACGACATCCACTTTACCGGTTATCGCGCGACCAATATTATAATTCTTGGGAAATATTCCATCCATCATATCTGCCTGAGATTCAGATCTGGTTGGTGTCAGGATATTCCAGACTCATCGAGTCTAGGAAGAAAAACGGAAGTTTGCAACACAAATCGACGAGATGACGTTGCGGGATTCTCGGGAGATGAACTACGATAGCAAGCTCCAAAACGTGAGCTGGTTCTGCTACAAACATGTGAACACGTTGTCCCAGACAAGCATGCCCACCTGGTAGTCTTACAATAAAACACTACCGAGTTCTGGTTGGGAACCATCAGCGAGGATATCAAAATCCTTGCATAAGGTATACTCTTAAGAAGGAACTTCTTCTCCTTGAACAAATCAATCAGTGGCTTGGTGTTCTAGGGATACATATAGATTGAAGGTTGAAAGTCTTCAAATCACAGCATTCTTCGCACGTGTGCATGACTGATTTGGAATGATTCCAAAGAAAGCAACATTGACTTTCTCGAATCCACGGCGGCAACTTGCATCAGATGCACATGAACTGGAGGAAGTCACTTCTTACATCCGAACATATGCTTCATGAACTAGCATGAACAAATGCTTTCAAAAGTTTCCAACACTAGCTTAATGTTCAACAAAATCATGGAGGAGATAAGGATGTTGTCAATGGGCTCAACAACAATTCATCCGGGTTTCCTTTTAAAAGGAATTCCATAGTTAAGTGAACACGGTGATAGCATTGGTCAGACCAAAGATGTAATGGTGTATGCTCGAGGGATCAACCACGAATAAGACAACATTACGAGCATCGTTGGTACTGATTTGACTTGACGATGGCCCACACTCAAATCAAAGGATTGATAAGACAATAGGTCCAACAACTGATCACAAGGACCAATCGATGAAGATATCATCTTTCTTCAACACACACTACACAAGAATATCCCTTTGGAACGAACTAAGTCAGACAAGCTTTTATCTTCCAACTCTCCAAGTTGTTGTCTAGCTTAACCAACTAGCTCAGGGATATCTAACACCGATTCTTGGAGAGAAGGTGGTTCACAAGAAACCAACTTGATCACGAACTCAACATAGCGGTCAGGTGACAACCCGGTAACACCTCCAAGAAGATATTTGGAAAGTCACGAACCACCGGTATGTTACTAAGCTCGAGAACAATCTTGCTTTTGAGGGCAAGACAATATGATCAAATGAGTGAGGACTTGACAAGATCCTAACTCATCAATCGAAGGGTGCACCGAAATAAGGACTAGGTAGCACGATCAGTCTTAGAAGGATGATTCGAAAACCAACATACTAAGAATGAAATTATTATCCTCTAACTACCAAGCAACAGAGTTGCTAGCAGTATTGATTTCACACATCACAATTCATTTGTCGGTATTCCGGTTGCATCAACACGAGGGCCGAGGAATGAACAGTGATGGCAAGAAGTATCACTGTACCAAGAGTTCATGGGATGGTGTGCAATTCCTATAACAATCTCGATATAAAAAATGTAATACTCCAAGGTAGAGCAGAACCAAAAGCTGGATTGGCATTTGATCTGCGGAATACAACTACTTTGACCCAACCCTAGATATGGAAGAGGTACTGGAGTTTGTTTCTCCTAGTCATTCCGGAATAGAATGGCTTGACAGACCACAAGAGTCATAGGCATCGATGAACGAACGCACGCATACTCTTGACTATCAATTGATAGACGAGGGTCAGAATGCAACTAAAGAGAACAACTCAAAGGAACATATAACTTTCTGAGTTGTGGATGCATAGATTAGTATGTCGAACCAAGTTCAACATATTTCTTCCGGATAACTCATGCAGAAAGGTAGAACTGGCAGAGTCACGATTTATGAATGGAGAACTCCTCAAGGGTACTCTAATTGTGATTTTTTTTATCCAATAAACATCTGCCATAAGTAGTTCATGGTATTTGGAAGAAGAAGATACCACGGACTTCAAGGACTATCGCAAAGGTTACTAATATCCTAAAGGCACTAGCAATTACTATCCACATGAAGTAGGTAGAGTGAATCTCGGGTTCAGAACCCAGGAGTAGAATACCTACTACTAAGTAGCATCACGGGATGCTTCCGAGAATAAAGGCCAGAATCTTCACACTAGGACACAAATCATGGCTAGACCACTAGATGATCCCCTAAGCACTTAGGGTCATAATAATAATTCCAACATATATGTCGAGGCAATAATTACCTCAACACACCGATTAGTGTGGTTAATCTGGCCCATGGGAACATCGGAAACAGAAGGAAGGGATTTGCAAATGCATTGGACTATTTAGAAACCTGGGATGACTCGGACAGCATAACGGCTATAATTGCTCAAAAAGATTTGAGACAATCACAAAAATGGTGGCATAACCACTCAGAAGCACAATATCAAGGTTCCGAGATCAACAATTAACATACGGAAGTAGTAGGAACTGAACTGAGACTTAAATCCAACAATCCTATAAGTCTACTGATTAGTAACACGTGATCCTAATAGAAAGAAGAGATAGCCTAGTTCTTAATCCCCGCAGGAAAGATAAGATAACTCAGATCAGAAGGGCATGAGGTATAAGGAGTAAAAAGAGCCTTACGTTCCATCCCACAATCAATTCTCTTATATAACTAAAGAATTTTCTAGACTCAACTTCGACCAGTTTGGCTTGGTAATCCTACAGGCAGTCAAGCTCTGATACCAACGCTGTCAGGACCCCGACTCAATGTCACATCGATCTAGCCCGTAACACCTCATATCACTTTGCGGCCTCACGCACGGTATCCCCACGGGTGTCGCCTTACCTTTGCCCGGGACCGTTTGCGCATTTTGGCTCACGTATATGATAGTGTCGCTAGCATCCATATGATAAAGAGCCCGGGCTGACATGGCTAGTCGTAAACCCAAAGTGGCACAGACTTACAGGGACAGGCATCCATGACCCAGCATCGAACGTGTCGGTCATCAGCAAGTGGGTCCGGGCTGTAGCACTGGGCTAGCAGGACTCCGGTAAACCGGGCTGTAGCGGGCTAACAGGACTCCAGTACTCAATGCGTGACATTTCCCCGAAGGGACAGACACAGGAACGAAGAAGGACACATGCCGGCCAGCCTAAGTGTTCCAGAGCAGTAGCAAGCTACCATGGCTCAGCCGTAACACTAGGAGACATTTCCCGGTAAGAGAGGCTACTAAAGATAAACAACTAGGTAGTCAGATCCCACACATACCAAGCATTTCAATAACATACACACAATATGCTCGATATGTGCAATACAACATGGCATCACAAAATGACTCTACGACTCAAGTAGTCTATTCAATAGGCTCCGAGGAGCGAGATATTACAACAGGGGTCTCATGACCCAACACTCAGAGCATACAAGTCAAAGCACAAGCGGAAGCTATCATGTCTGGGTACAGACATCTATAAATGAAAAAGGCTGAGAAGCCTGACTATCTATCAGATCCTGCCGAGGGCACAAGATCGTAGCTGAGGTATCAAGCTAAACGTCGAAGTCCACGTGGAACTACTAGTGAGACTGAAGTCTCTCTGCAAAACATAAAATAGGCAAACGTGAGTACAAATGTACCCAGCAAGACTTACATCAGATCTATCTACACATGCATCATTATCAACAAGGGGATGGTGGAGTTTGACTGCAGCAAGCCAGCTTTGGCTCGGTGGCTATCCTGAACTACGACTGCAAGTAACTCTTTTGAGGTGGCGCACACGAGTCCACATATTCACCATATCAATACACCACTATGGATCCGCTCCCGTCTCCCTACGAGAACGCCATCCATAGCACTCACGCTTATCTTGCGCATTTTAAAGTATCCACTTTCACTTGTCTATGAACTGATATAAGCAACCCAGAAGTCCTTTACCGCGGACACGGCTATTCGAATAGATGATGTTAACCCTGCAGGGGTGTACTTCTTCATACATGTTTCCACCACTTAGCGTCTGCACACGACATGTGCTCGGCAGACTTCAAGCGAAAGCCGACGTGGGTGTAGACCACGACCTACCTAAACACTCAAGTCTCTAGTCCAAGTTTATCGCCTATTCGGGTTCCATCCATGAGGAGATCCGGCCGGAGTTTCGCTCACAGCCCCAAACGATGTGAACAGGGTTCCCGAGATACCAAACGGGCATCCGGTACACCGTGCCACGTACCTACCGCATCACAGCCCACCCCTACGGTCAGCGCTGTCCACGGCCTCCAGTAAGCTACAAACACCAGAAACTACTTGCAACTCCTGGACAGAGGACTAGGGTGAATAAGAGGTCGAGCGGGGTCATATTTCAGGGCCCAATGTATGGTAGTAGCTGAATCATGGATCACAAACACAGAACTCAGTTCCTGAGGACGGCTGCAATGAGACAACCCACCATGTACTCCTACATGGCCTCTCACCGCTACCTTTACCAAATCGTGTTCACACACTTAGCTCACACACAGTAGGACATGTTCACACGCCTCTGATTCATCCCCGATGAATCAGACCTGACTCAACTCTAAGCAGTAGCAGGCATGACAAACAAGCATGAATGAGTAGGCACAACAGGGCTCAAACAATTCCTACTCAT
>NC_041392.1:138358617-138372483 GCF_002162155.2 Triticum dicoccoides | reverse complement strand
TTTTTTTTCTCTCTTTTTTGTTTTAACTCTGTTTTCTATTTTGCAGGTTTGTTTTGAATTTGGTTTTGAAACCAATTCAATTTATTTTGCTTCTGACAATATTTTTAGGAGCTAAAAGAATTAAAACAATGCTCCATAAGAATATTTCAGAATTATTGGACCTATATTTATTTAACAGTAGATATAAGTCCAATTCAAATAGCTATGATTTAAATTCAAAGTCCCAAAAATAATTCCTTAAAAATGTTCAATATTTTGGTTGGGACCAGAACCCTTACCAAAAATTATCAAACATTTAAGAAGAACCTTTTGGAGCAATGAATAAGATTTCTAGGGTTTCTTGCCCCTCTTTTATTTAGGGTTTTGAGGCTTCCAATATTCCTCAATTCAAGTTTTAAAAATATAGACATGATGCACACATGAAGCTAACCTAGAGCAATGCCTGAAGCTAGGGATGTGACATTGTGCCAAGTAGAACCTTTGGGAAGACTTTGGGAAAGTCTTGTTGATCATGCTGTAAAAAACAGAAACTTTAGCGCTCACGAGAGTTGCTGCCATTTTTATTTGGAGAGTGATATTTAGTTAATTATTTTTTCAGATGATTAATAGATAAATTACTCATGTCCAGCAATTTATTTGAGAATTTTATGAGTTCCATAAGTATACGTTTGATCCAGATTACTACAGACTGTTCTGTTTTTGACAGATTCTGTTTTTCATGTGTTGTTTACTTATTTTGATGAATCTATGGCTAGTAAAATAGTTTATAAACCATAGAGAAGTTGGAATACAGTAGGTTTAACACCAATATAAATAAAGAATGAGTTCATTACAGTACCTTGAAGTGGTGATTTACTTTCTTATACTAACGGAGCTTACGAGTTTTCTGTTAAGTTTTGTGTTGTGAAGTTTTCAAGTTTTGGGTAAGGATTCGATGGAATATGGAATAAGGAGTGGCAAGAGCCTAAGATTGGGTATGCGCAAGGCACCCCAAGGTAATATTCAAGGACAACCAAGAGCCTAAGTTTGGGGATGCCCCGGAAGGCATCCCCTCTTTCGTCTTCGTTCATCGGTAACTTTACTTGGAGCTATATTTTTATTCGCCACATGATATGTGTTTTTCTTGAAGCATCAATTTATTTTGTTAGGATTTGCTTGCTGTTATTTAGAACAATGTTTTGCATCTTTTATTTCAATAAAAGTGGCATTGATAGCCTTTACTATGCCTATTTTAGAAGTCCACATGTTGCTGTTTGAAAACAGAAAGTTTACCTCTGTTGCAATAATTCCCTAGAAAAGTCAGAATGTGATAAAATGTTGAAACCTTTTGAATATTAATATCTGATAAATTTACTACATTGGGAATTTTCTTTCATAATTTTTGGAGTTAGGGAAGTATGGATGTTGCAGCATTCTTTACAGACTATCCTGTTTAGGCAGATTGCTGTTATGTTTGCATTGTTTGCATATGTTTGCTTCTTTAATGATTCTATTTGAGGATAGAACTATTAAATATGCAGAGGCATTTAGTATGCAATGTTGAATAATAATTTTAGTGATTTCCTACAGTAGAGTATGATAAGGTTTTTGCAATGGTTTGTACTAACTTATCTCAGAGACCTTGTTGAGTTTTGTGTGGATGAAGCTTTTGAGATTTAGGGAGACCGTGATATGAGAGGAATTAAGGAGACAAAAAAGCTCAAGCTTGGGGATTCCCAAGGCACCCCAAGATAATATTTCAAGAAGTCTAAAGCGTGTAAGCTTGGTGATGCCCCGGTTGGCATCCCACCTTTCTTCTTCAACAATTATCGGTTAGTTTCGGTTGATCCTAAGTTTTTGCTTCTTCACATGATGTTTGCCATTCTTAGAATGTCATTTTATTTTGCTTTTCTTGCTGTTTGAATAGAATACCAAGATCTGAAATTATTAAATGTTAGAGAGTCTTCACATAGTTGCATAATTATTCGACTACTCATTGATCTTCACTTATATCGTTCGGAGTAGTTTGTCATTTGCTATAGTGCTTCACTTATATTATTTTGAGAGTCTTAAATAGCATGGTAATTTGCTTAAAATCCTAATATGCTAGGTATTCAAGAATAATAAAATTCTCTTATGAGTGTGTTGAATACTATGAGAAGTTTGATACTTGATAATTGTTTTGAGATATGGAAATGGTGATATTAGAGTCATGCTAGTTGAGTAGTTGTGAATTTGAGAGATACTTGTGTTGAAGTTTGTGATTCCCGTAGCATGCACGTATGGTGAACCATTATGTGATGAAGTCGGAGCATGATTTATTTATTGATTCCCTTCCTTATGGGTGGCGGTCGGGGACGAGCGATGGTCTTTTCCTACCAATCTATCCCCCTAGGAGCATGCACGTAATACTTTGCTTTGATAACTTGTAGATTTTTGCAATAAGTATATGAGTTCTTTATGACTAATGTTGAGTCCATGGATTATACGAACTCTCACCCTTCCACCCTAGCTAGCCTCTCTAGTACCATGCACCTTTCGCCGGTACCATAAACCCACCATTTACCTTCCTCAAAACAGCCACCATACCTACCTATTATGGCATTTCCATAGCCATTCCGAGATATATTGCCATGCAACTTTCCACCGTTCCATTTATTATGACACGCTTCATCATTGTCATATTGCTTTGCATGATCATGTAGTTGACATCATATTTGTGGCAAAGCCACCATCCATAATTCTTTCATACATGTCACTCATGAGTCATTGCACATCCCGGTACACCGCCGGAGGCATTCATATAGAGTCATATCTTGCTCTAAGTATTGAGTTGTAATTCTTGAGTTGTAAGTAAATAAAAGTGTGATGATCATCATTATTAGAGTGTTGTCCCACTGAGGAAAGGATGATGGAGACTATGATTCCCCCATAAGTCGGGATGAGACTCCGGACGAAAATAAATAAATAAAAGAGGCCAAAGAAGCCCAGATAAAAAAAGAAAAGAGGCCATAAAAAAAGATAAGGCCCAAAAAAATAAATAAAAAAATGAGAGAAAAAGAGCGAAGGGGCAATGCTACTATCCTTTTACCACACTTGTGCTTCAAAGTAGCACCATGATCTTCATGATAGAGAGTCTCCTATGTTGTCACTTTCATATACTAGTGGGAATCTTTCGTTATAGAACTTGGCTTGTATATTCCAATGATGGGCTTCCTCAAAATGCCCTAGGTCTTCATGAGCAAGCAAGTTGGATGCACACCCACTAGTTTCTTTTGTTGAGATTTCATATACTTATAGCTCTAGTGCATCCGTTGCATGGCAATCCCTACTCACTCACATTGATATCTATTGATGGGCATCTCCATAGCCCATTAATACGCCTAGTTGATGTGAGACTATCTTCTCCTTTTTGTCTTCTCCACAACCACCATTCTGTTCCACCTATAGTGCTATGTCCATGGCTCACGCTCATATATTGCTTGAAGATTGAAAAAGTTTGAGAACATCAAAAGTATGAAACAATTGCTTGGCTTGTCATCGGGGTTGTGCATGATTTAAATACTTTGTGTGGTGAAGATAGAGCATAGCCAGACTATATGATTTTGTAGGGATAGCTTTCTTTGGCCATGATATTTTGAGAAGACATAATTGCTTTATTAGTATGCTTGAAGTATTATTATTTTTATGTCAATATGAACTTTTGTCTTGAATCTTTCGGATTTGAATATTCATATCACAAGTAAGAAGAATTACATTGAAATTATGCCAACTAGCATTCCACATCAAAAATTATCTTTTTATCATTTACCTACTCGAGGATGAGCAGGAATTAAGCTTGGGGATGCTTGATACGTCTCCAACGTATCTATAATTTTTGATTGCTCCATGCTATATTATCTACTGTTTTGGGCAATATTGGGCTTTATTTTCCACTTTTATATTATTTTTGGGACTAACCTATTAACTGGAGGCCCAGCCCAGATTTGCTGTTTTATGCCTATTTCAGTGTTTCGAAGAAAAGGAATATCAAACGGAGTCGAAACGGAACGAAATCAACTGGAGAAGTTATTTTTGGAAGGAAACCTACTGGATAGACTTGGACCCTATGTCAGAAGATGAAGGAGGAGCTCATGAGGGTAGGGGCGCTCCCACCCCCCTGGGGCGCGCCCCCCTGCCTCGTGGACACCCCTTCGGTCCACCGACGTACTCCTTTCACCCATATATACCCACGTATCCTAAAACTTCCAGAACAGACAATAGATTGGGAGTTCCGCCGCCAGGAGCCTCCGTAGCCACCGAAAACCAATCTAGACCCGTTCCGGCACCCTGCCGGAGGGGGCAATCCCTCTCCGGTGGCCATCTTCATCATCCCGGTGCTCTCCATGACGAGGAGGGAGTAGTTCTCCCTCAGGGCTGTGGGTATGTACCAGTAGCTATGTGTTTGATCTCTCTCTCTCTCTCTCGTGTTCTTGATTTGGCACGATCTTGATGTATCGCGAGCTTTGCTATTATAGTTGGATCTTATGTTTCTCCTCCCCCTCTTCCCTCTTGTAATGAATCGAGTTTCCCCTTTGAAGTAATCTTATCGGATTGAGTCTTTAAAGATTTGAGAACACTTGATGTATGTCTTGTCGTGCGTATCTGTGGCGACAATGGGATATCATGTGATTCACTTGATGTATGTTTTGGTGATCAACTTGCGGGTTCCACCCATGAACCTATGCATAGGGGTTGGCACACGTTTTCGTTGTGATTCTCCGGTAGAACTTTGGGGCACTCTTTGAGGTCCTTTGTGTTGGTTGAATAGATGAATCTGAGATTGTGTGACGCATATCGTATAATCATACCCACAGATACTTGAGGTGACATTGGAGTATCTAGGTGACATTAGGGTTTTGATTGATTTGTGTCTTAAGGTGTTATTCTAGTACGAACTCCAGGGCTGTTTGTGACACTTATAGGAATAGCCCAACGGATTGATTGGAAAGAATAACTTCTAGGTGGTTTTGTACCCTACCATAATCTCTTCGTTCGTTCTCCTCTATTAGTGACTTTGGAGTGAATCTTTGTTGCATGTTGAGGGATAGTTATGTGATCCAATTATGTTATTATTGTTGAGGGAACTTGCACTAGCGAAAGTATGAACCCTACGCCTTATTTCCACACATTGCAATACCATTTACGCTCACTTTTATCATTAGTTACCTTGCTGTTTTTATATTTTCATATTACAAAAACCTTTATCTACTATCCATATTGCACTTGTACCACCATCTCTTCGCCGAACTAGTGCACCTATACAATTTACCATTGTATTGGGTGTGTTGGGGACACAAGAGACTCTTTGTTATTTGGTTGCAGGGTTGGTTGAGAGAGACCATCTTCATCCTACGCCTCCTACGGATTGATAAACCTTAGGTCATCCACTTGAGGAAAATTTGCTACTGTCCTTCAAACCTCTGCACTTGGAGGCCCAACAACGTCTACAAGAAGAAGGCTGTGCAGTAGACATCATGCCTCTAGAGCATATTTCCTTCAGTCTCCCACTTGCACTAGAGTGAGTAATCTAGATTACACAGTATTGATTCTAACACCCATGGAGTCTTGGTGCTGATCATGTTTTGCTCGTGGAAGAGGCTTAGTCAACGGGTCTGCAACATTCAGATCCGTATGTATCTTGCAAATATCTATGTCTCCCACCTGGACTTGATCCCGTATGGAATTGAAGCATCTCTTGATATGCTTGGATCTCTTGTGAAATCTGGATTATTGACTTAGTCCATGGACAAACGGGTGGAGAGGGAATCCCAGCCCACGGACGAAATGTGCGAGAAATACAACCCTCTCATGGGGCTCTGGGGTAGGGACGATCTGTCCTTCGACCAAGAGACGGTGAACGATCTCCCTGGCCAGGTATCCGGCCTCTCGAAGCTCCTTGATGTCTTTCTTCTTGACAGAAGAAGCCATCCACTTGCCACCAACTCCGGATCCGGACATGGTTGGAGTGTTTTCTCCGGCGGGGGAAGCTAGGGCTTGGGCGCTGGAGCTCTAGAATGGATGGGCAGAGGAAGGAGAAGGCAGGGGTGAGTGAGGACGAATCCTTATCCCCTTATAAAAGCCGTGAATATCAAACGCCTTCCTTCTCACCTTAAAACTCGCCTACTCCCGAGGGTTGTGTAAACGGCACGGTTGGGTTACCCACGCCCGTATTGATGAGAATCCTGTAATAAGGGGACTCGATCTCTGCTTTGACAAGACGTGCCAATGGAAACCGCATCTCGAAACACGGGATGGCAGACAAAACGGTTCGATATAGTGACCGGGCAGACGTGATGTCATATTGTGAAAAAAACTATCAGCAGATTTGATTTGTAAAATATTATATTCTCTCTATGATTGTGTGTGGTGTGAGTTACAGGTCCGGATACATCGGTACGACTGAAGACTGTCTTGGAGTTCGGAAAGAAGGGAACCCGCCTTGCAATGCCGAAGACAAATTTGCGCGCCGGACTCCTCGTCGTTGAAGCCAGGTTCAGGGGCTACTGAGGGAGTCCTGGACTAAGGGGTCCTCGGGCATCCGGCCTGTTAGCCATGGGCCGGACTGATAGGCTATGAAGATACGAAGACCGAAGACTGCACCCGTGTCCGGATGGGACTCTCCTTGGCGTGTAAGGCAAGCTTGGCGACCAGATATGTAGATTCCCTTCTTTGTAACCGACCTTGGGTAACCTTAGATCCTTCCGGTGTCTATATAAACTGGAGGACTTAGTTCGGATGGGAGATATTCATTATCATAGCCACACAAGCTAGACCTCTAGGGTTTAGCCATTAGGATCTCGAGGTAGATCAACTCTTGTAATACTCATATTCATCAATATCAATCAAGCAGGACGTAGGGTATTACCTCCATAGAGAGGGCCCGAACCTGGGTAAACATCGTGTCCCTTGTCTCCTGTTACCATCGACCTTAGACGCACAGTTCGGGACCCCCTACCCGAGATCCGCCGGTTTTGACACCGACAATAGGCTTCAATATATTGATCTTTATGTCTCGACCATTTCGAGACTCCTCGTCATGTCCGTGATCATATCCGGGACTGCGAACTACCTTCGGAACATCAAAACACATAAACTCATAATACCGATCGTCACCGAACGTTAAGCGTGCGGACCCTACGGGTTCGAGAACTATGTAGACATGACCGAGACATGTCTCCGGTCAATAACCAATAGCGGAACCTGGATGCTCATATTGGCTCCTACATATTCTACGAAGATCTTTATCGATCAAACCGCATAACGGTATACGTTGTTCCCTTTGTCATTGGTATGTTACTTGCCCGAGATTTGATCGTCGGAATCTCAATACCTAGTTCAATCTCCTTACCAGCAAGTCTCTTTACTCGTTCCGTAATGCTACATCCCATAACTAACTCATTAGCTACATTGCTTGCAAGGCTTATTGTGATGTGCATTATCGAGAGGGCCCAGAGATACCTCTCCGACAATCGGAGTGACAAATCCTAATCTCGATCTATGCCAACTCAACAAGTACCATCGGAGACACCTGTAGAGCACCTTTATAATCACTCAGTTATGTTGTGACATTTGGTAGCACACAAAGTGTTCCTCCGGTACTCGGGAGTTGCATAATCTCGTAGTCATAGGAACATGTATAAGTCATGAAGAAAGCAATAACAACAAACTAAACGATCATCGTGCTAAGCTAATGGATGGGTCAAGTCAATCACATCATTCTCTAATGACGTGATCCCATTAATCAAATGACAACTCATGTCTATGGTTAGGAAACATAACCATCATTGATTCAATGAGATAGTCAAGTAGAGGCAAACTAGTGACACTCTATTTGTCTATGTATTCACACATGTATCAAGTTTCCACTTAATACAATTCTAGCATGAATAATAAACATTTATGATGATATAAGGAACTATAAATAAAAACTTTATTATTGCCTCTAGGGCATATTTCCTTCAGTCTCCCACTTGCACTAGAGTCAATAATCTAGATTATATTGTAATGATTCTAACACCCATGGAGTCTTGGTGCTGATCATGTTTTGTTCGTGAGAGAGGCTTAGTCAACGGGTCTGCAACATTCAAATTCGTATGTATCTTGCAAATCTCTATGTCTCCCTCCTTGACTTGATCGCAGATGGAATTGAAGTGTCTCTTGATGTGCTTGGTTCTTTTGTGAAATCTGGATTCCTTTGCCAAGGCAATTGCACCAGTATTGTCACAAAAGATTTTCATTGGACCCGATGCACTAGGTATGACACCTAGATCGGATATGAACTCCTTCATCCAGACTCCTTCATTTGCTGCTTCCGAAGCAGCTATGTACTCCGCTTCACACGTAGATACCGCCACGACGCTTTGCTTAGAACTGCACCAACTGACAGCTCCACCGTTCTATAAAAACACGTATCCGGTTTGTGACTTAGAGTCATCCGGATCAGTGTCAAAGCTTGCATCGATGTAACCATTTACGACGAGCTCTTTGTCACCTCCATAACCGAGAAACATATCCTTAGTCCTTTTCAGGTATTTCAGGATGTTCTTGACCGCTGTCCAGTGACGCACTCCTGGATTACTTTGGTACCTCCCTGCTAAACTTATAGCAAGGCACACATCAGGTCTGGTACACAACATTGCATACATGATAGAGCCTATGGCTGAAGCATAGGGAACACCTTTCATTTTCTCTCTATCTTCTGCACTGGTCGGGCATTGAGTCTGACTCAACTTCACACCTTGTAACACAGGCAAGAACCCTTTCTTTGCTTGATCCATTTTGAACTTCTTCAAAACTTTATCAAGGTATGTGCTTTGTGAAAGTCCAATTAAGCATCTTGATCTATCTCTATAGATCTTGATGCCCAATATATAAGCAGCTTCACCGAGGTCTTTCATTGAAAAACTCTTATTCAAGTATCCTTTTATGCTATCCAGAAATTCTATATCATTTCCAATCAATAATCTGTCATCCACATATAATATTAGAAATGCTACAGAGCTCCCACTCACTTTCTTGTAAATACAGGCTTCTCCAAAAGTCTGTATAAAACCATATGCTTTGATCACACTATCAAAACGTTTATTCCAACTCTGAGATGCTTGCACCAGTCCATAGATGGATTGGTGGAGCTTGCACACTTTGTTAGCTCCCTTTGGATCGATAAAACCTTTAGGTTGCATCACATACAACTCTTCTTCCAGAAATCCATTCATGAATGTAGTCTTTACATCCATTTGCCAAATTTCATAATCATAAAATGCGGCAATTGCTAACATGTTTCAAACAGACTTAAGCATCGCTACAGGTGAGAACGTCTCATCGTAGTCAATTTCTTGAACTTGTCGAAAACCTTTTGCAACAAGTCGAGCTTTGTAGACAGTAACATTACCGTCAGCGTCAGTCTTCTTATTGAAGATCCATTTATTCTCGATGGCTTGCCGATCATCGGGTAAGTCAACCAAAGTCCATACTTTGTTCTCATACACGGATCCCATCTCAAATTTCATGGCGTCAAGCTATTTTGCGGAATCTGGGATCATCATCGCTTCCTCATAGTTCGTAGGTTCTTCATGGTCAAGTAACATGACCTCCAGAACAGGATTACCGTACCAATCTGGTGTGGATCTTACTCTGGTTGACCTACGAGGTTCGGTAGTAACTTGATCAAAAGTTTCATGATCATCATCATTAGCTTCCTCACTTACTAGTGTAGGAATCACTCGAACTGATTTTAGTGATGAACTACTTTCCAATAAGGGAGAAGGTACAATTACCTCGTCAAGTTCTACTTTCCTCCCACTCACTTCTTTCGAGAAAAACTCCTTCTCTAGAAAGGATCCATTCTTAGCAACGAATATCTTGCCTTCGGATCTGTGATAGAAGGTGTACCCAACAGTCTCCTTTTGGTATCCTATGAAGACACATTTCTTCGATTTGGGTTCGAGCTTATCAGGTTGAAGCTTTTTCACATAAGCATCGTAGCCCCAAACTTTAAGAAACGACAACTTTGGTTTCTTGCCAAACCACAGTTCATAAGGCGTCGTCTCAACAGATTTAGATGGTGCCCTATTTAACGTGAATGGAGCCATCTCTAAAGCGTAACCCCAAAACGAAAGCGGTAAATCAGTTAGAGACATCATAGATCGCACCATATCTAGTAAAGTACAATTACGACGTTCGGACACACCATTACGATGTGGTGTTCCGGGTGGCGTGAGTTGCAAAACTATTCCGCATTGTTTCAAATGAAGACCAAACTCATAATTCAAATATTCTCCTCCACGATCAGATCATAGAAACTTTATTTTCTTGTTACGATGATTTTCCACTTCACTCCGAAATTCTTTGAACTTTTCAAATGTTTCAGACTTATGTTTCATCAAGCAGACATACCCATATCTGCTCAAATCATCTGTGAAGGTGAGAAAATAATGATACCTGCCGTGAGCCTCTATATTCATCGGACCACATACATTAGTATGTATGATTTCCAACAAATCTGTTGCTCGCTCCATTGTTCCGGAGAACGGTGTTTTAGTCATCTTGCCCATGAGGCATGGTTCGAAAGTACCAAGTGATTCATAATCAAGTGATTCCAAAAGTCCATCAAAATGGAGTTTCTTCATGCGCTTTACACCAATATGACCTAAACAGCAGTGCCACAAATAAGTTGCACTATCATTATCAACTCTGCATCTATTGGCCTCAATACTATGAACATGTGTATCACTACTATCAAGATTTAGTAAAAATAGACCACTCATCAGGGGTACATGACCATAAAAGATATTACTCATATAAATAGAACAACCATTATTCTCTGATTTAAATGAATAACTGTCCTGCATCAAACAAGATCCAGATATAATGTTCATGCTCAATGCTGGCACCAAATAACAATTATTTAGGTCTAATACTAATCCCGAAGGTAGATGTAGAGGTAGCGTGCCGACGGCGATCACATCGACTTTGGAACCATTTCCCACGCGCATCGTCACCTCGTCCTTAGCCAATCTTCGCTTAATCCGTAGCCCCTATTTCGAGTTGCAAATGTTAGCAACTGAACCAGTATCAAATACCCAGGCACTACTGTGAGCATTAGTAAGGTACACATAAATAACATGTATATCAAATATATCTTTCACTTTGCCATCCTTCTTCTCCACCAAATACTTGGGGCAGTTCCGCTTCCAGTGACCAGTTCCTTTGTAGTAGAAGCACTTAGTCTCAGGCTTAGGTCCAGACTTGGGTTTCTTCACTTGAGCAGCAACTGGCTTGCTGTTCTTCTTGAAGTTCCCCTTCTTCCCTTGACCCTTTTTCTTGAAACTGGTGGTCTTGTTGACCATCAACACTTGATGCTCCTTTTTGATTTCTACCTCCGCAGCCTTTAGCATTGCGAAGAGCTCGGGAATTGTCTTATCCATCCCTTGCATATTATAGTTCATCAAGAAGATCTTGTAGCTTGGTGGCAGTGATTGAAGAACTCTGTCAATGACACTATCATCAGGAAGATTAACTCCCAGTTGAGTCAAGTGGTTGTGGTACCCAGACACTCTGAGTATATGTTCACTGACAGAACTATTCTCCTCCATCTTGCAGCTATAGAACTTATTGGAGACTTCATATCTCTCAATCGGGGCATTTGCTTGAAATGTTAACTTCAACTCCTGGAACATCTCATATGCTCCATGATGTTCAAAACATCGTTGAAGTCCCGATTGTAAGCCGTATAGCATGGCACACTAAACTATCGAGTAGTCATCAGCTTTGCTTTGCTAGGTGTTCATAACATCTGGCGTTGCTCCTGCAGCGGGTTTGTCACCTAGCGGTGCTTCCAAGACGTAATTCTTCTGTGTAGCAATGAGGATAATCCACATGTTATGGACCTAGTCTGTGTAGTTGCTACCATCATCTTTCAACTTAGCTTTCTCTAGGAACGCATTAAAATTCAACAGAACAACAACACGGGCCATCTATCTACAACAACATAGACATGCAAAATACTATCAGGTACTAAGTTCATGATAAATTAAAGTTCAATTAATCAAATTACTTAAGAACTCCCACTTAGATAGACATCCCTCTAATCATCTAAGTGATCATGTGATCCACATCAACTAAACCATGTCCGGTCATCACGTGAGATGGAGTAATTTTCAATTGTGAACACCACTATGTCGATCATATCTACTATATGATTCACGCTCGACCTTTCGGTCTCCAGTGTTCCGAGGCCATATATGCATATGCTAGGTTCGTCAAGTTTAACCCGAGTATTCCGCGTGTGCAAAACTGGCTTGCACCCGTTGTATGTGAACGTAGAGCTTATCACACCCGATCATCACGTGGTGTCTCGGCACGACGAACTATCGCAACGGTGCATACTTAGGGAGAACACTTATACCTTGAAATTTAGTGAGAGATCATCTTATAATACTACCGTCGATCTAAGCAAAATAAGATGCATAAAAGATAAACATCACATGCAATCAATATAAGTGATATGATATGGCCATCATCATCTTGTGCCTGTGATCTCCATCTCCAAAGCACCGTCATGATCACCATCGTCACCGGCTTGACACCTTGATCTCCATCGAAGCATCATTGTCGTTACACCAACTATTGCCTCCACAACTATCGCTACCGCTTAGTGATAAAGTAAAGCAATTACATGGCGATTGCATTTCATACAATAAAGCAACAATCATATGGCTCCTGCCAGTTGCCGATAACTGTGTTACAAAACATGACCATCTCATACAATAAAGTTTAGCATCATGTATTGACCATATCACATCACAACATGCCCTGCAAAAACAAGTTAGACATCCTCTACTTTGTTGTTGCAAGTTTTACGTGGATGCTACGGGCTGAGCAAGAACCGTTCTTACCTATGCATCAGAAAACCACAACACGGTATAGTGATTGCTTTTTGATCTTCAGAAAGACACCCACTAGCCACCTGTGTGCGAAGCATGTCGGTAGAACCAGTCTTGCGTAAGCATACGCATAATGTTGGTCTGGGCCGCTTCATCCAACAATGCTGCTGAATCAAGAATCAACTAGTGACGACAAGCAATATGTATATACCCACGCCCACAACTCCTTTGTGTTCTACTCGTGCATATGACATCTACGCATAAACCTGGCTCTGATACCACTATTGGGGAATGCAATAATTTCAAAAAAATTCCTACGCACACACAAGATCATGGTGATGCATAGCAACGAGAGGGGAGAGTGTCGTCCATGTACCCTCGTAGACCATAAACGGAAGCATTATGACAACGCGGTTGATGTAGTCGTGCGTCTTCACGATCTACCGATCCTAGTACCGAACGTACATCACCTCCATGATCTGCACACGTTCAGCTCGGTGATGTCCCACGAACTCATGGTCCAGTAGAGCTTCAAGGGAGGGTTTCGTCACCACGACGGCGTGATGACGGTGATGATGATGCTACCAGAACAGGACTTTGCCTAAGCACCGCTATGATATAACCGAGGTGGATTATGGTGGAGGGGGGCACCGCACATGGCTAAAAGATCAATGATCAACTTGTGTGTCTAGGGCTGCCCCTGGCCACGTATATAAAGGAGTGGAGGAGGGGGGAGGGCCGGCCCTCCTATGGCGCGCCCTGGAGGAGTCCTACTCTCACCGGGAGTAGGATTCCCCCCTTCCCTAGTTGGACTAGGAGAGAAGGAAGGGGGAGAGAGGGAGCAAGGAAAGGGGGGCGCCGCCCCCTCCTAGTCCAATCCGGACCAGAGGGAGAGGGGGCGCGCGGCCTGCCCTGGTCTCCTCTCTCTCTCCACTATGGTCCAATAAGGCCCATACATTTA